>NC_143227.1:1340513-1675642 GCF_030267445.1 Bombyx mandarina
CTTACCTTTATTTATATAATTATTTTAAACTAATATGATACTGTTCAATTACTGAACATAAAAATGTCAGCGAGTGACGTCCGTCATCGCGCCAAATTAACTTACAAATGTAGCTGCCAAGAGGAACGTATCAATTTTATAGTTTTCTTATATTAAGTCGTTAATTTGTATAACAAAGGTTCAATGAATATTTCATACAAAAAATACAGTCCACGCGTAATTACTATAACGCAACAAATATAATATTAGGTATTATCATTGAATAATATTATCACGTAATACTATATGTGTAATAATAATGAAATTTAACTGTATTTAACTATATTCCGATAAGTTTACAATTGTGAATTTTGTGGGTATTTTAATTTTTCAATACCATTTATTTAATAACATCATTCGAGATGAAAAGCTTCTTAACTAACCGTTTTCGTTACTAGTTAGCGAAAATAAGCTAGTCGTTTCCGAATAAGCTAAGATGGGAAAAATAGTCTCAATATCATTAAACCCATTCATATGGTCATTTACATAGCCCATGACAGTATAAATTTTGCATCTCACGATTTCAAGTATCAAGTATTTTGGACTACATCTGTGACTTTCCGAGACCAGGACTTCACAAATACCAGAGTGCTTTACTATTCTCCTTTACCTACGCTAGTACCATACAAATCGAATATAGATCCGATTTATCGACACAACATCGCTCGATCATTTGAATGCGACTCGATTGCGTTCTTACACGATAAATCGAATCATTCCATTAATATATTAATAATTTAATATGAAAACAGTTTAATATGTAATGTTGTTTATTTTAATGCCATTGCTCAAACTCGCGTGCTTCTAATATTGCCAGATTTAATTAAAAGAGTCCTTGTGAATTAATTTGATTGCTGGATTTGTATGATTTGCGTTCGAATGTTTTGCTCGACTTCTGGGGCTTGAATATATTTTCTTTAATTGATACTGCCTTCCGCAAGGGTACGGCTTCCGCTGGGTAGGAATTAGAAGGTGTTTTGGCTAACACGAGGTTAAGAGGTTCACCTCGGTGCGTGGTACTTCCAAACAGCGCTGTGATATCAAGAACAATGAGGAATTTAACGATACTGTAAAATCCTTTACAGCGGAAATAATGACGGAAGGAATAATTAATGCTGCAATGTTCTTATAATCAATCCTTACGTTGTTATCAAAGAAAAGGTAAAAATATGCGTCAAATACTATAACTAATACTATACTTTCTTAATACACTTTTATTAGCTTCAGACGTATGTATGTTAGTATGTAACGGAATCTTTGAACATGATTTTGACCCCCTTTAAAACGTCGGATTAACTCGAAATTTGGTATACTTATTAAGGAAAATCTAACTAAAAAATAGAAAATGGCGTGGGGTGCATGGTATCAGTAGTTATAAATATTTTATAAACAGATATCAGTAGAAGGGTTGTTTTGATAATATCCTGAAAAGCACCCCACGCGTTTTTTATAATAAAATCATTTTTTCTTACACTCTTTTTAATTCAAATTTATTAAAATTTTATTTCTATTTTTTAATAGGATTTTCTATAAAAGCGTATTTTGTTAGTTTTTTTAAACTATTATTTATTAACAACGTATTTATTCCCATTTAGAAAGCAAAATAGGCTCTTTCCGGCATAATATTTTTTGTTGTAAATCACAAGTGTTACAATTAGCGCCTTGTTAGTGTTATGATTGGTACTGACGGAAGGGCAAATAGATTAGCATTATACAATAAATTCAAAACGTTCGTAATTATAGTATTGATCGCGTTAGATATCGCTCGGACAAGGTTTAATATGAATTTGAATTGAGTATTTAATCTGTGGCGCCATTACGCATTACGAAATAAATGTACTAAACAAGCTCTTTAGAAATAGCTGGAGATAAATAAATGTGTTTACATCCCTGTACTCTAAGCCGAGGCTGAAGACGGATTGTAGAACGCTTATCCTCTTTTCAAGTCGCGGGTGAAGCCTACTGAGCAGAAATAAGCAGGATTGTGTGACCTATCCGGGCGGGCTTATCCAAACACCAATAAATCGTAGTTGACTATCGCAGTACTGTGAAGCCCTAATCGTCTTACCACACTCACGTGATAGTGTTATTCTGTGCTAAGTATATTCGTTTTCGTGAGCACAACATTAGTCAATCGACCGGTCATCGTTCGGTCAGCCCTTCGTCGCAAGCGACGGGTTCGACGAGTAAATTAACCCACAGACACAGCCCACTGAGCTTCTCGCCGGATCTTCTCAGTGGGTCACGTTTCCGATCCGGTGGTAGATTCTGCGAAGCACGGCTCTTGCTAGGGTTCGTGTTGGCAACGTCGTCAGGTTTGAGCCCCGTTAGTTCACCTACTAGTTAAGGTTACGCTGAAATAGCCTCTCAAGGCTATCAGCTTAGGTAGGAAAAAAAATCAATCTCACATATCTAAATTAAGGACCGCTCACTATGGCGAACTATGGGAGAAGCCTACATTCATCAGTGGAGAGATAAGGGGTGATGATGAAATCAACCACTAAAGTAAGATGAAGTTATTGTTCGTTTCTATACGTATAAGTTTGTCTAGAATAGAACTTTCTAAGCGGCGAGACCCCGAAATTTGTTTTATTGTTATTTTAAGGCTTATTTATTTAAGAATCGATGGAGACAGCTAGTTGACGGACTCGGACGGAGTCACGATCCTCAGCAGTGAGAAACCGATTGAAGAGAGAGAGAGAGAGAGAGAAAGGCTTATTTACTGCTCGTGTTTTGAATCTATGATGTTTAATGGTGGTAGGACCTCTTGTGAATCCGCGCGGGTAGGTACCACCAACCTGTCTATTTCTGCCGTGAAGCAGTAATGCGTTTCGGTTTGAAGGGTGGGCAGCCGTTGTAACTATACTGAGACCTTAGAACATATCTCAAGGTGGGTGATGCATTTATGTTGTAGATGTCTATGGGTCCAGTAGCCACTTAACACCAGGTGGGCTATGAGATCGTCCACCCATCTAAGCAAAAAAAAAAAATAGTTCGGTCCTATGTAACGTCACATTTGCTGACCTCTCAGCACGGACAACGATAACTAAAAATGACACGACCTCCGGTCTCGGAGAGGAGTGATGTGGCGGGTACCCATCATACAACACAAGATATTTGACAGATGCCTGAATCTCACCTACGACATTTTCAAAATAAGCTTGCTTATATACTAGTTCCTAACAACAACACTTGGGCCGTCGGTCTACCGAGCAATAACATCCGCTCAGCGGCGAACATTTCCCTCCGTCGTTACACCTTCCACATTTGCATAGAGTCAGCTAGTTATCTATCGATTTCGAAACTCTTATTCATATTCCCTAACGTGTACGTACATAAATATGTAAGAGATTATCGTATCGATCACGTTTTCTTGTCAACAACGCCGGTAACAACTCAGGCGTGTGTGTGAGTACGTGAACACGCTTAATTGGCATTACCAGAGCCCTGCCAACCATCTAGTATTCTATTCTATTCACTAACAAGTATTACGACTTCAAATATGAGATTTACGATGGAGAACTCGAGAAGATTTAAGGAATTCGATTTGTTTTTTTAAATCGTGAGGTTGTTCCCGCTCTGAAATGGATATTAGAACTCATAAAATTGTCAAGATTTTATTATTATTGTTTTTTATTGCTTAGATGGATGGATGAGCTCACAGCCTACTTGGTGTTAAGTGGTTACTGGAACCCATAGACATTTACAACGTAAATGCCGCCAGCCACCTTGATATAAAAGTTCTAAGGTCTCAGTATAGTTACAACGGCTGCCCACCCTTCAAACCGAAACGCATTACTGCTTCACGGCAGAAATAGACAGGTTGGTGGTACCTACCCGTGCGGATTCACAAGAGGTCCTACCACCAGTAATGAACAGTGTCACTCATGTTGAGACAACAATCGTCTTCCTCTTCAAACGGAAAATCGTGACATAGCTACAGAAAAAGCCTTCAAAGAATAAAGAATACTCCAAAAGAGACATCATAGTTAAAGCGCGACAGGAAAAGCCCTCAACGAATAAAATCTGTACGATTTTAACTCAAGTTTTTTCTGCCGTTATTTGAATGACCTATGTTAAACAGAATATACGGTAGGCAGCGACTTGGCTCTGCCCCTGGCATTGCTGAAGTCCATGGGCGACGGTAACTACTCACCGTCAGGTAGGCCGTGCCCTCGTCTGCCTGCAAAGGCAATAAAATAAATAACATTCAACGGAAATGAAAAATAAGTAATTTATCATTAAAGCGAAATTCATACACAAAATTAATAAAAAAAAAACTAATTATAAATAACTCATTAATATTCGTAAAACAACTAGTCATGTTACGTAAATAAAAAAAAAAACGTGTCATATCAACAAACAAAAACATAATAAATCATAAACCGATCATCCCACGTGCGTTGATAGCGAGACTAATAATTAGACTCAAATTAAAATCAATTATTGATGAAAAATCGCTATACCTGGCCAGTCTAGATTTACACGCAACGCCTACACCCAAGTGATGCCGATGATTCAATAGAATCATTCATTAATTCAGTGAACTGTTTTAATGGGACTTTATGCTTCCCTCATGCAGCTGTCATTGCCAACCACTATAATGGAATGAGGTCAGCAAATGTGACGTTACATAGGACCGAACTAAGTCCGATGCTGGAAAAGTACTAGAGTGGAGACCCTTTACTGGACGTCGCAGCTCGTGGGTAGACAACCAATGGGGCCACGGACCGACGATCTGGTCAAAGTGGCATTGTAGAGACCTCCATTCAGCACTGGGTGGACACGGATTGAAGAAGAGAAGTCGGATGCAAACGTACTGGATAATCAGAGTTTCTATGGTTATTTATTACCATAGAAACTCAGATCATTCAGAATAATCAGAGTCTCGATTTTATCTCTAATCTGAACATTAAATCTGTACTGTAGGTGATATTTCTTGCTTTCGTTTTGTCTTTTCGTTTCTGTTTTATTATTATTATTTTATTAATTATTAAAAACATTTACACTTGTCAATGTAACAGATCAAATTTTTTGATAATTTTTATTACCAAAAAAAAGATGTGTGGTGTCGTGGGACACCGGATAGGAACGAAGTTCCTTATTATAAAAATATTAATTTTAAGTTCTATTCGAGGTATAAATAAAATAAAACTGGAGGTTTCGCAACAACCCACGGTCATTCGGTAACGTGCGAACTTATTGTGGTACACTTCAATCATGGTTGTTTGCATAAGAGTTAGTGTATTGCGCAAACGAACGCTCTGAGATCGTGGTCAATGAATGATAAAAAAATATGTTATTTTTTGTACGCTATTACAAAGTTAAGTCGTACACTGTGTGCATTACTAATATAAATCTTACGTTACGGACGTTTTTTCCCGGTTGGCGTACCCCACCGCGTCGTCCCATAAGGAACTTCGTTCCAAAAAGCTTTAAAAAAATAAAGATTTAGCTTGTTTCCGGTAAGAAAAACAAAGATAATTATTATTCAGAACTCAATATTTCCCCATAATTAATACGAACCAATTATTAAAGCAAATGATTGAATGAAGTCGTTAAGTGCGCGCCCGAACGTGTTAACGAGCCGTCAAGAACTTTTCACGCCGTCGATTTGAAATTGACACGATCTTGATCTTACAAATAGGTATTTTGTTGGTATCGAGTGCGCCACCCACTTACTTATATATACGTAGATTTCACTTTACGTTTACCTTCAGTAGTGTAGAGTATACCACTGCTACGTACATATTATTATGCAGGTCAAATCGATTTATCTTATACTAGCGGCCTGCTCCGGCTCCGCTCGGGTCTTTAACAAAAATTTCAACGATATTTGAGGTTGTTTTATTTAAAAAAATAAAAGAACACTTATTGCGGCATAACTATAAATAATAGTTGGACATATGCTGTCGCGACACTCTTTGTAAATAATAATGTGTTCCACAAAGTCGTAGTACATTATTTTATTCTATCATCAATAGTTTTAGCAGGGCACGCGATGTAAAGAATATTTTAGGTAATTGTTTACACCTTGGGTATTTATTAATGGAGTTTTAGTAAAGATCCCTATTTTTTTTTTCAACAAAAGATTATAGCCTATGTCACTGGGGAATAGTGCAGCTTTCAAAAAGTGAAAGAATTTTTCAAATCGGTTCAGTAGTTTCGGAGGTTATTTCAATACAAACAAACAAATCTTTCCTCTTTATAATATTAGTATAGATTTATACAATTAGTATCTAGACGAGCGGACCCGACAGACGTTGTCCTGCAAACATTCATTCAAGTCGATCCAGCCATTTAGTTTGCAGTATAGATAAATAAACTAGATACTAACTGCAGCACCATCTGCCGGGCTGATTTGTGAATCTAAACCATCCAAGGTGCCACCCAAAAACACATACAAAAAAAATCATTCAAATCGGTCCAGCCGTTTAGGAGGAGTTCAGTAACAAACACACGCACAGAAGAAATATTTATAAAAAGATTAATATGAAAAAATTAGCTTAGAAGTAAAAGATATTTTAATTATAATTACATTTAAAGAGGACCATCAACGAAAATCAGACTCACTCCTTCGAATTGTTAAATGAATCTTCTATAAAGTTTTATTTTATTGCATCCCTAATACAACATTAATTTTAAAATGTGAGCCGTCACGGGACGCCTGGCAGATGTGAAACATCGACATTATTTTGTAAAAGTAATATGCAGAAAAGAACAGATTGTGATAAGAACTAAATATGTCATAATAATAAAATAAAATATTACGAAAAAATAATTTGTTTTCAAGTAAAACACAGGTTATGTGTACTGTAGTAAACAACACTGTATACACTACGGAGTATACACTATAGGTATCCGAGCTCAGTGTAGCGAGAGAGATGACTTAACGCCGGATCGAGTGGGAGAGAATCGCACAGTCGATTGCGCATGGCGACGCGTCGCCACGGCATGCGTCGCCACGCCATAAATCGGTTTTACGTGCGGCTATAGATGTTTCACATCAAAAATGTACAAATTCCATTAATAATATCAATCTACCTATATATCACTCATGGACTGAAATTTCGCTTCTCACCAATTTTTACCCACTTCTTTGCATCTTGTAAGATAACATTTCATAAATAGGTATTTAACTAATGTCATGCTTATTAAAATATAAATGCACAGAAATGTATTCACTTGTGTTGAAGAAATAATTGAAATCAGCTCATAAAGTTCTGAGATTCAAGCGTCTAAAGTTATTAGTGGAGAGATTATATGCGCTCACCAATCCCTTTCTGCAAACTACATACATATGTGAGTATTGACGTCATCAGTAGAGTCATTAAAATTAAAATATAAGACATATGAATATTTCATTTCTGTCCAAATTTTAGTTTCGTTATAATTTCTCAAAATATTATGAAAACGAGTCGTTACCTGCCCTGCTTCTTCGTCTACTAAGCCACCTAATCGTTTTTGATACAGTTTTCACTGTTGTAAAGGATGATAAGAGAAATTTCGACGAAACTATAAAATGTATATATTCCTTAAATATTTTGGACAAAACGATCAGATTGTGACTTTGTTATGTGATGAACGGCGTTTCGCTAGGTAGCGGTGGGGTAAACATGTCATTACGGATTCTCCCGATCTATTAACGGTGCTTTTAGGTATCACAAGCATCGGTCACCGTCCTCGCCGAACCCGTCGCTTGCGACGAAGGACTCGACAAGTAATAATTTAACCCATAGACACAGCCCAGTGAGTTTCTCGCCAGATCTTCTCAGTGGGTCGCGTTTCCGATCCACTAGTCGATTCTGCGAAGCACTGCTCTTGCTAGGGCCAGTGTTAGCAACGACGTCAGGTTTGAGCCCCGTGAGCTCACCTACACATCAAGAAGAAGCTGAAATAGCCTCTCAAGGCTAACAGCATAGGTAGGAAAAAAAAAGTCAGCGGCTTAGCTCTGCCCCTGGCATTGCTGACGCCCATGGGCGAGGGTAATCACTCTACATTGGATTTTCTATATACCCTTCTACCTACAAGGGCAATAAAAAAAACCATTTTCGTAAGCTCCCATGGCCCAGACCTGACTAAATATTTAAATCACGCAAGCGTATTTAATTACACAGATTCTTCGTTCTCTTTTCATCAAAACAAACAACTAAAAAAAAACTTTATAAACATTTTATCAACCAATTTAAGTACAAACACGATTTAATGATAAATTGCAACACGAATTCCAGTTACCCGCAACCAACAATACAAATATGTGCCAACGAACAAGACTTCAAGAACAAGACCTCACAGGACAGAATGGCAAATTGCGTAACATTCTAAATTCTGAGATTGCAGCCAATTACAGACCAGTAAAACAGACCGGTGATCATCGATTAAACAATCTGTATTGACAATCAGGGCTGTTAGTGTGAAGCCAATACGGTGGCGCCGATTCAATGACTGCAAACAGGCTGATACGACGATAACACGTCAACCTGTTTAATGATAGTTAGTGTCTGTCCTGTTGTATCTTAGGAATGTGTCGGCATGATTGTTCCAGATAAAGGCGGTGCTTGATTAAGTGTTTTATTGATAAATAAACTGAGGTGGAAACAGATTTGTTAAAGAATTTTAGATACCGTTTTCGTGTTGCTATTGTCAGTTCTAATAACGGTCAGGGAAAGTTGGTTGAGCTTTTCTCGGTTTAAAGCTTGTGTTCTTGGAGCTTGCTTGTAAGAATCGATTATAGTAAAAGCCCCCGATACGAAAATTTTATCGGTCGTAAGTGTGTCTGAAAAGTATGTTAATCTTCATTCTGACTTCATGATATAAAACTTAAATATAATAACAGTGTAAGCTATTTAGTACATTTAACTGCATCAATATGCAAAAAATTTTCACATCAATAGCAGTGACTTTCTGTTAATACAATAAACATCTATATATTAATACGTGAAGCAAAAACTTTGTATCCCTTTTTACGTAAATTACGCGGACGGAGGAGTATGAAATTTTCCACACTTATAGAGAATATAGAGAAGAAGTGCACAATGCTAATATTTTTTTTAAATAATGCATAAAAGATACATTAAATCAATAAACAAAACATTACACACACTACATACTATGTATTTGACGCACACACGCATGCATACTATTTATTGTCAAACTTTTGTGCTCGATGTCTGTTGTCAAATTGAGAATAGATTAAATATTGTTTGTCTTTATTAACATTTTTTATAGTGTAGCTTGGCGAAATTTGTGATTATAGAAGTATAAAATACAATCACAATACTGTACAGACTTACAATTCCAATTAATTATAGTCGAATTTCGACTACTGCGGGACCTCTAGTAGCTTTAAAAATGTTATATTCGAGTGATTTATATTTTACGTATCTAAGGAGAAAATTTCTAAATAAAAATATTTTCGTGTATATAATATTCTACTAATATTTGTACATATAGGACAATAGATACCGCACACATATTATTTATGTATTTTTTATTAGCTTTTTATTGCTTAGTGTAGGTACCAGCACCCTGCGTATTTCTGCCATGAAGCAGTAATGCGTCTCGGTTTGAAGGGCGGGGCAGCCGTTGTAACTATACTGAGATCTTAGAACTTATATCTCAAGGTGGGTGGCGCATTTACGTTGGAGATGTCTATGGGCTCCAGTAACTACTTAACATCAGGTGAGCTGTGAGCTCATGCAGCCATCTAAGCAATAAACAAAACTCCAGTCGCACTTCACATATGATACGCACAAGAGCTCACCTGGCATTAAGTGAAGAACTTACAATACTGTGTTTGTTATTTATCAAAGAATAAGGATAAGTTACCCCGAGCCTCTATAGCTTTAACTACTAGGCTCATTCGTAATAATACCAGTTTCTTCTCTTTAATTATCATCTTCTCCTTCGTTTGACTCTTATTTACCCCTAATTAAGATCGTGGTGGGATTTATTGAAAAGCCACTTCGTTAGGTACCATAATTTAGCCTATTTCTAACGCAAAGGATTACTTTTAAGAGGAAATACATTATTGTCTACCGATTGAAACTTTTGATGCTTAAAATGAGGTAAGAGCTTATCTTGGTTGTTCAACTAAACCAAGGGTTCCCAAACTTATTTTGTCTACTGCCCACTTTGAGAATAAATTATTTTCACCTACTTAAAGACCACTATAGCGAGACCACTATATTCACTCAGTCGGTGTCTAAGAGACCCCCCCTTTTTCTCTGGGTCTCTTACCGGTCCCCTTTTAGGCCCACAGCGCCCACAAGGGGGCGTTACGCCCGCTTTGGGAAAGGCTGAACTAAGCTAATAAAAAAGTGCATCTAACATTTTTTTTATTTGCTAAAATACGATTATAGCTACCATAGAAATTATAAGCGAAATACACGGCGACATATTATAATAAATTCATAATGCATTAGACCTAACCTTCCTTTGGCTATTTGATGTGGAATAATCCAATAAATGTGATAAATAACATTATGGGTGTATTTTAGTTTCACAACTATAATCCGTTTTCGCAGATGGAACCGCAATCTAATTAAGTTCCATTACGAACTCGTAATAACACGCAATGAGTCGATTGGCCAATAACCGGTTCGAATACAACACTTTAAATTTATTGTTTGACTACTTTATACATGTCTTGTAACTAGCTGCAGCTTAGTAAGCTTAGTTCTTATTCAGATTTTCATATAGATTTAAAGTCGTCGTAACGCGAATGTCGAAACATGATAAATCTTTAACAGATCTTTATCAAATTTTTACTGGTGGCAGGACCTCTTGTGAGTCCGCACAGGTAGGTACCACCACCTCGCCTTTTTCTGCTTTTTCTGCTGGAAGCAGTAATGCATTTCGGTTTGAAGGGTGGGGCAGCCGTTGTAACTATACTGAGACCTTAGAACTTAAATCTCAAGGTGGGTGGCGATTTACGTTGTAGATGTCTATGGGCTCCAGTAACCACTTAACAACAGGTGGGATGTGAGCTCATCCACACATCTAAGGAATAAAAAAAAAGAATATCAAAGAAGTACCTGTATCTCTAAATAATATTTTAGTAAAATTTCTTTTATTATTAATTTTGGTAGGTCGCCATCCTACAATGCACTTGCCACCTACGGAATGGACCGACGATCTAGTGAGAATCGCCGGGTCACGTTAGACGCAGGTGGTAAAGGACCGGCTTAGAGCGGCCTATGTTCAGTAGTGGACAGTGGACAGGCTGAGATGATGATGATGATGATTAACTTTGCGTCCTCCTGGTAACTGGAGCTCGTGACATCACGAATCGTCTCCATACCTAAAAGACGAGAAGACTCGATTAAAGTCTTTTAATTGAAGCGAATGACTTCTTTGAGAAAATAAGTACGGCAATGCTTATCCATACGGACTCGCTCTGTGCCTTACCGCTATAAATATTTTAGATCAAATAGAATATGTAAAGTAGCAAAATAAAACGATAAATTACTTTCCGAGATAGGGTAACGAATTCGTAACGTCGGAAATAATATACGTGATATTATACCGTAAATGTAACTGTAATTATAATCACATCGGCCATATACTAGTAAGTATACCTAATCTAAAAAGTAATAGGTACGTAGGTATACCTAATCTAAAAACGGCCAAACTCAAGTTAAATCATTTGGAATTAACAGGATATGCAGTTTCTTGACACACCAGCATTGCATAAGTCTATGAGCATTGGTAAACACATAACCCTTGATGATCTGCATACTGCATACTGATCGACTAGCGTTGTAGTACGAAAAGAGATTTTAATATTAAAAAACAAATCAACGAAGGATTTATTTGTATGTTTTGATGATATACTGTTTTTTTTTTAAGAAATACTATTTATAATATAGTACTTAGTGTGTTCATAAACTTAAACCGATGCAACATAAATGACTACCTCAACTTGAGTTTTTTTAATATTTTTCTGTTTTGTATTTTCTTGGTTTTCTATTCTTACCATTAACTAACTAAATATAAAAGACTCTTAATAAAAATGCAGGCTCGCTGCATTCCGGTTCTTCTCGGTTCTTCTCGGACTGTGGCTTTTTTGGTTCAGTGGCAGAGATTGAATCAACAAGCATGTCATTGAAGTTGTGATACAGGAATTTGAATTCAGTGGGATCATTTTTGAAACCGCAATGCATGACAAGCGAAGTGATCGGGTTGATTATGTTTTAAGACAGTAGATTAAGTACGTCAACAGATTTAATTTTTTTTTTATTGCTCTGTAGGCATACGATCATACATGATTCTATTGTCAAAGACTAATATACTTCCATGA
Organism: Bombyx mandarina; assembly: GCF_030267445.1. NCBI lineage: Eukaryota > Metazoa > Arthropoda > Insecta > Lepidoptera > Bombycidae > Bombyx > Bombyx mandarina. Next base: position 1,352,854 of record NC_143227.1, read on the forward strand.
TTATAGATTTCACCAAGACTACACTTTTTACTGGTGGTAGGACCTCTTGTGAGTCCGCACGGGTAGGTACCACCGCCCCGCCTATTTCTGCCGTGAAGCAGTAATGCGTTTCGGTTTGAAGGGTGGGGCAGCCGTTGTGACTATACTGAGACCTTAGAACTATATCTCAAGGTGTGTGGCGCATTTACGTTGTAGATGTCTATGGGCTCCAGTAACCACTTAACATCAGGTGGGCTGTGAGCTCGTCCACACAGCTAAGCAATAAAAAAAAAAAAAAAAAGACAGATATTAATAAAGACAAACAATATTTTATCATTCTATTCTCAATTTGAGCACAGACTATGCAATAAGAAAAGTTTGACATTAAACAAATAGTATGCAAGCGTGTGTGTGTCAAATACACGGTAGCGTGTGTAATGTTTTTTTTTTTATTGATTGAATTTTAAGAAAAATAAAAAAAAATAGTAACATTCTGCACTCCTCCTCTATATTTTCTATAAGTGTGAGAAATTTCATACTCCTCTGTTCGCGGAATTTTCGTAAAAATGGGTATAATAGCCGGCAAACTTCTTGAGCATTTGTTGACGTAGTGGGGGTAAGTTTGCGCATGGTACACTCACGTGCAAAAATATTATTTACTCTGCGTCATAATGCAATTAAATTATTAAAATCAACATATGTATTTATTTATATATTTATTAGAACATCAACAAAAAATATAGGTTAATAATTGTAATAATTTAATCTTGGGGTAAAATAGATATTCCTTCTATTAAGTCAAAACTAGAGCTGTTGCCAGGTCTTCGTTCAGTTGAAGCGAAGCTGGTATTTGTAATTTTTTTTCGTTATCATAATCTTGACCATTATCATCATCACTGTTTTCATCACCCGAGTCGCCATCATCGTGTTAAGTCGACATAGGGCTCATCGGTGTAGTTTACGACTCGGTCGGTTCGATCTTCTTTTTTGTCTATAATTAATTATTTTTTGAAGATATTCGATTCGTAGTAATCGAATGTTACTTTTTTCAATTACCAGCTTCCGATTATTTTCTGTTTTTTTTTTCCATCTGAAGCCTAGCTCTTTCATAATTCGTCGTAAACTTCATTCCGAGCCATTAAAATGTATATCTTCTTTAAAATTTTCGAAGCCTTTTTATTACAGATTGAACGAAACTATCCATTCCGGTAACTTTCTTCTTCCCTGATCTTTTCTTACCCGGAGTCCCAAGCACGATGAGCAAGCCAGAGCCTTTAGCTTCGTTAATAATGCACCTAACAGTACTCACTGATGTTTTTGTTGCTTCCGAAGTCTGTTTTACTTTTTCCATAATATCATTCTTCCCCTGTTTTATAATGAAGCAATATACGTCGTACACAATTTTTCTACCCTTTCTTTTGAATACTCCACCAGTTTGTCGCGGCATAGTGTATTTTTTATAAAAAATCAACAAACACTCAACAAATAGCAATGGCAACAAAGTCAACAAGCAATTATAATAAAATATAACTTAACGATTAATAACGATAGATTTTTCACTGTACGCAAGCGTACTTTACGCAAGGTTCGACTGATCTACCAATAACGCGCTCGATACGATTTCCCCTGCCGTCGCGCCTCACCCTTACCACCAAAGTGATCTAAAATTCGGTTCTGCGCAGCCAAGGTCATTTGCTCACGATGTTTGCCGGTTACTATACAAAGTTTTTGCTTCACGAATTATATACATACATAACATGGATGGTGAGTGGCTACCGTTGCTCATGGTTTTCAGCAATGCCAGGGGCAGAGACAAGCCACTACCTACCGTATTCTCCATATACCGTACTCTCCACACGCCTCGTTTGAAAAAGGAGTACCCTCCACAAGCCTAAACAGACAATAAATAAAATATACAAATATTTTTTGAAAAAATAAATAAATAATTTCATTGTGGAAGGACCTAAGCCCACTCGGGTCGGTGCCAACATCCTGCAGCTAAGCAGTCACACGACGCAGTTTTAATAGCGCTTGTAAATATTCCACATTAGCCACTGAACACAATAAGTCACATCGTCACTAACAAACAGTAAAAAAGTTACCTATATTCAAGAGAGTCTTCATTTTCAAGAATAATTGGAATTCATTCGCTATACAATAATAAATATGATTCCACTAATTCTGGAGACTAGCACAACAAATAAAATTTATCCCAGAACATAGGTTATAGCATGGAGGTCCAAGCTTAGAAACATGAATAAGTTAATTCGATCGATTTCCACAACGAATCCGTCAGAACAGCTAATTTCTAAACAGACAAGCGGCTCTGTAAATAGCAACTTAATTGAAAATTTATCTTCGCAATCGAAAACATGATTGGTTGACAGTGTGAATAATTATACGCTTGTATTTCATCTATGATGTTAGATATTGAGAAATTACAGTGTTCGTTGGGTCCGTTTTGAAAAAACAGGTTACATTAGAACCTTTCTAGAAAACAACATAGATAGGTGCGGCAGGCAAGCGGCTTGGCCATGTCCCTGGCATTGCTGATGTCCATGGGCGACGATGACGATAATTGTCGATAATCCTCAATTCTGAGGTCGAGAGAGGTAACGGACCGGGTTATGTCGGACTCCGGCGCCTCCAGAGAGGAAGAGGGAGACGAGGAGGGCCAAGGTTCACCATCTCCTCCAATTCCTCGGGATCCTACTCCCTTTTGCACTCCTCAGCCTCACGGGATGTCATGACCAGGTCACAAATCCTGGCCATGGCATCCCACGAGCTTTGATCCTCTAACAAGCTAACGATGACAGCCCGCAAGGAAAGGTCTCTACCCAGCACCGCGACGAGATCTCGCCGCGAGTGCTCCCAACGCGACCATCCTATTACATGTCGTACTTAGCCTGGCCATAAATACTGTTACAATTAAAAATAAACAAAATATTACATTTCAATCTGGAATCTGTCATTTTTATATGATTGCTCATTGAGTTTTCTCATTTTGGCGCTAATACATTGTACAATATTTTGCGATATTAAAATGGAGTGGGGTGATAAAGAGAACCGAATCGCTGTGATTGCATTACACAAAGTAGGTATGGAGCCAAATGCAATTTTTAAAACTCTCCATACGCTTGGTCTTAGTAAAATGTTTGTGTACCGGGCTATTAATAGGTGCAATGAGATCTCCTTTGTTTGTGACAGAAAAAGATCTGGCCGTCCACGTAGTGTTTGTACGAAAAAGGTGGTCAAAGCAGTAAGGGAAAGAATTCGAAGAAATCCTGTCCAAAAGCAAAAGATTTTATCTCGGGAGACGAAGATAGCACCTAGAACCATGTCGCGTATTTTAAAAGATGACTTAGGACTTGCAGCCTATAAGAGACGTACTGGTCATTTCTTAACTGATAATTTAAAAGAGAATAGGGTGGTAAAATCGAAACAACTACTGAAGCGGTACGCAAAGGGAGGTCATAGAAAAATTTTTGTTTACGGATGAGAAAATTTTTACAATTGAGCAACATTTTAACAATCAAAATGACCGTATTTTTGCTCAAAGCTCTAAGGAAGCTTCCCAATTAGTCGACAGAGTGCAACGTGGGCACTATCCGACTTCAGTGATGGTTTGGTGGGGTAGCCATGAAGGAGTGACTGAGCCATACTTTCGTGAAAAAGGTATCAAAACATTGGCACAAGTGTATCAAGATACCATTCTTGAGAAGGTAGTGAAGCCCCTTAACAACACCATGTTCAATAATCAAGAATGGTCCTTCCAGCATGACTCGGCGCCAGGTCATAAAGCTTGTTCTATGCAGTCTTGGTTGGAAACGAACGTTTCGGACTTCATCAGAGCTGACTGGCAAGACAAGACTGGCCGTCGTCTAGTCCCGATCTTAATCCGCTGAATTATGATTTATGGTCAGTTTTAGAGAGTACGGCTTGCTCTAAACGCCATGATAATTTGGAGTCCCTAAAACAATCCGTACGATTGGCAGTGAAAATTTTTCCCATGGAAAGAGTGCGTGCCTATATTGATAACTGGCCTCAACGTTTAAAGGACTGTATTTCAGCCAATGGAGACCACTTCGAATAAGCTTTTTATACTTTAAATTGTTTTAAACTAACACACTGTAAAAGTAATAAATGTTATTTGCAATAGAATTTTTATTATTTTTAGTTGTAACAGTATTTATGGCCAGACTAATTATATTAACAAGTTAATAATATTTTACCTTATTTGCCTGTCGAGCACATGAAAATCACAATTTAGTCTTCCATACGTGTTCATATTGAGTTTTTTGAAAAACTTATACAAAAATAACCAGCCATAAATATAAACAAAACATTTAGAAACAGTTATTTAGTATATGAACGATATAAAATTCATACAAGATTCGGTTCCGTCTATGGCGGTCGAGACGATTGCTATTTATTGTTCCCTGCGGATTCGAACCTGTTGTTTGAACACCCACCTTGTTTTCTATCTGAGGATTCGTCTGAGCCACAGTGCTGTGATGTTACAGTAGTTTTATTAACTCAGTAGGCTTTTTTCACTTTCTACTTATGTGTGATTTTGACGGTGGAAACCTTTGGTTTTGTTTTAGCTATTTTTTTAATATATTATATGTTTTTTTGACAGTTGGTTTCCCCAATCACCACATAGTATAAAACAAAGTCGCTTTCTCTGTCCCTATATCTGTATAGGGACAGATATGCTTTAATCTTTAAAACTACGCAACAGATTTTGATACGTTTTTTTTTAATAGATAGATTGATTAAAGAGGAAGGTTTATATGTATAATAACATCCATTAAATAGTGGAGAAATCAATAATAAATTACAGTTTCCGAAGCGAACCGAGGGCGGGTCGCTAGTATATAAATAAATAAATATTCAAGTTCGAACTATGACGTCTGGAAGAAATAAATAAAACTGCTCTATTCATAACTTTGAAAATTGTCAAACTATTAAAACAAGCGCTGGCTTAAGCCGTGATTATTCAAAATACCGATATATCAAAAAAAACTCTATATCTTTCCCGAGCTTAACGGCTCTACTGGGAGATATTTATTTAACCAATCAGTCCCTTTGCGGCTCTCCTTTCTATTTCTGTAGTCTTAATTTGTGCGTCCATAGATTAAAATATACATCACGAGAATTTATAAGTTACGATCTTTAAATCAGTAATTTCGAGTCTAAAGACAGCGTGAGACTTATGAGTTACCAATCTATATATTAATACGTGAAGCAAAAACTTTGTATCCCTTTTTACGAAAATTGCGCGGACGGAGGAGTATGAAATTTTCTACACTTATAGAGAATATAGAGAATAAGTGCACAATGCTAATATTTTTTTAAAAGAATGCATAAAAGATACATTAAATCATAAAGAAAACATACACACACTACATACCATGTATTTGACGCACACACGCATGCATACTATTTATTGTCAAACTTTTATTCTTGACGTCTGTGGTCAAATTGAGAATAGATGAAATATATTGTTTGTCTTTATTATTATTTTTATAGTTAGCCTTGGCGAAATTTGTGATTATAGATGTATAAAATACAATCATAATAGTGGAAAAACTTACAATTCCAATTAATTATAGTCGAATTTCGACTACTGCGGGACCTCTAGTACTTTTAAAAGGTAGAACTTTGTAGAAATGATGGAAGCGCTTTCACTTTTATTTAGGACTACTACCTAGACTAAGTTATTCTATTGCCTTGTTGGGCTGTTAGCTTGTGACTTCTGTGTGATGTTGAATGCGAACCGTTTGATTCACTGTAACCTATATAAACTGTGTCAAACATGATTTTGAACCGATGTTCCGGACTCTGGACTAGATCAATATTAGCTACCAGAACTACAACAGCCAACAACTACTTGCTTGAAATTTACATCGTTTCAACTTCAAAGGAATTGTAGATTATAAATGTAAGTATATTCCTTCCTTGTTTACTATGTGTAATTTAGAAATAAGTACGAACATGGTCTAGCAAAGTAAACATGTTTAGGCTTGTTCTTTTTCTGTTTTTTAGTTTAGTTAGTTGCTAGTGTCGACTTTATATAAAAAAAAAATTACTATTAATGAAAAAAAAAATTGAGTAGAAGGAAATGAAGTTGATTTCTTTGAAATCATACTTCATTGAGGTGAAATCGAATGAAGCGGGATGAGATGAAATGAAATAACGTCCCAGTAAAATGACCAGAATTTAATACGATTTAAGTGATTAAGTGATTTGTATTATTTTCCCGCAAATGTACACCTTCATCATCATCATCATCATCATCAACAGCCCACAGTCGTCCACTGCTGGACATAGGCCTCTCCCAATCTACACACCGGTCTGCTGCTCTCCTCATCCACTTCTTGCCGGCCACCGTACACCACAATGTACACCTTCACAGATACTAAATTATTAATAAGCCGCCGCTATCAGTAAGTACATTTAGACAGAGAAGACAGAAGAAAGAAGAAAGAAGAAGAAAACCCTCCCACCATCAAGTCAGACCCAACCGACTCAATCCTGCAACTCATCATACCTGCCTCGATAGGCAGGGAGTTACACGCCCGGGCAGAGGGGTTTCCCCGAAGCCCGGGAAGCGTCGGGTCCCCTTGCGGGACGCGACGACCCCCACGGAAGTATATTCAGTCGCCATCAATGCGCCACTTTGAGAAGGCGGCACGACACGAAAACCCTCTTGTCATAGCATCCGGAAATTACATTCCCGATCCTGCGGACCAAATGGTAAACAGTCAACGTCGCCCTAAACACGTCATTTCGGATCCTCCCGATCCATTAAGAGTGCTTTTAGATACCTCAAGCACCGGCCACCGTTCTCGTCGAACCCGTCGCTTGCGAAGAAGGGTTCAGCGAGTAAACTAACCCATAGACACAAACCACCGAGCTTCTCGCCGGATCTTCTCAGTTGGCCGCGTTTTCGATCCGGTGGTAGATTCTGCGAAAGATTACTCTTGGTAGGGCCTGTGTTAGCAACAGCTCCTGGTTTGAGCCCCGACAGCTCACCTAGACGTTAGGATTACGCTGACATAGCCTCTCAAGGCTATCAGCATAGGTAGGAAAAACAAAGTGACCTAAAGGAAGAGAAACAGAATATTCATACAGAGATACGACTATTAACTTAACGCACATACCAGTAGTTTTAATGTTGCCAGAAACTTCTTCAAACGTAAATAGGATCCAATATAAATAGGATCTTTACTTATCAGCGAATTTTTCCGACAATACGTAATCGATTGTTAGAATTTTTACCGGAATCAATCAATAAACGTGATACAACATTTAACAATTTACCTTTAGGTATTTAGTTTTTTCAAACTTTTCCTTATTTCACTTAGGTATTTAAAAATCTAGAAAAATTTTAAGGTTCGTAATAAGATGAAATATGCTATAAAAAAAAAGAAAATCATATCATCATCTATCATCAATTCTCTTTCTTCTTCTCAATCTCTAACTTTTGTCTTTAGTACATAGTGGGTCTTCGTTCTCAATATACCTAATATTACAGTACTTTGAGGAACTGCAAGGCCGGCAGATTATATTATACGAAGTAGCTTCTCTGATGACGTCCAAGGTTCCTCCTTTGACAGATGGATGGAAGGGACAGAACGACAAATCCCTAGACGACAGCCAAAACAAATTGCAATATATTAATAGATAATTTCTTCTCTATTACATTATATAAAACAGCTCTAAATCAGTGGTCAAACAGTACTAATAAACGCTTTTAAAATAAATAATACTCGCGATTTGTATGATTATAATTTATGTAGTTATTATTTATACAAAAAAAAGTCAAAAACGTTTTTAGACGAATTACAAAACATACATTATAAATTTATATTGGAATTCCTTTAAAATAGTATCGCTTTAGACAATATAACTAAGCACTTCTTATTGACATGATTGGTTTTCTTGACAAATTTTGTTATTATTAAGCCGTTGTAACTATACTGAGATCTTAGAACTTATATCTCAAGTGGATGGCGCATTTACGTTGTAGATGTCCATGGGCTCCAGTAACCACTTAGCACCAGGTGGGCTGTGAGCTCGTCCACACATCTAAGCAATAAAAAAAAATTCACCAGTGTAAAACACACTTTATCCCATTTATCTACTTTGAATGCGAATTATCGAGTAACTGACGTCAGTACATATTGTCGCACACCTCCAATTAATTTGGCATCAGGTCTATCATTCAGCTTATCGTCGAGATAATGTTGGCGCCCACCTTTATCACGAATATTTGAATAGTGAATCAAAGTATTACGAATCTGTTTTGTCCAAAGAATCTTTACGATATAAATTTGTGAGGTCATTTTAAGAAGAATTCAGTTGACTAAAAAATGAACGGTTAATGAGGGAATTTCAGGCTTTCTTCTCAAAAGTTTCTTTGCCATTTAAAATACATCGATTAAATGGCAAATTCGGTGGCGGCATTTACGTTGTAGATGTCTATGGGATCCGGTAACCACTGAATACCAGGTAGGCTGTGAGCTCGTCCAGAGACCTAAGCAATAAAAAAATACGAAAAAGTCTATAAAAAAACTTACGTTACGGACATTTTTTCCGGTTAGGGTACTTCTCCGCATCGTCCCATAAGGAACTTCGTTCCAAAAAAACTCAGGAAATATTATGAGGTGCAAATGCAGATGCCGCCAATTTTAGGTGCACGTACATCGGAATACATAGGCTCCACTATCACCAACGCTGGAGGCTGCGAAGATGAGATCCGAAGACGTTGCGCCGTGACAAGATCCTCAGTTGAGAGGCTAACAAAGATTTGGAGAGACCGCAGAATAACAAAAAACACAAAAGTTCGGTTAATGAGATGCCTGGTCTTTCCAATCTTTCTGTATGGGGCTGAGACGTGGACGCTGAGGATGCAATACCGTCGTAAGATTGACGCACTGGAAATGTGGTGTTGGAGACGTCTCCTCAGAATTCCGTGGACCGCGCACCGTACCAACATTTTGATCCTGAAAGAGCTCAACATCAAGGAGAGACTATCGTCAACAGTCCAATTACGAATCCTCAAGTTCTTCGGGCACATCACTCGTAATGAGATTTCCATTGAGCGGTTGGTGGTGCAAGGGAAAGTCGAGGGCAAAAGATCTCGCGGACGATCTCCAACACGATGGACCGACCTCATAAAATCTGTTACTCACTCCAACATAAATGTTTGCTCTCACTCTGCGAAACATCGTGCCACATGGCGTCGAATCGCGAGAGCATCGGTATCGCAGGATCCGACTGATGCATGACCACGACCACTCTGTCAAGAGTGTACGAATAGGAAGAAGACATCGGAATAATAGTTTTTTTTTTGTGTGTCACAGGTGCACAATGTGGTGGCAACAGTGGTAGAAGAGAAGAGGGCGGCCGGATGCGGCCCGCGCGCCCCCGTCCGCCCGCAGCCTCCGTCACCCAGCGCCGTCCGCACAACGCACTATGCGCATGGCAAGTGCCCTGCCCACTCTGCTCGCGGTAAGCCCTTCCTTTGTCGCATCACTCTTGTTAGAGCGGTCGCGGTCGTCATTCGGTATCATTGCGTGGGCAGATGTTATGCGCCTCAGTATTTTCGACTGCCTAAAGCTCTGTGTCGCATCACTCTTGTCAGAGCGGTCGCGATCATCATTCAGTATCTTTGCTGTGGGCAGATGCTATGCGCCTAACGACCAAAGTAAGTCCACAAAAGTCCAAATTGACTAGTAGAGTAAGAGCTTAGTGTCTGCCTACACGGGTAGGTGCCATTTTCCTGCCAATATCTGCCGCAAATAAGTTACACTCTGTAAGGTAAGGTAGAACAGACTTTACAAGCGTGACTTTAGTAGTGCCATTTTTGTTGATATGTCTATGACCTTCGGTATCCACTAGCTTCAGGGAAGCCGTGAGTTCATCTAGTTTTTTAGTGCAATAAAAATGAGCATAGAAAACAGGAAGACAAGCAACTGATTCGAAAGACGAAGCAGTAATGAATAACAAAGTCTAATGTGAACTCTATCAGCAAGACTCACGCTAACCCAAAACGTTTTTATTTTAAAGGTAATTATTTATTCTAAGCCTTTCTTTTATAAGGTAAATTAAAGTGTCTTGCTTTATATTTAGTTTATTTCGTCGGTTTTTCTAGGGATTATGTCTTTTTGGAAATTGCCGATAGAGTTAACATATAATTCATTTGTTGATTAATATATAAAATACACTGAATTCAAGCAGTTTTTCTAAACTGCAAATGGTAAAATAAATTGATTCTGTTAACCATTCAAATTCGGGCATAGTATATGCAAATCTATTAATTTAAAATTTTATTTTTTCTAAAAACATTCCACTCACTCATGTTACATTTGAACATTTAAATTAATATCTTCTTTAGTTTTCGCGAGTCATAGACGAATTTAAAATTACTTCTATTCTATATAACATATTCTATATCTACATATATCGCGACCACAAAACTTTAATGTAAAGAAACGTTGAAAATATAAAAATAAAATAATGAACACGAGAGTAAGCCCTAAAAATATTTCTAATGTATATTTTTTTAATATCAACATTTTATTTAGAGCTTAAATTTAAATTTACCAAAAACACAATGTATTTAACATTTTTCAAATTTAATTTCTAGATATTATTTTAAGCTAAAAAAAATTGAAACGAAATATGATTTTAGCATTCGAATTGACAATCACGAGCAAATCTTACAAGGCAATTTACTAACTAAATCACTAAGCCGTTTAAGTAACCAGTGTGACACATTTTCTAAGTATTTAATTCCCAATCTATGCGATTATGTAGATAGTATTAATGGGTATCTGTACCGCTCGGCATTAATGTAAAGGAAATTATGAAACTCTAAACAGCATACAATTTATTGACATTGTTAAGGGCACGGGCAGAAAGAGTGGTCATTTAAAATTATGACTGCGGTAAATTATAATCGAAAACGTTTGCATGTAACATAAAAATATATATTTTTTATTGCTTCGATAAGTGGGCGAGCTCACAGCCCACCTGGTGTGAAGTAGTTACTGGAGCCCATAGACATCTACAACGTAAATGCGCCACCCACCTTGAGATATAAGTTCTAAGGTCTCAGTATAGTTACAACGGCTGCCCTACCCATCAAACCGAAACGCATTACTGCTTCACGGCAGAAATAGGCTAGGTGGTGGTACCTACCCGCGCGGCTCACAAGACGCCCTGCCACCAACATGCAAACAGTTAATTAAAAATCATAATCATATATTGACAGAACTTATGAATTTAAAATAAAGAATTCTACTGTATATTTTCGCAAACAGTTAAAATATATGTACACGATTTAAGATACAGAGTATTTAAAAAAAAAATCTGTTTTTGACTGCCTTACGAGGTTCAAAAACATCAACAACAATTCTATCTATATCAAGACAAAGTCTTGAACGTGGCGTACCTTGAAAAATGAAGTCAAACTTTTAATTTCACTAAAATACTATCTACTGCTATGATGTTAAATTTATTCTTTCATTTTAGTAGTAATACATGCGTGCTCTTGAAATTGTAAATGTCAGCGCGCGATCTATGAAATTTTCTCTTTCACACATCCCTAATTAATTCGATCGCGCGAATTTTAGGGATGTATGGCGCACGTCATTACAGATCCTCCCGATCCATTAACGGCGGTTTTAGGTACCACAAGCACCGGTCACCGTCCTCGTCGAACCCGTCGCTTGCGACGATGGGCTCGACGAGCGAATTATCCCATAGACACAGCCCACTGAGTTTCTCGCCGGATCTTCTCAGTGGGTCGCGTTTCCGATCCGGTGGTAGATTCTGCGAAGCACGGCTCTTGCTAGGGTCAGTGTTAGCAACACTCCCGGTTTGAGCCCCGTGTACTCACCTACACGCCAAGGAGAAGCTGAAATAGCTTCTCAATCTATCAGCATAGGTAGGAAAAAAAAAGTTAATTCAGCGCGCGATCTTTGAAATTTTCTCTTTCACACATCCCTAATTAATTCGATCGTGCGAATTACAACATAATACGTATGATTTTCATCGTAATCAATTACCGTGTCGCGTCGATGAGCGAAAACCCGATGGCATTCCAACGATGGATCTAATCGCTTACTATACAAATACACGAGCAAGATCTTGTGGCAGTATGCCACTGGCCGTGGGCAGCACTGGTCGTCTAGAGGAAAAGTTGATGGAAAAAAATAACGCGCGCGATCGTTCGCGTTTCAAACAGAGCGCTCTCTGCCTACCGTTCGAAAATGTCACTTTCCGCCTTTTGTTTCTGTTAAATATTATTATTGGTTCGGTGTTGGCTTATAAAACTGTTTTTAATTTTCGAACGCTTGAAGTGTTAACGTAAAAACCGTTTATGGATGATTTATTCAACTCCCTGGAAAAGTTTGATTATGCTCATAGCAACGAAAATGGTGAGTTTTTTTGTTGTTTAAATTTTCCAATTTATATATTTTTATAGCTTATAGTCTTTGAATATATGCTCAGAGCAGAGGATTTTACCTTAATGTTTAATAAAAGTACATTATGTGACAACATAGGTATATGACCCTGACTTAATTGTCCCAATACCACTACCACAATACCCGTGTCTAGTTTGTAGTAGTATTCTTTTTCTCTCTTTACTTCGGTTACACACTTCCTATTTTCCCAATTCGTATTTTGGATAATGGCGGTGGGACGCGTTAAAATCACTGAAAGCCATCTAATGTTATGGACTTCAATCCAAAGTCTCAAGGTAGACTGCATTTACGATGGAAAGTCTACATGACCCGACTTCCACTTAACACAAAATAGTCAGATAACCAACTTAAATTGTCTGTAGAGTGTACACGTGTGAGATGAAATAGAGACATGAGAAATAGAGTTACAGTTTCAGTAATAAGTGAAAAAGTAGGAATAATTACAATTATATTAATACGTGAAACAAAAACTTTGTATCCCTTTTTACGAAAATTGCGCGGACGGAGGAGTATGAAATTTTCCACACTTATACAGAATATAGAGAAGAAGTGCACAATGCTAATATTTTTTTAAAATAATGCGTAAAAGATGTATTAAATCAATAAAGAAAACATTACACACACACACTACATACCAAGTATTTGACGCACACACGCATGCATACTATTTATTGTCCCAACTTTTGTTCTTGACGTCTGTGTTCAAATTGAGAATAGATTAAATATTGTTTGTCTTTATTAATATTTTTTATAGTGTAGCCTGGGCGAAATTTGTGATTACAGAAGTATAAAATACAATCATAATAGTGTACAAACTTACAATTCGAATTAATTATATTATTATAGTCGAATTTCGACTACTGCGGGACCTCTAGTTACAATTATTTTCGAAAATGAATCATATTTGAATACATTGAGCAATCGTCATACTCCGCAGTCTCATAATGTCGGTTAATTGGTTACATTATTAAATAATCATTTGGACAAGTGCCTACATATTTGACTAATAATTTTTTTATACAGACGCCTTATTTATCTTGTGCTTAACCACAAATAGTTGTGAAGAAATTCGTTGCAACACGCACGTAATGCGTACACCATGAAAATGTCACATTGCACGAGTAAGGATCCCCTCGTTTTGAACTGATACAAATAATATCGGCACGGGTAGGTACCACCACCTTGCCTATTTCTGCGGTGAAGCAGTAATGCGTTTCGGTTTGAAGGGTGGGGCAGCCGTTGTAACTATACTTGGGACCTTAGAACTTATATCTCAAGGTGGGTGGCGCATTTACGTTATAGATGTCTATGGGCTCCAGTAACCACTTAACATCAGGTGGGCTGTGAGCTCGTCCACTCATCTAACCGAGAAAAAAAAAACTTAGATCTTAATCAAACGTTTTTTTTAATTATGTTTACATTATTTCCTAAGTTGGTATAGCTTTATAGTTTTCGTGGTAAGGGACGAAATAAGCTAATAATGACGTCTTGAAATTTAGTTTTAATTATGTGTAGGACTCGCAAAAACCGACAAAAATTCTATAAAAGTAGTTTAAGCTGAGTTAAAAGAATTCCTATAAAAAGTTGCATAGGGCTTCATACGAACATGCGTGTTATATGCGAGCTTATTTATGCATTATCAAACGCTCTATTTAGCCTTAAATTAGAAGATACTTACTCACTATTTCGCAATCTATATATTAATACGTGAAGCAAAAACTTTGTATCCCTTTTTAAGGAAATTGCGCTGACGGAGGAGTATGAAATTTTCCACACTTATAGAGAATATAGAGAAGAAGTGCACAATGCTAATATTTTTTTTAAATAATGCATAAAAGATACATTAAATCAACAAAGAAAACATTACACACACTACATACCATGTATTTGACGCACGCACGCATGCATACTATTTATTGTCAAACTTTTGTTCTTGACGTCTGTTGTCAAATTGAGAATAGAACATGGTTTGTCTTTGTAAATATTTTTATAGTGTAGTCTTGGCGAAATTTGTGATCATGGAAGTATAAAATACAATCATAATAGTGTACAAACTTACAATTCCAATTAATTATAGTCGAATTTCGACTACTGCGGGACCTCTAGTTGAAATAAAATTATGCGCTCAAAATTTGAAACACGTCACTGAAATCTCATAGTTCTGACAATAATCTCTGTCCACTCTGAAGTTATGAAAAGATACAACAAAGCAAAGTCAGTCAATACCTTTCGTTTTTTTGCGGTTTTAAACTAATTTTGGGTACACAAAAAAATAACAGTAGCGTTCGCAAATCCTTTGAAGGTATATAGTAAAGTATATATGTAGTATAGTAAAGTTGTAAAGTGTAAAAATATAAAGTAGTAAAACCATGCCATTCATCGATTAGAATAATGATTGGCAGGGTGGTGATGTCTATGGACTTCACTGAATCCTGCAGCCATATGAGTACCAGTTTAAAAAAAAAGATATTATGTACATCTTTTGAGATTGCACAAGTTTCACTGTAACTGTACAGATATGTTATAGTCCTTAATTTCGGTCGCATTTTGATTATTCAGTTTTTATATGGTAGTATATTAAGATATAGATTTTTTGTCAACAATACGTCGGGCATTTTGTTTAATTTTTTTGTCCTTGTTGGCGGACGAGCATACGTTCCAACTGATGGTGAGTGGTTACTGTCGCCCATGGACTTCAGCAATGCCAGGGCCAGAGCCAAGCCGCTGCCTACAGTTAATAGTTTCTTCTTTTTTTGTTTACTAGAACTTTCATTAGGTGAAGTTAGGATGAACTTGTGCGATCTCAAAACATTATGTACTGCAAGGGCTTGGCAGCTAAATTAACCCACAAACATAGCCCACTGGGTTTCTCGCCGGATCGTGTCAGTAGGTCGCGATTCCGATCCAGTGGTAGATTCCACGAAGCACTGCTCTTGCTAGGGTCAGTGTTAGCAACACTCCCGGTTAAAGCCCCGTGAGCTCACCTACACGCCAAGGAGAAGCTGAAATAGCCTCTCAAGCCTATCAGCATAAGTAGGGGAAAAAAAGTTACATATCTACAAAAGCTTATCACATTATTTTATATATAGATGTGAACTCGAAATCCCAGACAGCATTCTCTCAGACCCTAATCATAGTATTACTGAAATGTATTCTGATGTAATACGCAATAACCTGGTTATCGTCTTGCGATATTGAACCGAAATTCCGAAGCCGTGCCAATAAATCTTCAGATAACACGTGCTCGGAAATGCCCATTCCTGTCAGGCTATAGATATTAACTTAACTGTAGCTTAAACAAAAAGGAAATCTTTTTTCTGAAAATCGCATCCCTACATGCCCGCCCGCGTGAAATTCAAAAGCAAGCCCCTAAGCAAGATTTTAATTAATATATTCGTAAATTTTGCAAATACTCTCTCATCGCTCTGAAACTACGAATCAAAACTTTATAATCATATTTTATGCTCTTAATGTAGCATTTCAATGAATTTATTAAGACAAAACTTCATTGTATTTTTTTAGGCCAAGTTTTATTTTTCGGGCAACATATTTGTGAAGTCGTTGTGGTCTCAAGAATAAAACATCCGGCTCTTCCACCAGTATTTTTTATTGCTACGACGTGTGGACGAGTTCACAGCCCGCTTGGTGTTAAGTGTTTACCGGAACTCATAGACATCTACAACGTTTATACCTCCGCCCACCTCAAAACATCAGTTCCAAGGTTTTTACAGTACAACGGCTGCCTTACCCTTCGAACCGAAACGCATTAATGTTTCATGGCAGAAATAGGCAGGTTGGTGGTACCTACCCGTGCGGACTCACAAGAAATCCTACCTACTACTTAAACATCTATAAAACCCAGTAGTTTTTAATTAAGTAATTTATTCTACGTACAAAATCTTAGGAGAAATAAACGAAGTATATATTATTTATTGGCATTGC
The DNA here is from genome assembly GCF_030267445.1 of Bombyx mandarina. Lineage (NCBI taxonomy): Eukaryota > Metazoa > Arthropoda > Insecta > Lepidoptera > Bombycidae > Bombyx > Bombyx mandarina. Next base: position 1,369,275 of record NC_143227.1, read on the forward strand.
AGACAGAAGATGATGTTGAGGGGTAACCGCGGTCTCGCATAGACGTCAGTAGTGCCAAGTTAAATCGCGTTGTATACCCCAACAAATAAACGTTAACTTATCAGCCCACTGAGTTTCTTTCCGGATCTTCTCAGTGGGTCGCGTTTCCGATCCGGTGGTAGATTCTGCGAAGCACAGCTCTTGTTAGGGTTCGTGTTAGCAACGTCGTCAGGCTCGAGCCCCATGAGCTCACCTACTAGTTTAGGTTACGCTGAAATAGCCTCTCAAGGTTATGAGCTTAGGTAGGGAAAAAGAAAGTTAACGTTTTTTTTTTATTGCTTAGATGTGTGGACGAGCTCACAGCCCACCTGGTGTTAAGTGGTTACTGGAGCCCATAGATATCTACAACGTAAATGCGCCACACACCTTGAGATATAGCTCTAAGGTCTCAGTATAGTCACAACGGCTGTCCCACCCTTCAAACCGAAACGCATTACTGCTTCACGGCAGAAATAGGCGGGGCGGTGGTACCTACCCGCGTGGACTCACAAGAGGTCCTACCATTAGTAATTACGTACGTATATTTTAATAAACAAATTACCTCGACCTATTTATAGTATTCAGTCCGAAAGCTTAGCGTTTTGCTTGTTCAGAAGGCTATTACAATTTTCATGATTCACCCTTAAACAGAACTCATGAGAAAGTTATAAGGTTTAACCGATATCTCGATTTGCAAATAGCTTAAATCGTAATCGAGTTAATGTTAACATTTAAGATGTACGTCAACTATGTACGAAACGTGGAAATGTTATCGATACAGCTTTTTTGTTTTTGGTAAATAAAATAGCATTACCAATATTTTTATTATAGTTTCTTTTTATTGCCCTTGTAGGCAGACGAGCATACGGACCACCGGATGGTGAGTGATTACCGTTGCCCATGGCCTTCAGCAATGCCAGGGGCAGAGCTAAGCCGCTACCTACCGCTTAATACTCTCCACAAGCCTCGTTTGAAGAAGGACATGTCATAGCGCTCGGGAAACACCGTGGAAAGAAGCTCATTCCAAAGCCGGATTTATTTCAATTTATTTAAACTTTTTTTTTGCACTGTTGTTCTACATTCTCGAAACATTGTAGTAATTGCCACCTATGTAGCTATTTGGGTTGAGTTTCGTGTCCGTGACAATGGACGTGGTAGGGACGATCCGCATTGCAGACCAGTTCGGGCCGGTTACCACGAGATAGCGAGACGGTTTATGTAACACTATAATATGACATATAAATCTTTACCGTGGTAACTATGACACTTTTTATTTCATTGCTTTGATTTGATTTGATTTGAGATAAAGTAACTGGTAAAATAAATGTGACAAGGATGATTAATATTAAAAATATTACATGTTAAAGCTTTAAAACACTCTCCTGTAAAATTAGTAAGTTTTGAGAGTATACCGTTTTAATGTGAGAAGACGACATAACTAGTACATTCACTGCCCGCAGGCGAGTACCGATTGTTCTGATGAAATACGTACTTATCTAATACAGGTGACCCTCCTGTACTACACGGTATTTTACAACACGGTTTCACTATAACACGCAAAGAAAAATTCGCCTAAGCCCTCTTATAACACGGCACTTCTAAAACACGATAACGAGATTTTTGTTTAAAATTTATTTAGAAAGTTACATTATGCACTATGAACATAGACAATATATGGTAATAATCGAAATTTTACTGCTTATTTTTTATGTATAATAGTTAAAAAAAATACATAGAGACATGGTTGAATGTTTCATTCAGAAAAAATAATCTCCTTTTTGTACTGGCTTCTAGTTCCATATAACACGGTTTCGCACAACACGGAATCGTATTATAGGGAGGCTATCTGTATTCACAAATGACTTCCCCGATGAAGGAGTGAAATATCGTGGAATAATAGTCGAACCCACAAAAGTTTTCAAGGTTGATGGGGTCATTCAGGTTGTTATTCGTTTTAATTTAGAATTAAGTACTTTATATAAATAGATTTCGCAGTCCATAACAGTATATTACGTTTTTTTTTGTTGACATGAATAATTTACGAAAACTGTGCTATTAGAAAAAGTGTTTAACGGTATACCACAAAAGACTGTATATGCCTTTACGTTATTGAACATTTCACACTGGTGGCAGGATCTCTTGTGAGTCCACACGGGTAGGTACCACCACCCTGCCTATTTCTGCCGTGAAGCAGTAATGCGTTTCGGTTTGAAGGGCGGGACAGCCGTTGGAACTATACTGATACCTTAGAACTTGTCTCAAGGTGGGTGGCGCATTTGCGTTGTAGATGTCTATGGACTCCAGTAACCTCTTAACACCAGGTAGGCTGTGAGCTCGTCCACCCATCCAAGCAATAAAAAAAATATATAAAAGTTCTGCTGTATCATCGACCTTATGAACTAGGGCACTTTAAGTCCATTTATCTTTCTTGCGAAAATTTTATGTACACCTATGCACCACATGCAATTTGCATGATCCATTAATGAAGTTAACGCGCCCGAAAAGCATCTGGATCACCTGTATTTCAATGATGGTATATTACCTGAATGGTAGATTTAAACGAAAAACCCGTCTATTATGTAACGAGTCACGTTTTAATGTATTATTTCCAATCCGGTCTTCCGTAAGCTATCATTTATGTTTGGCAGTTAAAGAAGAACAACCGTAGTTTTTGAACTGGAAACATTCATTGGAGAAAAAAAAATACCAAGGAAAGTTTACGTAAGCCCTTATCGCGATCAAACAGGAAATAGTCTCGATGAAGACCTGTCCAACAAATGTATGTAAACCATTTCGTGTTTGGACAAACATTTTACCAAACATTTGACCGGCCCGCTGCATTTTAGGGTTCCGTGAATTGAGCGGAAAAACGATTTTGTCGATTGATCCGAGTGCATTTTGATTTTTACCCGGCGGAATTAATTACGACTTATTGAGTTTTGAACCTCTTTTATGAGAATGAGCTCGTTCATCGTCCATCTGGGTTTGCGTGGTGGTATGTGAAGCAGCGATGTGTGTGGTATTTTTATACAATCCCAAGCTATTTACTCTAACGGATCCATTTAATAAACACCACTATCTGCTATATTATTTTACTTTATACTGCACACGTAATATGTACACTTAATTTTCCATCCTATTGCTCCTAATATATTTCCTAAGCTCGCATGTTTCTTTCGCAAGCATACAGATAGTTAGTATGATCATCAAAAGTTAAAAAAGCACGGCAGCATTTCTTTCTATTTTCAAAGTTTAGTTTTATTTATTGCCTTTGTGGACAGACGGGAGTCCGCCTTTTTTATTGATTAGATGGGTAGCCGAGCTAACGGCCCACCTGGTGTTAAGTGGTTACCGCAGCCCATAGACATCTACAACGTAAATGCCGCCACCCCACTTGAAACGTGAGTTGTAAGCTCTCAATTTTAAAAGTAAGGAAGTGTTGCTTTTGGTCTTTAGCAATGCAATGAGCACAACCAAGTCGTTCCCAGCTTAGTTGATTCTGGTCTGTGCTTAACATGACTGTGACCATGCCATAAAATTTATTGTAATTATAATACATCTTTATCCTTCGAATTTTTTAAATATTCAGCCTTAGAAATATCTACGTTTGATTATTAAGAAATAAATATCGCGACTGGTTTTTTTTTATTTTGTACAAATAATAATTTAATAGAAAATAACAATAATAATAAAAACAGCGTTCGACAAATTTATCGACCTATCATCATCTATTTGCAATAAACTATCTGCCTAATTGACATTGACATTAGAAAACTTGATTAGCGTAGGTAATAGTGACGTCAATTGAATCAGGTGACAGCTCCAAGGAATGAAAATTTAAAAAAGATGTGTAGTGTCTTGGGACACCGGATAGGAACGAAGTTCCTTATTATAAAAATACTAATTTTTAGTTCTATTCGAGGTATAAAGAAAAGAATTATTCGGGTATACATTTTTTATTATGATTTTTTTATTGATAAAAAGAAATAAAAACTAAAGTAGTTTTTACAAAGTTATAAACTTTATTTTATTCACAATGATTTATAAAAAATATATTATAATAATATACAAAGAAACAACTATTTATTTATGAATAATAATAATAACCGTCATCACGTAGACTATACATTAGACACTGTATAGTATAGCCATCATACTAAGACTATACATAAATAATAAAAATCTTACGTTACGGACGTTTTTCCCGGTTAGGGTACCCCTCCGCGTCGTACCATAAGGAACTTCGTTCCTTAAGGAAAGTCAAAGCGATTGAAAACTCTCACTATATTCATACATACATACTTTGAAAAGCACTTTAAAATTATAATAAAACCGAACCCGTTAACAAATTTCGAATCACACTTTACCGCTGTAGCTATGTTTTTCTAGCCTGACGTCAACATTGGTTTTGCCACCTATCGAGGGTTTAACACGGGGTAAACACGTGAAATTTCGCCTCAAGGGTTATAGGACAGAAAGGGTTTATTCATAATTTAAATAATCTTGAGTTAGGGTGGTCCTCGGCATGAAATGCGTCCATTCCGAACCAATTTCTCTCTGAGAGACCAGTGAAAATATAGAGTACAGTTTATTAATTCAAATTACGTTATCCGATCGAATTATTTGTCGAATCTATTTATTGGAAAAAAACCATCTTTAATTATTATTTTTTGCTTAGATGGGTGGACGAGCTCACAGCCCACCTGGTGTTAAAAGGTTACTGGAGCCTATAGACATCTACAACCTAAATACGGCACCCACCTTGAGATATAAGTTCTAGGGTCTCAAGTATAGTTAAAACGGCTGGCCCACCCTTCAAACCGAAATGCATTCCTGCTTCACGGCAGAAATAGGCAGGGCGGTGATACCTACCCGTGCGGACTCACAAGAGGTCCTACCGCTTCATTCCCAGCATTGGATTCGAGTATAGCTAGTTCTCTGTTTTACCATCATTGACTTGGCACTCGATTTACACTATAATGAAATAATTCAGATTATATTCTCAAAGAGTAAATCGTAAAAAACACCGCATTAAAAATATCATACATTAGCCGACGTTTTCAATCTGAAGAAATATTAACCACAGATTTCATTCAGTCTTCCGAAATAATTCTCTGGTGTTATATAGTTTAGAATAAAATTGCTATTTATCTCAACTAAAAGTTCTCTATCCGATTCCAAAAACGATTTACGAGGTTCATATTGATGTAAACTTCATAAAATAAGATAAAGAAACAATTTTTCATTATTCAGTAATTAAAATCTATCTATATATATAAAAACGAATTGCTGTTCGTTAGTCTCGCTAAAACTCCGACCGATATGGCTAATTTTGGTCTTGAATTATTTGTGGAAGTCCTGGGAAGATTTAAAAGGTAAATAAATATGAAAATGCTCGGAATTAAATAAAAATAACAATTTTGTTTTTCCTTTGATGTGTCCCCCGTCGCGACGGATTCCTTTTATACCTACAAAAGTTTAGGTATTTTATTTATCGATTGAGGCACTACGAAGTCTGCCGGGTCAGCTAGTATGAAATATATTCGATTAGAGCTGGACATTTGTTGAAACTCTTACCGTTGGCTGTACCGATAAATATCGCGAGCATTGATCTAGGCTACATTTCAATTCATAATTTACAAGAGGTGTTCCAAATTGAACCATAAAATAGTTTTTGTTACAATACTGTATGATGTCGAAGCGTCTTAATATAATTGAAGGCATGAGTGAATGAAGGAGATATTATACAATTTGTTAATTTTGAGAAAACGGGCAACAAACTTTGGTCACTTGTACCTTTTCTTCGTAAACAACTCCTTCATCACATGCAATTTCTAAAAATAGCGTGTAAAGCTGGAGTTTTAAGGTCCAATACGGTTTATAGGCACATAATACCTTTATTCAATTTAAACTCATTAAAACAAAAAAATCTTCAAATTGATACTTAGCCCCTTAATCCACTCGTGTCTTCAATTGTACAACATATTTTTTTTATAATTCAGTAACGCCACTACTGAAGAATGTTCGTAAATCCACTCCGTACAAAATATTTGCTTGGAACAACATCGCCGGAGTCGTTTGATTCTTGTTTTTCTTTTTTCTTAACAGTATTTTTTAAGAGATTTGTGACTAGCTATAAATTTTATTGAACATAATTTATTTATTTCTATTTCATTTTAAGAATTCGACTATGAATTCGCGAAGGCACATCGTAAATAGCTGGCAGAGCTAATAACATGTTTATATAAATGATTTTAATTTGAATTTGGTCGAGCGTTTTGTGTGATCTAGGAGAAGTATATCATCTGGTCCCCTGGCCTTAAAAGCACGTCTCTCATATCAGCTATATCGATGACCAGAGCAAAGCGTATAGCTACTTAAAATTCCTATTTAGTGAATTTTCCAATAGGATGTATTGATACCGCTATGTTATCTCATTTTTAGTAGGTATATAATGACCACCCATATACTCCCTAGTCAGTAAAGTTGCAGAGATAATTAGTGCTACGTATCGTGAAACTAAAATAAATCCCAATCACTCTGACATATAATAGAATAGGTTTTTTTTTATTTATTGCTTATGTGGCTGGACGAGCTTACGGCCCACCTGGTGTTAAGCGGTTACCGGAGCCCATAGACATCTACAACGTAAATGCCGCCACCCACCTTGAGATATGAGTTCTAAGGTCTCAGTATAGCTACAACTGCTACCCCACCCTTCAAGCCGAAACGCATTACTACTTCACGGCAGATGTAGGTAAGGTGGTGGTACCTACCCGTGCGGACACAAGAGATCCTACCATCAGTAATTACGCAAATTACAATTTTGTAGGTTTCATTTTTACTACACGATGTTATTCCTTCAGCGTGGAAGTCAATCGTGAACATTTGTTAATTAAGTATTTCATTAGAAAATTTGGTACTGGCCAGCGGGATTCGAACATCGGTGCTTCGCTAGATACAAATGCACCGGACGTCTTATCCTTTAGGCCACGACGTCTTCTGAATACTTCTATAAAGCGAACGCGTCTATTAAAGCGTTTTAACGGCTTGCCTGTACCCTAAGCATGCCCGTTGTCCAAGAGCGCTGCTCTCCAAAGATTAAGTAACCTGTAAGCTTACCTAGTTTGGATGATTAAGATCTGCGTATTGTGATTCCTAGTCAAAATTCTCAAAATAAAACAAATTAATTCTCCCACGCGATGACAAATTTGGAGCCAAAACGTTGTTTCCAGTGAACGGTAATTCACATTGAAACGTATTGCAATTAACAATAACAAATATATAATTAATCATTAGAACATATTTTCTAGAAAATAATTTGATTACGCACTAACATATTTATATGAGCGTAATTTGTTTAATTTATTTACAACATTAACGCTTACCTAATGTGACAGTTAATTCTCGTGACTTAAATTAAATTGATTTTAAATTAGGTTGTGACACAAATATTTATCTTCAATATTTTCAGATAAGTATTCATGTATACAAGTGCCGAAACAACAATATTTGGATGGTCAATCTACCGAGCTATCTATTTCAATCCCTCGGCGGAAGATCTTCCGTTAGTTGTTACGTCCCAAATTAGTGTTCATACTATCACATTACTCGTCCGTAACATTAGTGTTCTGGTAATATTTAGCTCATCGCCTAACTCTGTAACTGTTACTGGTAGGTATCACTATTCAAAGGCCAGTCTATTAGGGGTTAAAGTATGAAATTGCCGATTTGTACTGAACAATCGAAATTCGTTTTTCTTTTCATACTTATTTAATTAAAAAATCTACTATTTTATTAGTACTATTTATTATTTTATATTATCTATACATTGCCGCCATCTAATAGGAAGGTCATTTATGCCTTTGCGATAGAACTCTGGTGATCTAGATTCTACAAAATGTGTGAAAGCACTTTGTACTGCCTCCTGGGAAGAAAACTTTTTATCACGCAGAAAATTGTCCAAATCACGAAAAAATACATAGATACATACAACTTGCCTAATGTGAGTAACGTTTTCAAATTGTAATTTAATTCTAGTATTAAATGATTTTGTATTTTTTACCAAAACTAAATCGGTATTTTGTTGGTCTGTACGTAAACGGCAATTCAACTTAAGGCTGACAGTTACGGCTACAAGAAAAAGGACTAAATGATATTTATTATTTTATTGCTTGGAAGATCGATCATGCTCACTAATCATCTGGTATTAAGTGGAGCTCACAGACAACGTGCATCTCGAACCGCTTTGAGATTTGAGATCAATTATATTCCGTTTCGTGGGGTCCTTGCAAGGATCGACCCTCGGGTTGCATTGCATCACCTTTGCCCCGTCCTCTTAACCAAAATGCGGGACTTGTGCCCTTCGACTCTTCAAAATTCCGGATTGGCAATCCAAAGCTCTTAATAAAAAAATGATTTAATGTCGAGATAGGCACTGGGCAGTTCAATTTGGCAAGTATAGATATTACTGTAAGCGTATTACTCTACCTGTCATAAAGAATACAGGTGTGCTGGTCGAAAGCCAAAATTGCGCCTAATTTGTTTCAGCATTCAAGATATTTGACAGATTCTTTATATGTTTAATTATTTGAACAGCACAGACAAGCGATGGTAGGTGACCGTATTTCGAAATCGAAATGAGAATGCTGTATGCCTTGCGACATGAAATCAAAGTCTCAATTTATCTGACCTGACTCGGTGGTGGAGAGAAGCGCCCCTGTCTATTGCACTGAGGGTCGTGGGTTCGATTCCTACATCGGGCAAACATTCGTGTGATGAACATGATGTTTGCTCTGCGTCTGGGTGTTTGTTATCTATATATGTGTATATTTAAACGTATATAAATATGTTTGTTAGTCTCTGGTACCCATAGGGAATTTTAAATTGGGACCGGATGACCTTGTTTCAGTTGCTCCCAATTTAATAATTGGGAGCATAATAATATAAGGATAATAATAATTTATTATATTATTACTATACCACATGTAGGATATAATATGCCCATTTAGGTATGTACGGAAATCGTGCCTATATCTTCCGTCAAGAACTCATGCGGTCCAGTTTGAACAATGAAACAGTGGCTATACATTACAATCCAGATTTCGATCTCATGGCTTTTATTGTCGGAGCGCATAGATATCACAGCGTAAATATCACCATCCATCTTAAGATAATATATCTGCTCAATACTAACCTTCAACCGGTTTTCCTATCTACAGTCGTAAAATACTACTAAAGTAAATTTAAATAAATATTAATTTGGGAATAGTAAAAAAATCCGCCCACTGAGTTTGTTTCCTGTGTTCTTCGCGGGGAATTTATTCCTTAAGAAATCTTCTTCTCTGGTAAATGAGACCGAAACTAATATATTTCGGTAGTTGGTTATCTACTTTCATCATAATGACCGGCGTTCTTCTAATTCTATTTTATTTTAAACGTAAATAAATCATTTAAGTGACGTTCTAATCTTATTTAATTATCCATTTTTTTGAGTAGCCTAAACAAAAAATATACAAGTAACACGTAACAGGTTAGTCTACCTTAAATTGTCTTTAATTTAAAATTTAATTAGATCCAGTTCTGAAAAAATAGGCAAGAATATAAGAAATGTCGTCTATGACTTTTCAGTCCGAGATGCACTATCGCATATTATTTGTGGAGATTGAAGAGAGGATGCAGCGATGTAATTTTTGAAAATCTGTTCTTTAAATTCCTCATGGCCATTCCCCCTAAAAAAAAAGATGTGTGGTGTTGTGGGACACCGGATAGGAACGAAGTTCCTTATTATAAAAATATTAGTTTAAAGTTCTATTCGAGGTATAAAAAAAAGAAAACTGGACGTTTCACAACAACCCACGGTCATTCGGTAGCGTGCGAACTTATTGTGGTACACTTCATTCACGGTTGTTTGCATATGAGTTAGTGTATTGCGCAACTAACACTCTGAGATCGTGGTCAATGAATGATAAAGCAATAACTTATTTTTTGTACGTTATTACAAAGTTAAGTCGTATACTGTGTGCATTACTAATAAAAATCTTACGTTACGGACGTTTTTTCCCGGTTAGGGTACCCCTCCGCATCGTCCCATAAATTTGGAACTTCGTTCCAAAATTTTTAATCCTATATTTAGTGGGGTTTTTTCCCATGAATACCTCTGAAGAATGGTCTCAATACTAATAATACGAACAGTTACATTAATAAGAAAGAAATATCATATCGCTCATTCATTACGCTTTAGTATATAAATCCTAATTCGTTTATTTGCTTTCTAGCTGCGGCCGCATAGTTAACTGTTGCAACAATATCGTGTAAAGGCTGGTCACATCTCCGGCTGTTCATAATCATCAAGTTAATATCTTAATCCGTCTAGATTGCGTTGTCGCATAAATCAATTTCAATTTTCATACGCGACTCGTCAACATAAATTAGACGGGTGTTTTGGTTTTGTTCTATGAGAACGACATAATTCTTAAACAGGGATGCGATGTCTGCAAGTTTACAAAATTCGAGTATATTCGAAAGTTCTTTCACATTAAGAGATGCATATGTAGATTTTATTATTAACAAATTAATTGGTAAATCAAATTAAGATAATAAGTATGTTTCGTCCTAATAAATAAATTCTTTTTGTAGCATTATTTTCATAGTCATTGCTGCGTCTCTGACGTGCTTTTATTAGCGTGGCATGTATGTTTGTTTGTATGTTTCGAAATTTTTGACATTAATTTTACCGACTTCAAAACGTTCGGTTTAATTGCAACCAAAATATGAACACGCATGAAAGGACCGTTGACAAAACCAAATAATTTTATATTGTCGCTGTAATGTCCTGACCAATATTAAGGAAATTAATTTTTAGTTTTAATTTGCTATTTGAGCATCAACGTGCGGTAAACTGTCGACGTCATTACGGATCCTCCTGATCCATTAACGGTGTTTTTAGGTACCCCAAGCACCGGTCACCATCCTCGTCGAACCCGTCGCTTGCGACGAAGGGCTCGACGAGTAAATTAACCCATAGATACAGCCCACTGAGTTTCTCGCCGGATCTTTTCAGTGGGTCGCATTACCGATCCGGTGGTAGATTCTGCAAAGCACTGCTCTCGCTAGGGCTAGTGTTAGCAACACCTTCGGTTTGAGCTCCGAGAGCTCACCTACACGCTAGGGTAACGCTGAAATAGCCTCTCAAGGCTATCAGCATAGGTAGGGTAAAAAAAAATCAACGTGCGATATGCGGCGCGCGCATCGATACGACAGTCTCAGCGAAATATAGTTCTAGTGACTACACTACACTTAATTGTGACGTAGTGTGAAACGTTTATATCGGTAACACTCCGTACAAATACCTTAGATACGTTAAAAGCAGCGGCGCTCTAAAGATAAACAGACTCTCAATAAAGATTTATGGATACACCTTTTTTATTCATTTTTTTTAATTAAGCTATTTATAAAAGGAATTTTCGATGAGTAAAAACAAAAGCTTAAAGAAGGCAACAAAAAAAATGAATAGTCTAAATTGTGTTTATCATCATTCTGCATATTTATGCCGTGAACTGCCTTCTTATTATTTTGGCGGGTAGATGTGTTCACGGTCCTAAAAATCCTTGTCACTGGACTATGAAGTCATCACAAAGTAAACTGCCCCTCATTTTAAGATATTAGATCAAAGTCTGCTTCCCACAACACAAGACAATTCTGGTTTGGGACCAGATGACCGTGTGACATTTGACTTCCACATATATAAAATATTATTATCATTGTGAGCCTAATGAGTTCTATTTTGTAGCGAGGAAATAAATAAGCGTTAACACCCACTCAATAATTGATCTCCAATCATTTGTGGAGCTAATGAACCGAACTGATATTACTTTATTATTAAAATATAAAAGAGAGAAGATATTTAGGACGTGCTAGTCTCTCGGCTGCTCCGCTGACTAGATTATCTCTTAGTCAAAATGTACAAAAATATTACAACACAAAGGTTTTTTTAAACAGGTCATAGCGGGCATTTTGCTTAGAGCATCTTAGTTATTAAGATACCTTTTTTTATTTGTTAGATGGGTGGACGAGCTCACAGCCCGCCTGGTGTTAAGTGGTTACTGGAGCCCATAGACATCCACAACGTAAATGCGCCACCCACCTTGAGATATAAGTTCTGAGGTCTCAAGTAAGTTACAACGGCTGCTGCACCCTTCAAACCGAAACGCATTACTGCTTCACGGCAGAAATAGGCAGGGTGGTAGTACCCACCCGCGCGGACTCACAAGAGGTCCTACCACCAGTATATACCTAGAGCATCTTAGGTATCAGATACCTAAGATTTTCTACGCGAGTCTCAGTGTAATATTCACGTCTCTCTTACACGATAAGAGAGATAAGGACGAGGCGTATAACTCATCCTTTCGCATTTAAGGTAAAGCCGATCCCAATTTACCCTGAACTTAAATTACATGTCGTGATCTGATGATATCAAATGTAACTTTATGAGTTATAAATGAATCATGAATTCAATATTGCGCAGCCGGATTAATATAACAAATCCTGCAACAACAAATACACACTATTTACATGACAATGACATGATCGTCATAAATTATTTTATAGCTACAATTCATTACGGCCGACCTTATTTCTATTGTTATAAAGTATAATTTACTAGAGTCAAAGTCTGACGTAAATCATTTGACTTAATTTAATTTGTCATTTCGAAGACGCTTTAATGGAATTAACGATTCCGTGTAATCGATTATTCCTTGTATTGTCTCATAAATCATATGATTCTGGTATTGAATCTGGTGTTAGCTAGTTTTCATTATTTACACGAGAGTATGTAAATGATTATATTTTCCTCGATTTTCGCGACCCGTATACGTAAATAAACTACTTTTACGTTTTATTCTCGAATTTATTATTATTTCTCACCCCCCCCCCCCGTAGATTCTCATCATTAACGCCTCCGCAACTGGTGTAGGGTGTTCAACACTCATATAAATATTAGCCTATCCATTAAGCACATGTATTTTCTACATGGATACCAAGTTTCAAGTCAATCGGATGCATGGTTCAGTAGCTATAACGGAACATCCTTTACGGATGGTATGGTTGGTTATGGTTTTTACAACCATTGTAGATTTTTATATTAGTATAGCTATAGATATTTATCATTATTATTATTTCTGACATTTCGAATAATATACAGTTTTTGTGACGCGACACACGGTGAGTCGTTACATGATGTATCGATAAAAGGCGTTTTAATTAATAAAACATATTTTTTATTATTTGACTAAAATAAAGTTTTCATGTTAGTCATTAAGAATTATTCACTTTTAGGGTATTGTGTTTTGTTCTCATCGACTTATGTTTTGAGTTTAATAAAGATTTGAAATTAAGCTATTTTCTTATCACCTGCCACACCGAGATGTCAGCAAGGCTTTTTCACAAATCTTACAGAGTTACAGAGCCTGTTCGCACTACGAAGTTTGAAGGGGATTTTTATTTTTCTTCTCAGTGGGTCGGGATTCTGATCCAGTGATCAATTCTGCGTAGTACTGTTCTTGCTAGGGCTGTGTTAGCAAATTCTCTCAGGCTGAGCCCGTGAGATCACCTACCTGTCAAGGCGTAGTTAAAAAAGCCTCATAGGCTACCAGCGAATAGGGAGGGGGGGAAAAGCAAACCTGGATATCCTTAGTCAAATGCGATAATGTAAACTACACAGAAACATTCGCCAATTGAAAGCTCTATCTTTATCAAATTTGTTGCAGTTTCTACGTATTGCTTCCGCGCATGCGTCGAAAGCGCGCTGATCCGACGTGAACGTACAATAGGCACTCCACATAAACCTGCTGATTTTCTTTTGAATTAGATTCTTAGAAAACTCTATAACTTGGCGCTCCAACCATGAATCAAAATATGAAGTATAAATACATGAGTAAAAAGCATGAATCAAATAAATTCTGTTCAATAATTATAAGCTCTTTAAATTCAACAACGAAATTAAGATTAACAAACGAATTAAATAAAAACATTTACGAATCAAAAACGAATTAAATCAAAACATTTTTACATTTTTGTTGGTGACAGAAACGATTTGAGATACAACTGTGTTCATTTTACGAGCATCGCGTGCATCTTAATCACATATTAACAATATAAGACAGAATGAAACAGTTACCTAAATTTAATCTGTTTGACACTGATGTCAAACATTATCCAATTGCTAAACCAAGCATTAGCTAAGAAGAACAAAATTTTGGTAAATATGAACAATATTAAAGACTTCAATAAACATGTCCGAGCGCTATGACATGTCCTTCTTCAAACGAGGCTCGTGGAGAGTATTAAACGATAGGCAGCGGCTTGGCTCTGCCTCTGGCATTGCTGACGTCCATGAGCGATGGTAACCACTCACCATCAGGTAGGCCGTATGCCCGTCTGCCTATACGGCAATAAAAAAAAAAGTGTAACAATGGACTTATTGCATTGGGCGTTCTCTTTTAGGCAAGCATGTACGAAAAAAAATCGGTTGTCTGTAAAGTCGGTTTACTGACGATAGTTGAACGTGACAACGTCATAAGAAAATACTGATGGAATGGTTTCCTTTTTCAAAAGAAAATTTAAATTTTATTTGTTTGATAGATATTTTGTATGAACAATTGACACCGCATTCACTTTTCACGAATTCTAGGACGTTGTGACGTCAATATTTTTTATTTTTATTGCTTAGATGGGTGAGCTCACGCCCTCCTGGTGTTAAGTGATTACTGGAGCCCATAGACGTCTACAACGTAAATGAGCCACTCACCTTGAGATATAAGTTCTAAGGTCTCAAGTATAGTTACAACGGCTGCCCCACCCTTCAAACCGAAACGCATTGGCATTTGGGTCCGATGCTCCAAATCCAGCTCCAAAGAACAAAAACTTGGAATGACACGCATATTGTAGGTATATTAAACTCAATATCTTTATTATACTTTGAGCACATTTGACGTCACCGCCAACGAGCAAGAATAAACCTAAATTTAAATTTTAAAAAGAGCTGTTCTCATAACGAGACAATCAGTCAATGATTCATTAATTAAATTCGATTAACGCTGTAGTGATTTACACGTTACGTTAATAATGTGTATTTTAATAATTATACGACACAGGTTTACGAAATCGATTTTCGAAGCGTCCAATCGATTCGATCCAATCGATTAACATAAATAATGTTTTAATTTTGCATAACGCTATTTCGCTATTCGTTTCCATTCAAAATAAATACCGTTTGTATTTAATTATATTTATAAATTTTTAATTATCGATTTAATATTGACCAGTGTCAAATGTTATTTCATAAAGGATATCTAAATCATTAAAATAGAAAGTTTATTTGTATCGAGATTTAGAGAACTGTGTACGAGTGAAGACAATAAGCTTTTATTTTTTACTAGCTTTTGCCCGCGACTCCGTCCTTTGGCATAACGCTAAATTTTGCCCCACCACTTCATTTACGTAGAAAGTGAAGATATTTTTGAATTATAGAATGTTCAGGAGCTATTTAAACCCCTATTTTGAAACGTTCTTTATTGGTGCTTCACTTGTATTAGTCTTACCATGACGTTGTAGCCTATAGCCTTCCTCAATAAATGGGCTATCTAATACTGAAAGAATTTTTCAAGCAGTTCCTGAGATTAGCGCGTTCAAACAAACAAACCCTTCAGCTTTATAATATTAGTATAGATGATCACGATATACTGGCTGTAAAACAAGTATTAGTTCTAATCTGAAACCTGTAATTTAGAGTTAGTTTGCTAGAAAGATGAACAGACGACCAATTGAGGTTTGCGGGGATCCATTGGATGCCAGCAACGCAAGACCGATCTTTGTGGCAAGGCTTGGGTGAGGACTATGTTCAACAGTGGATTGATATAATAGAATGTCTATGGGTTGATATAATAGAATCGCTAATAAGACGTTGACGACTAAACACCACAATAATGCTACCGTCAACATTGACACATGAGGCTGGGCTCCGAGCTACATCGGAACATCAGCTTCTATAAGAGAACCCAATGGTCGTGGCGTGGGAGTCGCCACTACTGATCCGCGTCATGATAATCGCCTTATCGTTGCCGCCGCTGACTACTCCCCGAATCCTGATCATGCAGGAGCAAGTCACCGTCGACGCCCTAGACACGTCCTTATGGATCCACCAGATCCAATAACCTTTGCATTGGACGCCTTCAGCTCTAACACTAGGAGCAGGCTTAGGAAACCCGATAACCATACTCGTCGAACTCGACAAAGAGGTCGACGTGCACCCTAACCCATATATCAGCCCACTGAGTTTCTCGCCGGCTCTTCTCAGCGGGTCGCGATTTCGATCCGGTAGTAGATTCATTCGCGAAGCAGCTGCTTTTGAGTTGTTAGGTCTCCTTCGGAGGCGCTCGGGCAGCTGTTAGCAAATCCCACCCCTCCTGGCTGAGCATTTGCTCGCCCACCTGTCCTGGTGAAACTGGAAAGGCCTTCGGGCCACCAGTAACCTTTCAATCATAAAAAAAAACTACTGATCCGACGTCCAGTGAGGTAACTCTGTGCTGAACGTACCTTACCCCATCTGCCTTAGTTGAGTTGCGTCACATTCCATATCTGAACGAAGGTTTTTGAGCGATTAATAACCCTTCCAATGAGACCAGGTAATAACTCCACGTCAAAAAAAAAGTGCACTGATACGAACCCAAATAAACACAGTAAAATCATTAGAGCGTGAAAAGATGACTCACAATAAATCACTTGCAGTTGCTTGTTGCTAAACGCGCGTTTATCATTGCATTGTGGATGGACAGTATCATATCTGTTACATACTTTTTTAACGGTAGATTTTTTTTTATTAAAAAAAAATTGTTTCCGACCATTGGCTACTGAACCTTTTGGTCATTTTTGTTTTTTACATTAAGTAATCCTCTCAGTGAAACGGCGGGAAATCCCTAACACTCAATGGACTTTATGGAAGAAGCCATCGCTTTTGTTCTATTTCTTAATAACTATCCAAATACTACACTGAACAATCCACCATTATGAAGAATTTAATCTGAATGGACAAAAATAACAACACAAGATCTGCCTTCGCGTTCCCGCCAAACGTATTCTGATAGACGAACAAACCTAAAACCATAGATTATCACAATATTGGAAAGCACTACAAAGTTTAACGACATTAAACCGGCATAAGATTATTGATTTAAAACTATAAAATCGCTATAAAATTATATCGATCGAATCGTTATTCAGGTCAATGTTTTATTTGTAAATATTATTTATCTGTAAACGTATAATTTAAATTATTATTTTAGTTATGAAAAAAATATATAAAAGAATTTATACTGGTTTACGAACGCAAACATTATCTTGTGCCTATTAAAAAAGTAATCGGTTTTGAGTTGATAGGCGACCTCGTTTTGGGTTCACTACTATTTCTGTGGGGAATCCTTTGGTGGGTAGGATTCATAGTACCTACCACACACCCTATCTTCTCCAAGAAATCCCTGGGCCTCTACGTAGCTGAATGAGACCACTCTCGCTCTTAGCTGATAGGTAGATGTACCGGATCGTCACCTCATGTATTAGCTGGTGATATTTTGAAAGCTAACGTTAAGCTATCATTCGCACATTACCGCCACTGCCATGGTACTACGGAAAAAGTCACTATTTTACGTGCAATGTACGTATCCAATGACATACTATCTGTCAATTTAAACTAACCCATAGACACAGCCAGCTTAGTTTCTCACCGAATCTGGTCACGATTCTGATCCGATGGTAGATTCTGTGGAGCACTGCTCTTGCTAGAGCTAGCTTTAGAAACTCGACCATTTTATTTTTTCTACTAATAAACTACTTTCCTACAGCAAAATACTTTAGTATGTATTATGTAATACAATAAGGATTTGGAATAAGTAAGTATTCGGTGTCTATATAACATGCACAACAGATAAATGAAAGCGGGACATTTTTGTTCTGGTTGGGGATAGCGGGACGGACAGTCTGAAAGCGGGACAACCCCGCCCAAAGCGGAATACTGGTGGTAGGACCTCTTGTGAGTCCACGCGGGTAGGTACCACCGCCCTGCTTATTTCTGCCGTGAAGCAGTAATGCGCTTCGGTTTGAAAGGCAGGGCAGCCGTTGTAACTATACTGAGATCTTAGAACTCATATCTGAAGGTGGGTGGCGCATTCACGTTGTAGATGTATAAGAGCTCCAGTAACAACTTAACACCAGGTCGGCTGTGGGCTCGTCCAACAATCTAAACAATAAAAATAAAAAAGCGGGTCGTATGGTCACGTTAAGTATTAGTAAATTCTTTCAGGTTGAACCCGTGAGCTCATCTACCCATCCGGGCGTAGTTGGAATACCTTTTTAGGTTACCAGTTAATAGGTAGGCGAAAAAAACAGCTTACGAGCTATATCAACGAAAATAGAACGAAACAACGAAATTAGTGGTAGAGTTAACATTTTCATTTACTGACATTCAACAAGTGTGTTTTTGATGACATCCAAATTGAAATAAATGATTTTGAATTTGAATTTGAATATACTCCTAACTCTTGAAACATTTTTAATTCGTTAAAAATCAACACAATGACCCGCTATAATTGTTTGGCTCGCGCATTTCACAATTCTTTTTAATTTAGATTACGTTGCAATAGTACTAACATCCGATTGATGGATTTGGGTCGCATACAGTTTCGTGTCAGGCCCAATTCAGTCAAAACACGAATCACAAAACTAAGCCTAAAATACATTTCAGTTCTACATTAAGAACGGTGTATCTGATGATACAATGAAATCCCGTGGTTTTTGTTACGACAGTTTATTTTTTAATTGTACAATAATTTGTTTAGAGATGTTTAGTTTTGTATTTTTGATAAATAAAATGAAGTACGTAATTAAGAAGCAAGAAAGTTGGTTAAATTAAATGAAGTAGGTAGGTAAAGAAGCGGGAATTTTTCCCTCGTTTTTTTAAGGGATTTTATAACCTGGTAACTAAGACCTTTAGGTCATGTCTTATTTTAATTTACATTCTTATTTTTATGAAAAATGATAATATGGAGCGAAATGAAATGAATATGATTAATTTGAGACATTAATCAAATGGTATGAAATTAAATGAAATGAGATGTTATGGGATGAAATATAATCTCAGTAAAATGGTGGTAATTTTCTGAGATATCTTCCGTGAACTTTTTGGAGGATCACGAAAAGTTACGTTCAGCGGCTTTGTTTCATTTTCCCACATTTGTGCACTTTCACAGATATTAAACAGTTAAAAAATCACCGTTACAAGACATTTAAACCTGAAGAAACACTAAATAGACAAAATAAAACAAATCACACACTTCACTCCTCGTGTTCCCGCCAATAAGTCCTTTTCCTTCATTTTTTAAGGGATTTTATGACCTGGTAACTAAGACCTTTAAGCCATGTCTTATTTTAATTTATATTCTTATTTTTATGAAAAATGATAATATGGAGATAAATGAAATTAAATGAAGATTATTAATTTGAGACATTAATCAACTAGGATGAAATTAAATGAAATGAGATGATATGGGATGAAATATAATCTCACTAAAATGGTTTTCATTTACTGAGATTTTTTCAGTGGACTTTTTGGAGGAGCCCGAGAAGTTACGTCCAGCGGCTTTGTTTCATTTTCCAACTTTTGTGCACTTTCACAGATATCAAACAGTTAATAAACCACCGTTACAACACATTTAAACCTGAAGAAACACTAAATAGACAAAATAAAACAAATCACACACTTCACTCCTCGTGTTCCCGCCAAAAAGTCCTTTTCCCTCGTAAATTTTTTAAGACAGATTATATTTAAATTACAGAGTAGTAAGCTTAATATAGATTATAGACGACACGCAGATACGGCAAAGGCGTTAACAAACGGCTCGCACGCGAATTCATTGCTCTTTAAAATCAAACACGAAATTCGATAACATCGTCTGATATAATCATGTCGTACTTTGTTATTGATATATTTATTATAATTATATTATAATTATCAACTAAAGCCAGTGTTTCCTTTTAATACAGACTTTTATCATTATTGCATGGGTATTTTGATAAGATTTTTATCGATTGCATTCCATTATACGTGATCTTGTTTTTATTAGACGGATAAAAAAATAACAATGAAATCCAATTAATGAATTTTGTTTTTGTTTTTAATAACCTCAAACGTTTTATCGTTCGATGTTATTAATTTTATTTGTGTAGATCAAAACAATCCCATAAAAATGATAGAATGAGTCGCATAAGTTTTTTAATTTATGTTCGTGACAGAGATATGAGACTGAATCGACGTATTGACTTATATGTAGACATGCCAGGACTCAAATCCGGGAACTAGGCTATCAGTGTCCAATATTATATGAGCAAAAACGCTCCTAGCATGCGTTCTAGAACCACTTACACAACACAAGATCGAATCAAAATTTATAATATCCAATAAAAATTGAAGTCGTCATGATCTGCTAGATAAGACGTCCAGTGCATTCGTATCTAGCGATGCAACGCAGGCGGGTATAGAATTTTCTGATGAAATAGGTACTTAACAAATATTACGATAGACTTCCACGGTGAAGGAATAACGTGTAACGGGTAATAAAAATCAAACCCGCAAAAATTATTATTTGCGTAATCACTGGTAGGACGTCTTTTGAGCCTGCGCGGGTAGGTATCGCCCTGCCTATTTCTGTATTGTAACTATACTTGAGACCTTAGGAACTGATATCTCAAGACGCATTTACGTCGTAGATGTCTATGGGCTCCAGTAGCCACTTAACACCAGGTGGGCTGTGAGCTCGTCCACCCATCTAAGCAATACAAAAAGTGATTGATTGAAAATGATTATTTTCCACCTGATGGTTGTTGTCTAGAAGAGATAACTCTTAGCGATAAGACTGAAAATTGTATTTTTTGTATTTAATGTATCGCATTGTTTATTTTGTTGGTCTACAATAAAGAATACTCTTTCTCTCCCTCTCTCTCTCCCTCTTTCTCTCTCCCTCTCTCTCCCCCTCTCCCTCTCTCTCCCTCCCCCTCTCTCTCCCCCTCCCCCTCCCCCTCTCTCTCCTCTTCCCCTCACTCCCTCTCTCTTCAATTGAAGTTATACATAAAAACTTGTGACATCCTGCAATCAAACGACTACTTATTTACGACTTATTTCTCTTAGTTTTGAAAACCATACGCTCTGCACTAGGCTCCTCTTGTAAATAATAATGATTTATTGATGTGCGTGTTGTCGATGTTCCAGGTGCTGTGTGGTGCAGTGGCGGACGCTGGCGACGAGATCGCAAACGTGAGCCGCGTGCGCCGAGCACCTCACATCTCGCACCGCATCACGTTAGTCCAAACTTTTTAAGCTATTGCATAGCTTCTATCGCGGGCCTTGAGCGCGGCGATTGAATTAAGAAATTCCGTAACGAAAATAACCTGACACCCCCACTACGCATACTATGTAGCTCGCGTTCAACACATTCACACGATGCGCTTGTGTAGTGCTTGTGAATAAGCGCGTGGCGTGACGTCACAGTGCATGCGCATCATAAAAAGTCTGCCCATCTCTCCCTCACGCGGTCTAGGTTATGAGTGTGAAGGGGGCAGTTAATGTTTTGCTTTTGTTACTGTTTATAAATATAGCGTGGTCTTATTTTATTGTTGTTTTAATATTAAATTATTATTGTCGGTTTATAATTGCATAAGTTGATAAAAAATGCTATGCAATAGCTTTACCGCAGTGCCACACGTGTTTTTTAATTACATAACGATATGGAATATTTTGAAGCCATCGTGGCCTAAAGGATAAGACGTCCGGTGCATTCGTATCTAGTGATGCACCGGTGTTCGAATCCGGCAGGCGGGTACCAATTTTTCTAATGAAATATGTACTTAGCAAATGTTCACCATCGGCCATGGTGAATTCAAATTCAAATTCAAAATCATTTATTTCAACTTAGATGTCAGTATGACACACTTGTTGAATGTCAAAATACAAATAACAATGTTAACTCTACCACCGGTTCCAAAAAAAGCCACAGTCCTGAGAAGAACCGGCGAAACAAACTCAGCGGCCTTTTTTTTTTTTTTGTTTTTTCTCAAATATTTTCTTTTTTTTAAATAAATAGAAATATTCACAATAAAAGAAAAAACAAGTCTAAAAAAATAATAATAATAATGAAAAATGAAAAGGCCAGGAGCGAGCGCCTCATTCCCACGTAGTACCATCTAGTAAATAATCCTTAACTTTATAATATGCCTTGTTGCACAAACGTTCCTTAACAGTTTTCTTAAATCTATGAACAGGTAGTAGTTGAACGTTTAGTGGGATCTTGTTGAAAAGCTGTACACCCAGCCCCCTAAAAGAGTTGCTTATTTTCTTAATTCGAGCCGCCGGCAACGCAAGCCTATGTTTGTTCCTAGTGTTCACATTGTGCAAATCGCAGACTCTGGGGAATTCTTCAATGTTTTTACGCACGTACAATAAATTTTCAAAAATGTATTGGGAAGTTAGAATTTTGATTTCCTTAAACTTGTCCCTCAAGGATTCCCTCGGGTGCATATTATAAATAGCACGAATAGCCCTCTTCTGCAGGATGAAAATCATTTCGACATCGGCAGCATTGCCCCATAGCAAAATGCCATAGGACATAACACTATGAAAATAACTAAAATAAACCAAGCGTGCCGTATCTTCATTAATATACATTCGTTTTTTTTTTTTACCGCAAACGCTGCAGAACTAAGCCTACTCGCTAACTTGCATATGTGAGGACCCCACTGCAGCTTAGAATCAACTGTTATACCAAGAAAAACTGTCGAATCCACAAGCTCCAGTGTCTCTCCACTTACAGTAATATTAGTGTCAACTTGTCTAACATTAGGTGTGGTAAATTTTATACATTTTGTTTTTTTGTTATTTAATAACAGATTATTAACACTAAACCAATGTACCACGCGCGAGATAGCATCATTCACATCGTCATAATCTTCCAAATGTCGTTTAATTTTAAACAATAATGATGTATCATCAGCGAATAATACGACCTCGTGACGGGTTTCAATAAACTTAGGTAAATCATTGATATATACAAGAAATAGGAAGGGACCCAATATGGAACCCTGAGGAACACCCATATTAAGTAAGACACCGGAAGATCTCGTTCCTTTAACGTCTACCTTTTGGATTCTTCCGGATAAATAAGATTTAATAAGTTCTAATGAAACGCCCCTAATACCATAATGGTGTAATTTCCTCAACAATGTATTATGCTCAACACAATCAAAAGCTTTAGATAAGTCGCAGAAAACCCCAAGGGCATTATGCGACCCTTCCCAAGGTGAAGGAATAACATCGTGTAATAAAAATCAAACCCGCAAAATTATAATTTGGGTAATTACTGGTGGTAGGATCTCATGTGAGTCCGCACAGGTAGGTACCACGACCCCACATATTTCTACCGTGAAGCAATAATGCGATTCGGCTTGAAGGGTGGGGCAGCCGTTGTAACTATACTGAGACCTTAGAACGTATATCTCAAGGTGGGTGGCGCATTTGCGTTGTAAATGTCTATGGGTTCCAGTAACAACACCAGGTGGGCTGTGAGCTCGTCCACACATCTAAGCAAAAAAAAAAGGTTACGGAATCTTTGAACATGATTTTGACTCCCTTCAAAACGTCGGATTAACTCTAAATTTGGCATACTTATTAAGGACCGATGACAATTCAATATTTACAAAAAAAAATTGAAAAAATTGAAATTTAACTAAATAATGAAAAATAAATAACAGTTTAAAAAACTAAAAAAATACGCTTTTATAGAAAATCCAACTAAAAATAGAAAATAAATTTTAATAAATTTGAATTAAAAATAGTGTAAGAAAAAATTTAAAAAATGATTTTATTGTAAAAAAAATATTTTCTATAAAAGCGTATTTTTTTTGTTTTTTTAAACTATCATTTATTTTTAATTACATAACGATATTCGGAGTATTCCAGATGTGTGGAGTAACGAGAATGGATAGAATACGGAATGAATATGTTAGACGAAGTCTGAAAGTGGCACGTGTGACAGAGAAGTTGAGAAGTACGCGTTTGGGATGGTATGGACATGTTATGAGACAAAATGAAAATATGATTGGTAAGAGAGTGTCAACTATGAATGTGGAATAATATAGAGGAAGAGGTAGACCTAAGAAGAAATGGATGGATCGCGTGAAAGACAATATGTGTAAGAGGGTAGTGAGCGAAGAAATGGATATGATAGAGGAGTATGGAAGGAGAAAACATGTTGCGCCGACCCCAAGCGACTGGGAGAAGGGCAGGAGAATGATGATAATGGAGTATTCCAGAACGAATTCCCCTAAATCACTTTTAAGATTAATATTAAAAATTAAACAGTAAACAGTGTTAGTAATATAATAATAAACTAGTAATATAATTTAAAAAAAATAACAAGTATGCATATTAAATAATTATCTCAGCGGTTAAACACTGTCGTTGCATTGCAGGATAGAAAAAGACGATATGTCGTGGAAGCGGTCCCACTGGCGGGAGATGCAGCTTATTCTCCAGCAACAGGGGACGCGGAAGGACGGTCAGTCCCCAGAGACGCAGAAAGAAGGCGTCGACTGCTGCCCCTCGGTCCTCGAAATGGTCATCAAGAAAGGAGGCCGGACGGTCAACGGACTGTATGTTGAGCTCTACGAAGACGGAGAGAACAAGCAGCGGCTGTTCGAGCTGACGTGTGCACCGGGGATCGTGGACATGCCGTGCCGGTTCATCGACGCAAGACTCTACAACGACTCGAGATGCGTCCAAAAATACTCCTACTCGTACGCGTTAGTACGGCCTCCCCCCCAGTCTTCGGCCACGGAATCTCCTCACCAGAAGTCCGAGGGACATTTCTCGGTGCCCGGCTCCGATGGCTGGTCGATGGACTACGTGAAAGTGCGTGCCGGTTGTGAGTGCCAAATTAAACCTCCAAAGAACACTCGTAAGAGACACAAGAAGAGGAAACGTAACAGAAGAATAGTTGAGAACGATGAGACCTGACACCGTCGGTGCGTAATTGTGAACCAGTGGGATAATAGTGAGAACTGATCGAGAGTTTACGGTGTGCTTCGTACTGATGGTAGGGGATTTGCGAAATCAATTAATACAAACGTTACCGGAATATTGTTGTTGAGTATTTTGGTGTTATTTCGGTGTTTGTCGATATTTATTATTATCGGGAAAATATTTAAAACAATTTTTTTTTGTCTTAGTAGCTATTATCGATTTATTGGATAACGGTAATGTGCCTTGACCGGTGTGCCTTGTCACGGAAGTGCCGGAAATGTTATAGAGGAAACGAAATGTATTTTCGGGCGTTTTTAAATTGAAATGTAATTTATATAACGACATCCAACAAGATTAACGTATTCTCGCACCAAAACAGACGCAAAATGTGCATAATTCTTTTTTATATGTTTTTTCGAGATCACTTCGTTGAAGTCTAAATTCTTAACGCTGTCTTCTTCAATCTGTGTCCACTCAATACGGAGTGCAGGTCTCTTCATATGCACTCCATATATTCGGTCTCTAGCCTTTCCCATCCAGTCCTTACCAGCTATATTGACCAGGTCGTAGGTCCATCTCATTGGTTGTCTACTCACCTTACGACGTCCAGTACTAGGTCTCCACTCCAGTACTAGGTCTCCACTCCAGTACTTAACGCTGAGACATTTCTTGAACACTTAACACCTCAAAATCTCAACAAACAACCATCCTTAACAATAAACTATTCTGATTATATTGTAATTTAATTAATTAAAGAAACGCATAGTTGTGGGTAAGGGTTATGAGACCGCGAAGCTAGGCGCAAAATCCTTTCTGTTGTTACGCACAAAGCGAGTTTGAATAGTGTGACCAATACTCGAGATGTGTGACGGTATTCTGGTGTCTATGGCCTCCAAGAACTTTAGATGTCCTTTCTTAGGATTGCTGGCCAATGACCAAGGCCACCAGGGCTGGACGAACGATCTAGCTCAATATCATCACAAAAATGTGTTGAATTTATCAGAAAGGAATAGATGTACAGACGTGCCCACAGACCTACAAGTCTCATAGAAGAAGTCATAAAAAAAATTACACGCGGTTAGTTTAAGAAACCTCTGAACTATTCGATTGATCTAGCAAACGTGCTGCGATATAAGCTAGGTTAAACAGTAGAGCTCTGAAAACATAAAATTAAGAACACTTACGTCCGTATGCCTTTCGTATTAAGACACAGCTATACAGATTTTCTCGCAAGAACTTTGAAAATTATGAAAGGAACATTTTGTGACACAAATTCCATCTTGCTCACACTCAGGTGTTAATTTATGTATGTGAGCGGGACGGCAAATTAATATTATACATATAAGTTACAGTAACGCAGTCTGTGATTTTAATTCTGTTCAATTAAAATAGACCAGTGGCTCTCAACTACGCTGCCGCGGCACTTTTGTATACCGCCATATTTTAACCAATTTTATTGTTAACTATTAAATTAATATTATTAACTTATAATTAATCCCTTAATAAACACCCTAGTATATTTTTGCGTATTACTTTACTTCATATTCAAAATAATTAACTATTTTAGGGTAAGCAAACAATTTCTTTGTGTGTCGTCAAATTTTGAAAACGTTAAAAATGTGCCGCGACGAAAAAAGTTGAGAATCACTGCTTTAGAATAAAGAAAAATTTTGGTGAAAACTTATACATTTTGAAAAGAAGATAGGTCGATATTTTGTCATATCATTTACAACACTAAAATGACATTATTCAGTACCAAATTCAATTTATTTTATATAATAATATACCCAAATCATTACCTACCTCCCCTCTGGGGCAGTCGGGTAAACAAAACCAAAAACATTCACAAGAAACATAGCAATAATGACATCTAGAACTATCTTTAAAAACACTACTTTCAGCTCTTGTCCATAGAGGTCACTTTAATAAAAAAAATTACGAATTAAAAATGTCAATTTTATTTTTATTGGTGTCTTTCATGTTTAATGCTCTCTTCACCTTTAAAATTAAGAGTATTTATTCAATTTAACAATTAATGATTTTTTTGTTATTATTTGTATCAGTACTTACTTAGGTATAAGTGCGTTGAGTCAAAGATCTGTATTATTTTCTATTTTTTATTACTTTTACTTTATGTAATGTAGTTGTTATAAAATAAGGAATTATTTTCATTTATTTATACTGTTTAATACGAGGTATTCCGATAATAATCAGTATGAATGTTAGTTTTGTATGTAGAACCGCTTACATATTGTTTTATTGTAAATAATGTATAATGTGAACAGACAATAGTATTCTGCAAATATGAGATTATGCTGATAAATATTTTTATTGTGCATTTAATGTGTATTTCAACGTTGCGAAACTAACGACATCTGTCGCTGCGTAGAATAAAACTAAGAACACTGTTGAATTTATTTACATATTTAACGCATTAACCATATATTAATTTTTAACATAACAGTGCCATTTCATTTATACATAGTACTTTGTAAAAAATTCCTGATCGACGTAATTTATTCATACAAAGGCTGTTTGTTTAAAATATGGATCCTTCTGGAAATAAATAGAACTAGAATAGGTATCCACATTATGAAATTGTAAACGAATTTGAGATGAAATTTTTGTTGATTCTTAATAAATTATAAACTGGAATTGCAATACGTCACATCACAATGTAATTAATTTACATCTGTAAGTTTTTTTTGTTGAAGTCAAAAGTGAATAAAACAAGAACCGAAATAGCAATATTTATTTTATTGTCATACTTTTATTGCCTAACCTAACCACGAACTAGATTACATCTTAATCTAAGAGTCTTCATAAAGAAATGTCATTACAAAACATAAAAAATAATTATAAGTAAAATTAGATTGTTGATGAAGTCAACCGTCATAATCTGGAACAAAAACAAGCAAATTATAAGAATGTATTCAATAATTGCCTTTTTTATTTGTTTAAATTATTACTAAAAGGCTTCCGTGTCGTGGTGGATAAACAAAAGCCAAATAATGCTAATGCGAATCACAGTTGGCATAAAACATTTCCAACATGTTTTTAAAGTAAATAAATAAGAAATTTAACTGCGTAATAAAAGCAAAATTTTTACTGTACTAATGACATCTAGCGACGAGTGACAGTACCTGTTCACGTTAAAAATACCCATGTATCTTTTTTTCACCCAACAGACGTCCACTGCTGGACATAGCCCTCCCCCAAGCCTCGTCACAACAATCAGTTCTCCATTGCCTGCTTCCAGCGGATACTATATATATAGTATACTATATATATGTATATACATATACTCCAGAATATCCATCCTCCTCCTCCTTGCGTCGGTTTCCTCATTACTGAGGGTCGTGGTCATGGCCTTGAAACAGTTTAAATGTTTCTCTGTCCATGACTCTCTTGGGATGTAATTGTGGTGGGTTCCCACGTCCTTCCACATCAGTATTTCGAAGGGATTTATATTATATTTATATTTATATCCATACATACCAAGGAATACAGTGCACAAATACATAGCCGCGAAGCCGACTGCTACTGCTGTAAATTGTGCAATACCAGCGGTGCTCTTGCGTTCGTGCCAATTTGCTCTCTCTCGTGGAAGAACTTCGCTCACCGTCACGTAAAGCAGTGTTCCCGCCGCAAGTGCCTGTAGTGCCAAATCCAGTTAATAGATGGCGCTGTTATGTGGTATTTAAAAATGATAAATGAAGTTTCGGATAATATTATATAATTACTGAACTATTACGTCCAATCACAATTCTACAAAAAAAAAAGAAATCGTTCTTTGTCCTAACGTTTATACCAGGTTTTTCCGGTTAATTATTCACAAAAACGAAAATAAAATACATTTTTTTGGTATAAAGTTTGCTTTTGGGATAGTTATAGTAATAATACTCATTTTTCAATTTTTTTATAAATTTTAATGAATTTTTAAACTTTCAAAAAAACCGCGCTATGAGAGTTGGGTGTTTACGTTTACACAGTGCCACTAGATGGCGCTCGAGTCATCAACAATGATCAGGTGTTTTGTACAAGCCCAGAAAAAACTTAAAATGTCACGAACGTGTAAATACGATGCTGATGCATTTTGTTTCATATGTGGTCAATTTATTAAAGTTCAAAAGTAAACTGTTTCATGCCATGTATTTTTTTTTCGTCTAATTACGATCTAAAATATCGAAATTTTATGCTTTGCAATCAAAGTCAAATTTGGTGTTTACCCGTGAATCGAAATTGTGTCACAGAAATTAGAGTTTTTTTATTTAAAGCTTAGATGGGTGGTCGAGCTCACAGCCCACCTTGTGTTAATTGGTTACTGGAGCCCATAGATATTTACAACGTAAACCCGTAACACTAGATGGATTTACAAGCACTATACTGAGACCTTAGAACTCATATCTCAAGGTGGGTGGCGGCATTTATGTTGTATATGTCTATGGGCTCCGGTAGCCACTTAACACCAGGTCGGCCGTGAGCTCGTCCATCCAACTAAGCTATAAAATAAAATAAAATAAAAAGTATAAAAACATATCTCGAAAAATACCTACCTGCATAATCGGTACCGCCACAGAATCTTTGAGTGTTCTGACATTTTCCAAGGCAGCTCCCATGCCGATTCCGGCGACGGAACCACCGCTGAATATAAGGATGCACACCATTTGGGCGCACATCCGGCCCGGCAGACTGGCGCACAGCTCAGCGCCGAGACAAAACGCCACGACAAACTTGTGAGAGGCGACAGCTCCTAGCAGAAGCAGCACCTTCAAAAAAGAAAACCATTTGATTAGATTCCTTTTTTTTATTAGGTTCACACAACTGGATAAAATTTACACACATAAACATTGAACTTATTTAGAAAAAATATATATAAGTATATATTTTAGAATTCACCCTTTTGGGTGTGATCACGTCTTGCTTAAGAGCGTTTGTGCTTTAGATAAAAATATCGTTAACTAATATTAAAACTAAGACAAAGAAAGCAAAAAAAAAAACAACTGCATATAAAAACTTCCATAAAAACAATCAACAATAAAAATAAAAAAGGAGGGAAATTAATCTATATATTTAAAGATGAATTGCTGTTCGTTAGTCTCGCTAAAACTCGAGAACGGCTGGACCGATTTGGCTAATTTTAGTCTTGAATTATTTGTGGAAGTCCAGAGAAGGTTTAAAAGGTAGATAAATATGAAAATGCTCAGAATTAAATAAAAATTTTGTTTTTCCTTTGATGTCCCCCCCATCGGACGGATTCCGTTTGTTTGTTTTAAGTTCTTTTTTATAAAAAAGCTTAGGTCTTTTATTTATCGATTGAGGCACTACGAAGTCTGCCGGGTCAGCTAGTGTTCAATAAAAATTCCGGGACTACACTGTTTAAAACTTATTTAAAACGGCAATTTGTTCTTGAACTAGTTTCAGGCGAGCCATTTGCGAAGCTCTCTTCAGTCTGGCTAAAACCACATTCTTAAAGTAATAATCTGATAATCACTGTAAGTCTAATGAATAGCTTAGGTACAGACGTCGATGTACTGAAGATCGACTTATTAATCTAATTTCTGTTCTAAAATATTGTGTCGCGCCCTAGTTAGTAGTGAAGGTGACAGTGCTTTTTTACTAGAAGTTATAATTCTTTACTTTTATGACATCCTGGTACACTTAGGATAGGTTCGATAGAAAAGCCTAATTCCTATACTGATAATATTGTGTTATGTGAGTCCGTGCGGGTAGGTACCACCGCCCCGCCAATTTCTGCCGTGAAGCAGATTACTGCATTAGCATCTTTTTTTTTTTTTTTTTTTTAATGATTGAAAGTGTACTGGTGGCCCGAAGGCCTTTCCAGTTTCACCAGGACAGGTGGGCGAGCAAAGGCTCAGCCAAGAGGGGCGGGATTTGCTAACAACTGCCCGAGCCCCTCCGAAGGAGACCTAACAACTCAAGAGCAATTGTTTCGCGAATGAATCTACTACCGGATCGGAATCGCGACCCGCTGATAAGATCCGGCGAGAAACTCAGCGGGCTGATGCATGGGTTAGGTTGCACGTCGACCTCTTTGTCGAGTTCGACGAGTACGGTTACCGGGGTCCCTAAGCCTGCCCCTAGTATTAGAGCTGAAGGCATCTAATGCAACGGTTATTGGATCTGATAGATCCGTAAGGACGTGTCTAGGGCGTCGACGGTGACTGGCTCCTGCATGATCAGGATTCGGGGAGTAGTCAGCGGCGGCAACGATAAGGCGATTATCATGACGCATAGCCTTATCGAAGTATCGTTCCGACGCTGACTTCATGTATTTCCGAATTGATTCGAGGCCCAGGTCGTCGTGTAGGTCAACGTTCCTCACGAACCACGGAGCCCCGACAGCTAACCTGCAAAAGCGGGATTGTAGGGATTGGAGGGTGTATATGTGTGTGCGGGCCGCGTGAGCGAACACCACACTCGCGTAAGTCATGACGGGCCTTATGCAAGTTTTGTAAAGTGTCACCTTGTTCCGAAGGGACATTTTACTCCGCTTACAGATCATGGGGTAGAGTCTACCGAGAATAAACGCGGCACGGTCACGGACTGATTTTATATGCGGGCGGAATGTCATCGATGCATCCAGGGTAACGCCCAGGTACTTGACCTTCCTAGCCCAGGGTATGGGTTGTCTAAAGAGAGTAATCGGGGGTGTGAGATTCCTCCTCCTAATCCGGGAGGAAATCCGTGTGGAGCTTCCCCTCTGAAATAGCACCGCAGTACTTTTCGATGGGTTGATGTCTATGCGCCATTTTTGGAACCACTGTCCTAGGGCTAGGGCTGCGCTCTGAAGCTTCTTCGCGATTAGGGACTTATTTCTACTAGAATAGTAAACAGTCGTGTCGTCGGCGAATAAAGCTAAATGGGTCGGCGGCGACCGGGGAATATCGTTGACGAATAAGCTAAATAGGAGGGGTGAGAGGACAGAGCCTTGCGGGACTCCAGCTGTGAGAGGTCGTGGGGAGGAGCGGGTTCCCTCGACTCGATATCGAAAAGAGCGGTTCGACAAGAAGTCCCGTATGATGAGCACGAGACTATCCGGCACGCCCATGTTGAATAGTTTGAAAATCAAACCATTGTGCCAGACTTTGTCGAACGCTTTTGCGACGTCGAAGAAGAGAGCTCCCGTGTATAACGGTTTTGGTCGATTAAGCCCCACAAGAATGTGCTCCGTGAGGCGGTGCACCTGTTGAACGCATGAGTGATTTGTACGGAATCCGAATTGTTCATCGATGAGAATGCCCTTGGATGAGACTAAGTCTCTGAGGCGTTTGTAGAGCAGACGCTCATACAGTTTGCCTAGAGACATGAGGAGGCTAATCGGGCGGTAGCTCGTCGGATGTTTTTTGGTTTACCGGGTTTATGTATGCCGATAACGTCCGCTTCTTTCCACACCGCGGGAAAGATACAGTTAGCCATAGCGGCATTGAAAATAGATGCCAACATCACGATGAGTTGGACGGGTAGAAGTTTAATAACGCGGTTAGATATACCGTCGGAACCGGGAGCCTTGCGAGGACGTAGGTCTTTGATCAAGTCTTTAACTTCCATCGGGGTGACATTGTTGATGTCTATGGCCTCTGTAGCCACTTAATACAAGATGTGTCGTGCCAACTCATCTAAGGTCTAAGCAAAAAAAAAAACCAGCCAAATGAGAACAGCATGAAACTTGTGTAAAAATATTGTGGCCTTAAAAGAAGTCAGAGGCGAGTATTTTCTCCTAACTTAGGAATACCAGAAACGCGTTAAAAAATCTACAGAACAAAGACCCGGTGTGCTTAGTGCGAGTTTCTTAATGCTCTCGATAGCGTAAAAGTTAACTCAATATTTGTATGGAGTTCGAACGTTCGCCTTCGTTTGCCGCTAGGGGCGCTGTTTCAACTGCATACAAATTTGAGTTAGCTTTTACGCTATCGAGAACATTAAAAAACTCGCACTAAGCACCACGATTTTTTTGGATTTTCGCATTCGGGGATCGAATCCGAAAGTCATGCGACAAACTGGAATATGCACGGGACGGGCGACTCACCCTACGGATGGCCTCCCTACAACCTTAACCCTACAACCTGTCTTAACATGGTCACTGTCCATAGGCTCCAGTAACCGCTCAACACTTGAAAGTCTAAATTACAACCATTCGTCTAAGATAATCAAAAACACGAACGATTAAACCAGATAAAACGCATTGTAAAATCGTTCATTATCATTGATCAATATAAATGATAATGAACAAAACGAAATGATTCGATAACAAAACTAAACGCTTCATGCGCGTTCTTACGATCAATATTATCATACACTTGAAAGTTTACACGCATTTTGATAATCATAAACAAACACGGTTTTTGTATGTAGGTCAGTTGTCACAAGAATTACTTAATTTAACTGCCTTATGAAATAATTTCAATTGAAACAAACAACACAATAGTAGGTGCGGTATTATGTGCGTCATTAATGTAGGATTGGTAAGAACGGAACGTATGAAAAGAGTGTGGAACGGAGCGTTAAGATGTGAGTGAGAGAAAACGGAAAGAAAGGGAGAAGAGAATGACAGACAGAATGACAGAGAAAAGGAAGATGGCAAAGACGGTAAAAAAATGACCTAGGCGTACATAATAAAAATGATTTTTTTTATTGTTTAGGTGGGTGGACGAGCTCACAGCCCACCTGGTGTTAAGTGGTTACTGGAGCCCATAGACATCCACAACGTAAATGCGCCACCCACCTTAAGATACAAGTTCTAAGGTCTCAAGTATAGTTACAACGGCTGCCCCACCCTTCAAACCGAAACGCATTATTGCTTCACGGCAGAAATAGGCAGGGTGGTGGTACCCACCCGCTTTTTTTTTTTTTTCCTACCCTAGCTGAGAGCCTTGAGAGGCTATTTCAGCGTAACCCTAACGTTTGTAGGTGAGCTCACGGGGCTCAAACCTGACGACGATGCTAACACGAACCCTAGCAAGAGTCGTGCTTCGCAGAATCTACCACCGGATCGGAAACGCGACCCACTGAGAAGATCCGGCGAGAAACTCAGTGAGCTGTGTCTGAGAGTTAATTTACTCGTCGAGCCCTTCGTCGCAAGCGACGGGTTCGACGAGGACGGTGACCGGTGCTTGAAGTACCTAAAAGCACCGTTAGTGGATCGGGAGGATCCGAGATGACGTGTTTTGGGCGACGTCGACTGCTTTCCATTCTGTCCGCAGGATCGGGAATGTAGTTACCGGCGGCCACGATGAGAGGGTTCTCGTGTCGTGCCGCTTTATCGAAGTGGCGCATCGACGCCGACTGCATATACTTACTGGTGGACTCTAAGTCCAGGTCGTCGTGGAGGTCGACGTTCCTGACGAACCACGGGGCTCCGACGGCTATCCTGCAAAAACGGGATTGAATGATTTGGAAGGATTTTAAGTGAATGCGGGCCGCGTGCGCGAGCACTACACTTGCATAGGTCATGACTGGGCGTATGCAAGTTTTGTAGAGTGTCACCTTATTTCTAAGGGACATTTTACTTCGCCTACATATCATCGGGTAGAGACCTCCTAGAATGAAGTACGGTCGCGTACGGTCGCGTACCGTCTTGATGTGAGGGCGGAATGTCATCCTACTGTCGAGGGTGACGCCTAAATATTTGACCTTTGGGGCCCACGGTATGGGCTGGTCGAACATCGTGATTGGGCGAATGGCGGAAGCGGAGGTGTTGACGCGCCTAGTCGGGAGAGGACCCACCCGCGCGGACTCACAAGAGGTCCTACCACCAGTAATTACGCAAATTATAATTTTGCGGGTTTCATTTTTATTACACGATGTTATTCCTTCACCGTGGAAGTCAATCGTGAACATTTGTCGAGTACGTATTTCATTAGAAAAATTGGTACCCGCCTGCGGGCTTAGAACACCGGTGCATCGCTTCAACATGAATGCACCGGACGTCTTATCCGTTAGGCCACGACGACTACAAAAGTGTTAATTAATTCTAAATTATTATTATTATATTATAACAGAAGATTTTGGAACAGTGGAAGTTTTATTTTATGCGCTGCGGTCCCTATTCTACATTAATAAAACCAGCCACAGTGGATCGGGTACCAGAATCTGCTGCCGTATATCAAGAGTTGCAGAGAATATTGGTAACATATTTAGGCGTTGGTCTAAAAGGAATGCTATGACGCGTCTCCCTCCGCGAGGATTGTGGAGAGTGTTCAATGGTAAGCAGCGATTTAACTGTGCCCCTAGCATTGTCGACGTCCATTATCGACGGTAGCCACTCACCATTAGATTGGGACGTATGCTCGTCTACCTACAAGGGTAATTAAAAATATAAGAAAGTTAGCCACTACCTAAAATTTTTTGAGAGCGGCATACATTTGAAAAATCCTTGTTACTATAAATTGAACGGTGACTGTCGGCTCTCATTGTTTTTGACGTGATAACGTCTTACGGTTGACACATTTTTGAGCACAAAAAACGTATCGAGTTGGATCGCTGGGGACAGTTAAAGTGAGATTGGTGCCCCGAACTAGGTGCTTGATCTAAGCTGTTGTATTCTCACAATATTACTGTGAAATAACATAAAGTAGTGATAAAACCGTACCAATCCATTGTGTTTTGTGCTCGCATTTCATCCCAATGAAGCTCACTAAGCCCACAGCCACTAATGACGATGCAATCGGGAAAAGTCTTTCCCCGACATTAAATCGATAAATACCGGCTGCATGCAGGAAAAAGTGTCACGTTCGGCCTTAGCCTGAGCGTGCAAGCTGGGGCGCGGAACAAGCGATAGAGAGGCACGATCGGCCCAAAAGTTCACGTCATTTCGGATCCTCCCAATCCACTAACGGTGCTTTTAAGTACTTCAAGCACCGGTTATCGTTCTCGTCGAATTAGCCGCTTGAGACGAAGGGATCGACGAGCAAATTAACCCCCAGACACAGCCCATTGAGTTTCTCGCTGAATCTTCTCAGTGGGTCGCGTTTCCGATCCGATAATAGATTCTGCGAAGCACTGCTGTTTCGAGGGCTAGTGTTAACAATGTCGTCAGGTTTGAGACTCGTGAACTCACCTACTTTTTAGGTTACGTTGGCATAGTCTCCCAAGGCCTTAGGCAGCAAAAAAAATATTTAAAAAAATTGGCTTGTGAGACGTTTATCTTCTTCTCGCATGACGTCACAGCTAGCAGTTCGAATATTTCTGCTACTAACGTTGTCACGTAAAACTATTGTCCGTAAACCGACTTTACAGAAAACCAAGTTTTTTTTAAAGGTTTTTTAAGGCCCACAGGTGGGGCAGTAGGCTTCAACGGTGTTTCACCATTGGGATTAGTCTTGAGCTACGCACTTTACTCCGGTCAATGACTCTGGGCTTTCATGTATAGGACAAATTAAGAGACACAATATATCGGTCAGAGTTAATAAGCACATTGCGGACTTCAAGGTTACATACAAGCGAGAATACGAGTCTGCAGTATGTCAACACGCTCTGGAAAATGACGCCAGCCACTTTATTAGATTTGACACAATCGATATACTGGCTAAAGAAAACAAGCTGAGTCCACGTATGATGCGTGTGATTATTAAAATTCAAAAAGCATCCTAACTTGAAGAAAGTGATTGGTGCTTATCTAACACCTGGGATCCTCTCATCGGAGCGATGACTACTCAAGACAAAGACCTCAAGACACCGTTAGGTCTTTGTGTACGTAAAGGAAACGTAAATATTAACAAGTAAGAATAGTTATAGGAAAATGAATGGTAGATTGAAATATTTACAAATTTCGTGATTATCCGTTACCACGATAACTAAAGTATTAGAACCGTCGCAAATAATAAAATGTCATTCCCGATCCTGCGGCCCGCATGGTAAACAGTTGACATCATCAAAACACGTCATTTCGGATCCTCCCGATTCATTAACGGTGCTTTTAGGTACCACAAGCACCGGTCATCGTTCTCGTCGAACCCGTCGCTTGCTCGACTTGCTTGGGCTCATCGAGTAAATTAACCCACAGCCACAGCCCACTGAGTTTCTCGTCGGATCTTCTCAGTGGGTCGCGTTTCCGATCCGGTGGTAGATTCTCCGAAGCACTGCTCTTGCTAGGGTTAGTGTTAGCACCGTCCTCTGGTTAGAGCCCCGTGAGCTCTCCTACTTGTTAGAGTTACGCTGAAATGGCCTCTCAAGGCCATCAGCTTAGGTAGGAAAAAAAAGAGAGCAATCAAAGCAAGATTAAATCGTAAAAATCGGTTTAATTGAAAATAAGTTTAATTTAAAAATTATCTGACCACATCTCCCATGGTGGGCGCACTATACCAGCCCAATCAGCTTAGACATCAACTGCTGACCGTATTGAATGCTAGTACGCTACCAATACGGGAACGTTCATATACATCGCGCAATGTAAAATCCAAAACATTACAATGTTTTTTAATTGAAATAAACTTTGACAGATTAAATTAAGTGACTTTAGCACCAGTTCTAAACGGGTACATAGCTGATGAGCTATTTAGTAAAATA
Organism: Bombyx mandarina; assembly: GCF_030267445.1. Lineage (NCBI taxonomy): Eukaryota > Metazoa > Arthropoda > Insecta > Lepidoptera > Bombycidae > Bombyx > Bombyx mandarina. Next base: position 1,406,941 of record NC_143227.1, read on the forward strand.
AAGAACACAAACTAGGACTATAGTGTTGGCAGCACAGCGAAAATAAGAAATCGTCGTGGCCTAAAGGATAAATCGCCCGGTGCATTCGTATCGAGCGATGCGACCGTGCCAGTGTTCGAATCTCGCAAGCAGGAATATTTTTTTTTACTGATATACGTACATAATCTTTTTATGAATAACTTCCAAATTTCATAAAATTTACAGAATAACATCGTGTAATAAAAATCAAACGCACCACAATTTTTATTTTCGTATTCACTCTTAAAGCATCAATCATGTGTCTCCACATGAATAATCACTATCACCCTGCCTATTTCGGCCGTGAAGCAATAATATATTTCAGTTTAAAGGGTGGGGAATCTGTTGTATTATTAAAATGTATCTGATACTTTCATTTTGTTTCTTTTTTGTGAATTTTAATAATTATTTATTGCAATTAAGCGTGTTTTCTGTTTTGTCATGCATCCACTTGATGTCCAAGGGCAACTTCGTTATGAAAAGCGTCTACCGTCTGTTCGAATGCAAAATTCGAGTGTTCTTGTTAGTGGCTGAGAAAAACGCGAATATTTTTATGAAGAAGCTTATCCGAACCACAATATTAACTAAAATATGTACCTGAGTTCCATCCTCTTGAAGACCAATAGCCAGACCTTCCAGTAGGCTATGAACGAAGAGAGCGCATAACAATCCTATTGTTCCTGATGAACTCCTATTGCACGGAGCTGTATGACTCACGTGGCACATTTGAGGGTTATCCACCTCACCGGGGCATCGTTCTCTCAATTCTCCATCGCGATTCAGCAAAGACGATCTCTCAGTTCCATATCTCAAGCCCTGATTGGCCGGACTTCCATGATTGATTTCAGTGGAACACAGATGGAATATCTCATCAACCAAGTAAACAATGAAGAAACCAATGCAGACCATTAGTTCTGAGTAGTTAGGGTATTTTTCCCTTGCTTCTGGCAGCATGTGGACGAGGGAAGTGGCCAGAAGCACTCCACCGCCGAAGCAAAGGAGGCAGGATAGCACGAGAGGGTGCCGTTGTCTTGCGCTTTCCGAAAAACATGAAGGCAACATACCACCAAAGAAACTCCCTAAGCCCAGCGCCAGCATCGACACGACCTTGGCCGTGGTCACATTCATGATTTTTAATATTTATTTCGATAATCGCGCGAGAATTTTATATAGATCACTGGATTTCGTCACTGTCAAGCTACCGCCGAGATGGGTAGTTTGAAATGTATTTTTTTTCTCTACCGAACACGACCGCTCTTTCGCCTTGACTGATCGCGACTGACTACTGACTTAAAACGCAAATTGATTGTCCCGTTTTTATCTATATTTACACGACGTTATCAAAAAAATATGTTTAAAAAATTGTTTTTTTTTCTACACACTTGCAGGCAGCTTTGAGCATTCTGATAGAATAGCGTTATAGTTGATATCTATGTACTGTTTTAAATATACTTAATTTTTTTTTTTAACGATTCTTAAAATCTATTGCAACCATAAAAATTAAAAGTTTAAATTTTTTTTTTATTGCCCTTGTAGGCAGACGAGCATACGGCCCACCTGATGGTGAGTGGTTACCGTCGCCCATGGACTTCAGCAATGCCAGGGGCAGAGCCAAGCCGCTGCCTACCGAAAATATTCAACAATCTGGATTGCAATTCAAAACAGGTGCATACAGAAAAAATAAAAAAATTGAACAGATACCTAAATACCATGTGTGTACGGCAAAAGTAGATATTGCGGCAAATGTACACATTTGCCTCCTCGTTTGGGTAATGTACATTCAACTAACATTTAAAATTTCAAAGAAGGGAAATGCACATTGAGTTCACATCGACCTGCTTTTTTGCTGTGAAGCAGTAATGTGTTTCGGCTTGAACAGTGGGGCAGCCGTTGTACTACAAAATTGAAAATTAGAACTCATATTTCAAGTTGGATGGGTCATTCGCGTTGAAAAATCTATGGGTTCGGGTTTCAAATTAATATTAGGTGCGTCTTTACACCACGGGAGCTGCTATTCGCGTTGTGTGCATGTATGGAAAAAAATTGCGACCACTTCCTTTTTGGGCTGGCCTAAAATAAAAGACTCAACTAATCACTGCGAGCCTTTTAGGTTTTTCCCCTTTTAAAACAGGAAATATGAAATCGTTGGTCAACGCCGCTGAATGAGGTCATGAAATGATTCAAAAGTGTTTTTTGTTTGCCTTATTATTTCAGACGTAATTTAATTTCGCTTAATGAACCCGAGATTAAACCTTGAAAATATTATTATCTATATATTAATACGTGAAGCAAAAACTTTGTATCCCTTTTTACGAAAATTGCGCGGATGGAGGAGTATGAAATTTTCCACACTTATAGAAAATATAGAGAAGAAGTGCATAATGCTAATATTTTTTTTAAATAATGCATAAAAGATACATTAAATCAATAAAGAAAACACTACATACCATGTATTTGACGCACACACGCATGCATACTATTTATTGTCAAACTTTTGTTCTTGGCGTCTGTTGTCAAATTGAGTATAGATTAAATATTGTTTGTCTTTTTTAATATTTTTTATAGTGTAGTTTTGGCGAAATTTGTGATTATAGAAGTATAAAATACAATTATAATAGTGTACAAACTGACAATTCCTATTAGTTATAGTCGAATTTCGACTATTGCGGGACCTCTAGTTTATAATTATTATATCTTCGACTCACGAAAATCAACTACTAGTGAATGCGGTGCTTTTTTAAACACCGTCCATAGATCAGTTCATGGCCCGTCTGATTCGAATTGGACACCGGAACTCATAGGCGCAGTAGCGTGTGGTTTTTTCTATGCTGATAGCCTTGAGAGGCTATATCAGCGTTATCCTAGCATGTAGGTGAGCTCTCGGGGCTCAAAGCGGAGGTGTTGCTAACACTGGTCCTAGCAAGAGCAGTGCATTGCAGAATCGACCGCCGGATCGGAAACGCAGTTGCGTGTACGACATCGCGATAAGGCCGAAAACTTCCTTCGTGCCTAAACTGCATGGGAGGGGAGGGGCGACTGCGGGATGAGGGGGGGCGCGGAGTATGACCAACCATTGAAATGATTCATAATGCGATTTGTATTACTTATTACGAGCGAGTCGAGTCGAACGAGAAGTTGAGTAAAACGATAGTAAGTTATTACTTTGGCAGTATTTATAAGCTTTTTTATGTATGAGGGGTAACTGTTGGCGCGATGGCCTTTCCAGTTTCACCAGGATAGGTGGGCAAGCAAGGGCTCAGCCAGGAGGTATTCTTAAGCTGTCAATAAACGTGGAAAATTCAAATATGCTGTATCATTGAGTTAAACAATTTTTTTTCCTCTCTAAGCTGAGAGCCTTGAGAGGCTATATCAGCGTAACCTTAACTAGTAAGTGAGCTCACGGGGTTCAAACCTGACCACATTGCTAATACGAACCCTAGCAAGAGCCGTGCTTCGCAGAATCTACCACCGGATTGGAAATGCGGCCCACTGAGAAGATCCGGCGAGAAACTCAGTGGGCTGTGTCTGAGGGTGCTAAACAAATTATCATAAGAGTGTATTTATGTCAGTGTCCTATATTGTTTATTCGCAACTTGGGTCGCGTTTCTGAGTCGCTGGTAGATTCTGCGCAGCACTGCTCTTGCTAGGGCTAGTGTTAGCAACGTCGTCAGGTTAGAGCCCATGAACTCACCTAGACATTCGGTGAATCTAGTATGATCCCTCAAGGTCACTAGAATAGGTAGGATACGATTACACCAAAACACAGACAATTAGCTATATAATTGAAAGTTCAGTTAGCTTAGAACGAACAGTAAAATTTCCATAATAAGCAATTATATGGCAATCAATTATATGCAATTCCATGCAAGCCCTTTATCGCAATTTCTATTATTAAAAACAAGGTTTATGAAATCTTGCGCGGATCTAGCGTGCCCATGACTTTCGACAAGGGTCTCGAAATTTTTGTTATAACTATAACATTACGGAACAGCCATAAAATCGGATAATATAATTACAAATTCTTGATAAATAAATTCACTTAGTAGGACTTCCTGTGTGGCCGCAAGGGTAGGTACAACCATTCTGCCTAATTGTAACGAGAAGCAGTCGCAGGCTTCCGACTTGAAGGATGACATAGTTTTTTTTTTTTTTTGAAAAATGTGTTACTAGTGGTCGGAAGTCTTTTTAATTTCAGCAGGACGGCCAGACAGGAGGGACGAAGGCTTGCTAACAGCAGCCCAAGCACCTCCGAAAAAGACTTAACAACTCAAAAGGCAGCTGCTTCAAGAATACAACTACTACCGGATCGGAATCGCGACTCGCTGAGAAGATGCGTCGAGAAACTCAGCAGGCTCATAGGTATTGGTTAGGAGGCTGATAGGTATTGGTTAGATTTCACGTAGAACTATTTGATGAGTTCGACGTAAGTGGTTACTGGAGCCCATAGACATCTACAACGTAAATGCGCCACTCGCCTTCAGATATAAGCTCTAAGATCTCAGTATAGCTACGACGGCTGCCCCACCCTCCAAACCGAAACGCATTGTTGCTTCACGGCAGAAATAGGCAGGTGGTGGTACTTACCTGTGCGGACTCGCAAGAGGTTCTACCACCAATAATAAATCTACTACCGGATCGGAATCGTGATCCGCTGAGAAGATGCAGCGAGAAACTCAGCTCAGCAGAAACTCAGGCTGATAGGTATTGGTTAGATTTCACGTAAAATTAATTGATGAGTTTGACCAGTTACGGCTACAACAATACCAGTAGTATTTTGAATTCACATATTAAGACTGCATAAAAGTTGTGAAATGTATAGGATCAAACAAGTACTTAGCATAAGTTGAGATTTGAGCACGAAAAACTTTAGAAGCTCTGTGGCATCCGTCTATGACATTCAGGACACAAAAATCATACCGATAAAAATCTATACTTCTATACTAATATTATAAAGAGGAAAGATTTGTTTGTTTGTTTGTTTCGAATAGGCTCCGAAACTACTGGACCGATTTGAAAAATTATTTTTCCATTAGAAGCCGACATTGTCCCTGATGAACATAGGCTACTTTTATTTTTATTTTTTTTTATTTATTTTTTTGTTTCATGTGTGTTTTAATGTTTCCGAAGCGAAGCGAGGGCGGGTCGCTAGTTAATAATATACACAGTGTAAGGGAATCGTAATCATTTACTTATCAATGAATACCTATCCTTTATCAAGTTTATACATCGTGAACCCACTGTGGGAAGGCAGCTGGCGAACGAGCAAATAATAATGTCTCGTAAAGCTCAACGTTTATCTTTTATGACAGTCTGTTAAATTATTTAATATTAAGAAATTCAACGCTATGTAATGCTATCTGCTATCTAAAGTATTAATTTAAACACAATAAACTTGGAAGATTCAAATATCCTGTATTGTTTATTCGCAACTTGAGTCGCGTTTCCGATCCTTTTTTTTTTTTCATTATTGCTTAGATGAGTGGACGAGCTCACAGACCACCTGGTGTTAAGTTGTTACTGGAGCCCATAGACATCTTCGACGTAAATGCGCCACCCACCTTGAGATATAAGTTCTAAGATCTCAGTATAGTTACAACGGCTGCCCCACCCTTCAAACCGAAACGCATTACTGCTTCACGGCAGAAATAGGCAGGGTGGTGGTACCTACCCGCGCGGACTCACAAGAGGTCCTACCACCAATAAAAATCCGGTGGTATATTCTGCGGAGCACTGCTCTTGCTAGGGCTAGTGTTAGCAATGTCATCTGGTTAGCTCACCTACTCGCCCGGTGAATCTAGTATGACCCCTCGAGGTCACTAGAATAAGTAGGAAAAAAAACACAAAAACACAGTACAGGTAACCTGGTAACTATAACAGGGTAGCTACGTTCCTACAAAGTCCCATCTTATGCGAAACCGTGTTAGATTAAACTTGTACAAAAATGAGAGTGCCTGCCTATTTCTACCGTGAAGCAGTAATGCGTTTCGGTTTGAAGGGTGGGGCAGCCGTTGTAACTATACTTGAGACCTTAGCACTTATATCTCAAGATGGGTGGCTCATTTACGTTGTAGATGTCTATGGGCGTCAGTATCCACTTAACACCAGGTGGGCTGTGAGCTCGTCCACAAATCTAAGCAATAAAAAAAAGTATATTAGCTGTAAAAATAAATGACGAATACGTCTTTCGGTATAGTTTTCATTCGTAATAATGAAAACATTAACTTTTTTGATCGAATGGCCTTTCTTGGAAATAAAAAAAGTATTTTGACAACATTTGACAGTCGTTAAGTAAAATCAAAATAAATTGAATCGATAATGTAAAATGAACGAGCTTCTCCAAAAACATGGTTGTTCCAATGTGTTTGCGCTTCCCGAAGGACTCAAAGAACTCATGTCTGATATCACGAGAGAGGTGAGGCCTATTTTCTCGATATTTAAATATATTATCTGGGCCCCAGTATGCAATTACACACTAAGTGGCTCATAAGCTCTATGGTTGTCTATCTATTAAGAGCAAATAATATAAATATATACATAGATACTTGGTAGGTATGCCTAAATAATCCGGAGCCCCGAGGGGAAGGGTGATGGCAGAGATGTGCTCCATACGCTTCACTTTCCCCCCTTTTGCCTTTTCATGAGTTCTGTCTCAAGCAAGGTTAGAACGTGGGTTGTTGACCGACAGGAGACTTTAGACGGGTCGACTCCGACATGCCCCACCCTCCAGTGGGGGGCGGAAGCTTTTTATTTATTTATTGATTCCATGGGTGGACGAGCTTACAGCCCACCTGGTGTTAAGTGGTTACTGGAGCCCATAAACATTTACAATGTAAATGCGCCACCCATTTTAAGATATAAGTTCTAAGGTCTCAAGTATAGTTAAAACGGCTGCCCTACCCTTCAAACCGAAACGCGTTACTGCTTCACGGCAGAAGTAGGCAGGGTAGTGGTACCTACCCGCGCGGACTCACAAGAGGTCCTACCATCAGTTAGGCCGGCGATTTCCTCCTTACCAAAAAAAGGGCTAAATTAATAAAAACTTACTAGTGTAGCAAAAAAAAATGGTATAGTACTTTTTTAGCTTGATTTCCTTAAGCAAAAATTAAAACTAACTTAGACGGATAAAGCAGTTTTATTTGTGGAAGCCAAAAAACAATTCAATATAGTTCTACCATAAACAGGTGCTCCGGACTCAACCTCCGAATATATGCGATTTTATAGCAAAATATTTATCGGTATTGCTGATTACCAGAGAACATGGTATCCTAGCAGTAAAGATACTAGAAGACTTATGCGACTGTAGGCCCTCAGTATCGGAGCATCTCCTCCAATTGGGTATAGAGAAAAGTGACGCAGAAGTACTGGCCCAAGTTATCAAAGCCGAGGTGGAAGGTTTCGAGCCCATGGAGGGAAAAGGTTTGGTCATTTCGGCAATCTGCTGTCACTAAGATCCCTACTAACATACATTGAATTCCACGGTGAAGGAATAATATTGTGTAATAAAAATCAAAACCCGCAAAGTTATACTCCGCACGGGACGGTACCACCACCCTGCCTATTTCTGCCGGGAAGCAGTAATGCGTTTCGGTTTGAAGGGTGGGGAAGCCGTTGTAATTATGCTTGAGACCTTAGAACTTATATCTCAAGGTGGGTGGTGCATTTACGTTGTAGATGTCTAAGGGCTTCAGTAACCACTTCACACCACGTGGGCTGTGAGTTCGTCCACCTACCTAAGCAATAAAAAAAATCTACTCGGCCATACTCATCGCGATAGTAAAAATATTCGCTGTAGCTAATGTAGCCGCAGCATTAGGGTTACGCTGAAATGGCCTCTAAGGGCCATCAGTTTAGGTAGGAAGGTTATAGCGACAAGTGAAAAAAAACCGGACACCTTAGAACTCATATCTCAAGGTAGGTGGCCGCATTTATGTTGTAGATGTCTATGGGCTCCGGTCAACACTTAAGACCAGGTGGGTGAGCTTCGTCCACCCATCTAAGCAATAAAATAAATGTATGTTATGCTTGTTGATACATTTTGTTTTATGTCCTAATTTTCTATTTCTTCATGGCTCATTTGGCGTTAGTTGTTTACCGATTCAAATGTATCCCATAACCCATATACCATCTGGACCAAGGCTCTGGGCAAAGGCAAATCTTTCCGCTCTGTCTTTGAGATTAGTGTTTCTATCATTTCTTTTGCAAAAATAAAACCCATACCCTTTTGTATTTAATTCTTAACGCAAATAATTTATAGTATAAAATTAAATATAAAACGCTTCTTTTAGAAACATTAAAAGAAACTGAAATAATTAAAAAAATTCTGAAACGGATGCCTTTAGATGAGGAAATGACAGCTAAAGTTTGTCAAGTGGCCAGAAACGCTTACAGAGACTACTGGTATAAGAAAACGCTGATGGAGAAGGTACAATAGCTTCTGTGTTTAGACACAACCATTCACATCGATGTAGAAGGTCAACTATTATCTATATCTTAATACGTGAAGCAAAAACTTTGTACCCCTTCTTACGAAAATTGGCGCGGACGGTGAATATAGAGGAGTGCAGAATGTTAAATTTTTGTTAATTATGCATAAAAAATTCATTAAATCAATAAAGAAAACATTACACACACTACCATGTATTTGACACACACACACGCATGCATATTATTTGTTTATTTTCAAACTCTTCTTATTGCTTATTGTCTATGGTCAAATTGAAAATAGATTACATATTATTAATTTTGTCTTTATTAACATTTATCTAAAGCATAGTCTTGGCGAAATCTGTGATTATAGAAGTATAAGTCTTTGAAAGTAGAATCATAGTAGTGTACAAACTTATAATATCAATAAATTATAGTCGAATTTCGACTACAGCGGGGCCACTAGTTACCCCTAAAATAATGTAATAGAAAAAAAATATCCATTGTATGGTGTAGGAGCTAAAACCGCATCCAGAAGAGCCCTGGGAGCTCGCGGCCCAACACACGATAGAACTGTACAGTAAAACGAAGCCATCTTTTGAGGAGCTAACGAGAGCCACTCAGAAAATACAGGTAATATTTTAAATTGCGTTAATTTCGTGGTCGTCGTGGCCTAACGGATAAGACGTCCGGTGCATTCATGTTGAAGCGATGCACCGGTGTTCGAATCCCGCAGGCGGGTACCAATTTTTCTAAGGAAATACGTACTCAACAAATGTTCACGATTGACTTCCACGGTGAAGGAATAACATCGTGTAATAAAAATGAAACTCGCAAAATTATAATTTGCGTAATTACTGGTGGTAGGACCTCTTGTGAGTCCGCACGGGTAGGTACCACCGCCCCGCCTATTTCTGCCGTAAAGCAGTAATGCGTTTCGGTTTGAAGGGTGGGGCAGCCGTTGTGACTATACTGAGACCTTAGAACTTATATCTCGAGGTGGGTGGCGCATTTACGTTGTAGATGTCTATGGGCTCCAGTAACCACTTAACACCAGGTGGGTTGTGAGCTCGTACATCCATCTAAGCAATAAAAAAAAAAAAAAAAATTGCTATTTTATTCTTAATATTTGTACTGTTATTTCTGACGATTTCAAAACTGTATCTCGTGTTAATTAATTTCAATAAATTACTGATTCTTCAATTGAGTGCACCGAAAACTCGACTGCACCCCCATTGAGACTCTTTTACCAGAGCACAACAGAACCTCCCATCGCGTAGAGTATAGAAGGAAAAAGGAATTAGAGGGAGATTATTATATTAAACTAGAGATGGCTGTAGTGGTGAGAGATTTTAGTAGCTTACTTAATGGTGGAGACTGCCTATTTCTGCCGTGAAGCAGTAATGGGTTTCGGTTTGAAGGGTGGGGCAGCCGTTGTAACTATACTTGAGACCTTAGAACTTGTATCTCAAGGTGGGTAGCGCATTTACGTTGTAGACATCTATGGGCTCCGGTAACCACTTAACATCAGGTGGGCTGTGAGCTCGTCCACGAACCTCAGCAATAAAATAAAAATAAAAGTTTAGATTTTATTACCATTGATCTATGGGCTTAATTCTTTTTAGGCAGCATACAGAGGATATCACGTACGCAGAAATTTGCTCCATCATCTCAAGCCGAAGAAGAAGACTGAATCAAAAGTAGATTTACCTGGACCCCCTCTAGACATTGACGGCTCTAGAGATATCGATTTAGGACCCATCATTGTGAGTACTTTTTTGGCTTTGGCCTAATGTTCGTGAAGAATGGATTCTATGGTTTATCTATACTAATCTATACTAATCTATACTAATATTATAAAGAGGAAAGATTTGTTTGTTTGTTTATTTCGAATAGGCTCCGAAACTACTGGACCGATTTGAAAAATTCTTTTTCCATTAGATGCCGACATTGTCCCTGATGAACATAGGCTACTTTTTTAATTTTTTATTTATTTTTTTTGGTTTCATGTGTGTTTTAATGTTTCCGAAGCGAAGCGAGGGCGGGTCGCTAGTACCTTATAAAACCTTAGTTATAGCAGGCTTTTTCCAAACTTTTTAAATATGAGTTGAATATTGAATTAATTGAAAAACAGATGATAGTATACAAAGATTATAATAAATACAAAGAAATAAAGTATAAAGATAAATAAGTATAAATAAGTACAGAGAGAAATAAGTATAAAGATTATATTAATACCTATACAGTTAGTTTCAAACTTTGACGTCATTGTACACAATTGTCCACTATGTGTCTAGGATTTTAACTAACTCGGACGATATTTCTAAACCCATTTTGTTTTCGCTGATTATGTTCAAAATATTGTAAGTTTTTTTTAATGAAATATTAAAAAACTGTCAGGCACACTTGTATTGTCGACTACACTATCGGACGATAAATGGCCACCTCTATATACATATAGACTAGCGACCCGCCCTCGCTTCGCTTCGGAAACTGTAATTTATTATTGATTTCTCTATTATTTAATAGATGTTATTATACATATAAACTTTCCTCTTCAATCACTCTATCTATTAAAAAAACCGCATCAAAATCCGTTGCGTAGTTTTAAAGATTTAAGCATACATAGGGATATTGGGACAGAGAAAGCGACTTTGTTTTATATTATGTAGTGACAATAGGAACACCAGGGATAGAGATAACTTACAGAGAGAAAATGAACAATTGTAAATAACGTGATGGTGAAATTAGTTTATAAATCCTATTATTTTTTTCAAGAATCTCAAAGTTCGTGACGACAATGTCAAGGCAATGTTTGAAACGGAAAATGAAAATTTAATCGTAAATTGTGATTCTATAAAAGCAATAACTCACGTCAAAGATGATGGACTATTTCCGGGAATTCCTTCCCAAGCGATCCGCCCGAGAAAGGTCTTTGCTCTACAGGAAAAGTTGATTGAAGACCCAGCGAAATCGGATGTAAAAGTCACGGAAACAGAATCTACAGATTTACAGCGTGAGTTGTTTCTTTCTTTCGTATTCAAGACAAAAATTCGCTACTTACGTACTGATGACTAAAGATGTATAGATATGAGTTGTAAAGTCTAAGTTTCAGTTTTACAACGGCTGCCCCATCCTTCAAATCGAAACGCATCACTGCTTCTCGGTAAAAATAGACAGGGCGGTGGTACCTACCCGTGCGGACTCTCAAAACGTCCTGTTACCAGTAATTACGCAAATTATAATTTTGTGGGTTTGATTTTTATTAGACAATGTTATTCATTCACCGTGGAAGTCAATCGTGAACATCTGCTATGTACGTATTTCATTAGAAAAATTGGTACCTGATTGCGAGATTCGAACACCGATGTATCACTAGATACGAAAACACCGGACGTCTTGTCCTTTAGGCCACGACGACTTCAACTATACGTCTGAATTACATATGCCAATCATAACAGAGTTGTGTAATTCCAGAAATGGAAATATTGAGCCTCTAACTCTTTTAACAAAGAACGAATCTAAAAGAAATCTTAAATGTTTATTTCAATGGTCACTATTCGTATCTTTCAACTTGCTTCACCCATAGCATGAGTCTTTCAACAAAATATCAAAAAGTTCAATATTGACTACATATCATATACAATTTTATTTCAATCATACGTTCTGCGTAATGTATCCTATGTGCTGTCAGTCTGAAGCTTGTAAGCCCCCTATTTTAAAAAGCTTTCCAAAAGAGCAGTGTTTTTAAACATAAAAGAATATTTACTATTCATTAGATGCAGTAGACAATGCCCAGCGCAGCGTCTCTCTGCCAACCACTGACGCGGTGCATCATGATTTGCCAATGCGTAAAATCTCCTTTGCAGAGGTAAGAAGTTTTTAATACGCTTTTATTAGCTTCAGACGTATGTATGTTAGTATGTAACGGAATCTTTGAACATGATTTTGACCCCCTTCAAAACGTCGGATTAACTCGAAATTTGGTATACTTGTTACGGACCGATAACAATTCAACATAAAAAAAATTGAAATAATTGAAAGTCAACTAAAAAATGAAAAATAAATAATAGTTTAAAAAAACTTAAAAAAAACTTTTAAAAATGATTTAAAATATGATTTTATTGTAAAAAAAAGCGTGGGGTGCACGGTATCAGTACTTATAAATATTTTATGAACCGATATGAGTAGAAGGGCTATTTTGATAATATCCTGAAAAGCACCCCACGGTTTTTTACAATACAATAATTTTTTCTTACACTATTTTTAATTCTAATTTATTTTCTATTTTTTAGTTGGATTTTCTATAAATGCGTGTTTTTTTAGTTTTTTTAAACTATTATTTTTTTAATAATTGATTATAAAATTTGTGTGCCTATAGCAATTTCAAAATTTACTGAAGCAGAAAGTGTATTCAACTAATTATTGTTTTTTTTTTGTCACGTTTTTAATTTCAACTGCCTTTCTGAGCCCCTTTTGCTTAAGCACTAGCAAGCATGCCTTAGGGGCTTTCATGCCAAAGCTAGGGTATCACAAGAGAGGATCGCTACTCTGCGTAAATGAGGCGCTTTGTCGTCAAGTTACCGGGACAAACACGACAATATGTTCTATAAAACTGCATCATCGAAGCAGTCGCCATAAAAACTCTGGATCGACACGGCATGCTCTCAATGTTGATGCGATGTAACTTGTTGGGTACATCTTAGCCAATATCTGATCACATCGCGGGTCTGATAACAGTGGTTAGACAACGAGGTGTATGATCAATGGTAACACTTCAACTTACATAACTTATATTAGACGGCACTTTCATTTCTTTATCCATTTTGAATGATTCATGAATTTTCCATCAAAATTTTAAAAATATATGGCTGTAGGTTCCATCAGAAGTGGATCCTGCCGAACCAAAAGGCGAACTTGAAGGTTTAAATATACCGGAAGAAATTATTGAAGAGGATTCAGCAAATAGAACTGACACTGAAGAAAATATTCATGAAATACCCGAAGAAGTTCCAGGTTGGTATAGATTGCCTGTAGAAAAAACATATTATTGTATCAATGGCCAGGAATCATATATTTAGCGGTAGGCAGCGGCTTGGCTCTGCCCCTGGCATTGCTGAAGTCCATGGGTGACGGTAACCACTCACCATCAGGTGGGCCGTATGCTCGTCTGCCTACAAGGGCAATAAAAAATAAATAAATAAATCAATCCGTCAAGTCAAGTCCGCAGCGATCGAATCCTTTCATCGCCCTTATAATTATAATGCTTTGGAAGTCGTCGTGGCCTAAAGGATAAGACGTCCGGTGCATTCGTATGTAGCGATGCGTCAATGTTCGAATCCCGCCGGCAGGTACCAAATTTTTCCAATGAAATAGATACTTAACAAATGTTTACGATTCACTTCCACTGTGAAGGAATAACATCGTGTAATAAAAATCAAACCCGCCAAATTATAATGTGCGTAATTACTGGTGGTAGGACCTCATGTGAGTACGCACGGGTAGGTACGACAACCCTGCCTATTTCTGCCGTGAAGCAGTAATGCGTTTCGATCTGAAGGATGAGGCAGCCGTTGTAACTACACTTGAGACCTTAGAACTTAACTCGAGGTGGGTGGCGCATTTACGTCCTAGATGTCTATGGGCTCTAGTAACCACTTAACACCAGGTGGACTGTGAGCTCGTCCATCCATCTAAGCAATATTGTATTAGTAATTCGTGTCGGCTCTGATTAATCTTGGTTGGAGGGCATGTGTATCAATAATTGTGCTGTTCGGGCAGTCAGAAATGTGATGTGACGAAATTAAAGGAATCTGCGTAACGAATGACGCCTTATTTTACCAGATGATCGCACGGAAGGTGATGGCGACAGCGCTCCGACTGCTTCCATTCCATCATCGGCACCAGAGACGCCCAACGTCACTGATGCAGAAGACGTTGATGAGTTTACTTCTGAAGAAGAGGGATAGTGGAACGCCAGACATATTTAACTGCTTTTTTTTTAAATTCTAGCTTAATTATGTTGGATTGTTTATTTCATTTAAAAAAAAGGATAAAATATGTTAGGATTTGTGTGAAAATGAAAAGTCGAACAAAATTTGATGTTTTACTTTGATTTTTGATGCGCCAGATAAGCTGAGGAGCTCATCTGGAGTCGTGCTTACCGGAGCTCATGGACCGCTTACCTTGAGACATGAGGTTGGTTTTAATTATATTGCAACTGCCGCACTGCTTCACAGCAGAATTGGGTAACTTTGTCATGAGTGATTTTTTATTTATTGCTAAGGTGCGTGAACGAGCTCACGGCCCACCTGATGTTAAGTGGTTATTGGAGCCAATAGATATCTACAACGTAAATGCCGCCACCTACCTTGAGATGTGAGTACTAGGATCTCAGTTTTTACAGAACAACGGCTACCCCACCCTTCAAACCCAAACGCATTACTGTTGGATTTGATTTCATGTTGTTATACAATGTTTTTTTATTTATTGCGCTTGTAGGCAGACGAGCATACGGCCCACCTGATGGTGAGTGGTTACCGACGCCCATGGACTTCAGCAATGCCAGGAGCAGAGCCAAGCCGCTGCCTACCGATATACAATGTTCTCTATTCATCACGGAAGCTATTCTTAAATCGTAATCCTTGCTAGTAAGATGTTAGTATCTGGTTAGTAAGCATTTGTTTATTGAGCGACATTGGTACCTGTGGGCTATGTTTCCGACAGTCGTATTTGAACCCGTATACTGAGAATCTCATTCAGATGGTATAGTTCGTTGGTGGGAACAAAATCCTAATTGCATTGAAACATTGACAGCTGACAATAAGCAGGATATTCGACCGCAACCACCATTAACTATGCAAATCCATTACTGGATGGGTTCATTAGATGTATTATCAGCCAACACAAGTAGGTACCACCACCCAGCCTGTTTCTGCTGGGAAACTGTAATGTGTTCCAATTTCAAGGGCAGGCAAGTCTGCTATATAATTAAGACTTAGACCTCATGACTCAAAGTGGGTGGCGGCGCCGCGGCGTTCACGTAGTGATCTATGGGCTCCGGTAACCACTTTACACCGGGTGGACCGTGAGCTCGTTTACCCATCAAAGCAATTAAAGAATAATTTGCAATTTTGGGGGGCAGGTTATCAAACATCCCCTATATTCGCAAAAGTATTAACTATGTCTTTTTTATTGCTTAGATGGTTGGACCAGCTCACAACCCACCTGGTGTTAAGTGGTTACTGGAGCCCATAGACATCTACAACGTAAATGCGCCACCCACCTTGAAATTTAAATTCTAAGGTCTCAGTATAGTTACAACGGCTGCCCCACCCTTCAAACCGAAACGCATTACTGCTTCACGGCAGAAATAGGCAGGGTCGTGGTACCTACCCGCGCGGACTCACAAGAGGTCCTATCACCAGTAAAATCAATTCAAATCAAAACTCAGTATTACCTTCACTGCAGTATTTTCTATTAAGAAACACGCAGTAAACTAAATCACCGTGTATTCACGTAAGATATTTAGATAGGTACGTATGATGATATTAAACAAGTAAATAGTAATAAATTTATTTCATACAAATCGTATTAATTAATAGTAGGATATTTCCATGATGATATAATATATTATACATTTTTGGTAAATTATATATTATTATTAAAAACTAAAGCTTAATCTACATACGTGTGGGATAAAACAGTGCATATGTTTTTTTTTTCTTAAATTAAATGCCATGATTTATAAGATATATTACAATAACATATGAAAATCAACAATAATGAAAATAACAAATCCACGAAAATCGATTTCCACTCATTCGAAAAATCGATTCCACAAACAAATTTATCGTAATTTTGTGTCGCCGGCAATCTAGATTCAACTTTTTTAAGAATAAATAAGTAATTTAATGCAATTAATATAATCGTCATTTCATCATGTCCTCAAGAACCAGCGGAAACCGATTCTCACAAGCAACATACGACATTTTAAAAAAAACTCCTTATCAAGAATTCACTATTTCTTAATACACGAATAATTATTATGAAGGATCAGTAATGTACAAGATCTAAAAATGTTAAACTAACAGCTTAAAATATTTGCAGCTTGGGATAGAATATCGAAAGGTAACTCCTAAATTGCTCTAATGATATTTTTAAAGAAATACTTATAACTCATACCACTAAAGAAACGAACTAAAAATAGCAGCACTTCGGGTTCTCTCTCGTTTGCACGATCACTCAAAAATATCTATCTTATTCATTGTTCCCTTACTTCTGAGGATCGCGACCACATGTGACTTTCATCTATAGTGTTCGATCATGGATGGCGTGGTCCGCGTAGTATAGATTATCATCAAAAGCTCCCTAATCAGATCTGACCATGGCTGGTGTCTGCCCACGGCATTCTTGCATCCTATGCGACCCGAAATTATGAGCTTCTCTAATTCATCAGACCCCATGATGTGTCCGAAGAAACTCATAACACGTTCCTGGCAAATGGCAGAGAGCCTTTTTTGGATCTTTAACTCTATTAAGCTGTACTGTAGACAAAAAAGTCAATTTACCAAAAATTAAAATTGTATAAGCATTATCAGCACGATTATTCTATTTAAAAACTGAAGAAGAAATAAATACATAAATATGTCTTTTTAATGAAATAATTTACATTTGGATTAACTTTTCTATCTGAACACTATCTGTACTGATAGTCAGTTGGAGTACTAGCTGCCATTTTTAATTCATTTGTTGTCACAATCTCTACAAATTCTATTATTATTTACAAATTCTAAAAAGAACAGTCAACTCGACAAGAACGCATTGAGAAAAAAAACCTGCTCTCAAGAACATCCACTATATAACAAAAACTACCTCATAGTAAAAGAAACAGAATAATTAAAAATAATTTTATAATCTTGATAAAATTTCAAGGCTTATAAGATTTTACTGTGTTTGAAGTTAATGAAATTATTGCATTATTTGCCATATTAGAAGAAAACATCAAAGTGAACACTGACAGTTTAAAATGTCAAATGTCAATCTGAAAGAAGAAAAGATAAGAAAAAAAGAAGTATATATGTAAAAGTTGCCTAAAAAAATTAAATGATGATTTATGTAAATTTTGAAAACGTCAAAATGTCAAACGTATTTTTTTACATTTACGAAACAGTACAAATATCATAAACTATAACACGCTATCTAAAAATACCTATAAAATGATATTGGTCTTCAAACGTAATAGTTATCTTTAGGGTTTAATTCATTAATTTTAAATATAGTACTTTTGCTAGGTACATGATACGGTCATTAGATTAATGAACATTGATCATTTAAGATTGTAATTGCCCAGAAGCAACATCGAATTACATTTCTGTGCCAAATGGTTTATGGTATTTAAGAAACCTATTTTTATAGTCATGGCTGTTGCAATTTTATATCCAACGTTCTTTAAGCTAGCGACTAATGTAGACCAAAGCTTCGAAGCCCGCACATCGACTTCATCAATTAACTTAATTTCATATTACAAAATTAATAAAAATAGATTATCCTTAATAGAAAGAAATCACAGGTAATTTTATGCGTAAAATTAAATTAAAAATGTAAATATGAGCCCTTTCTTATCTTTTTTTTTTTATAAAATTAAACATTATACAAATATCAATCATCTAACATTTATAGAATTGTTCAAAGGTAATAATCATTTATAAATAAATAAATTTTATGTACAAAACTATAATCTTTTTTTTACTTATAATGTGTCTATCTATCTCTGTGTTCAGACTATGGAGCCAATTTAGATTACTTCCACTTTGCCTTTATTGCCCTTGTAGACAGACGAGCATACGGCCCACCTGATGATGAGTGGTTACCGTCGCCCATGGACTTCAGCAATGCCAGGGGCAGAGCTAAGCCGCTGCCTACCGCAAATTGCCTTGGATAGGAATTTCATGAAATCCTTTGGTAAATGAAAAGGTTTAACAACCTGAACTGGGAACCTTTTGTTTTAAATGAATTTGGTTCAAAACCTACCTAAAAGTCACATATTCAAATGAGGTTTTTTTTTAAATTAGATTAGATTCGAGGAATGTCAAAAATATGACTACCGAATAAAATATTGAAAAATATTAATGCTGAAGTTTCTAATGTCAAACAGTTCACTAGTATTAGTGAAACAACTAAAAAAACCTATTTCGTATTAAGAATATCTTCTGAAAAAAACTTAAAATCTAGCCTTCGGTTCTAAAGAATAAGTTTTTAATGTTATAGGATAAGTCGAAACTACCTCACCCATCTGCGCAATAAAAACATTTTTTTCGTCACAATCCTCTTATAAAAAGCTCTTAAGTTAATTAACTATACTTTTACGAGATCTAAAATTAAAGTTAAAATGTATTTCCCATTCATGCATTCATGCAATAACAAAATGCGAGAATAAACCGTAAAATTAATTTTCATTGTATCAATATACAAGCTGAAAATGTCGGAATAGCTTTAACCAAAACTGCACCGGAGTCATATACTCAAAGCGCCTCGTGTCATAAAAACTTCTAATTGTATACATTTAATTATACTTTAGTTATATGGATTATGATTACTTCAGATAGTGTCGATTCCGCCGCCCGTCAACTTGTTCCCATATTCGCTAAGCACCTGAAATTAAAAAAAAAAATTTATTAAACAATCAAATCACACATTGTCGCCTGTCTCCTTAACTAGAGTCTCCTGTACTATGAGAACTGTTAGATTTTGGTGTATATACCTGCCTAATTTTGGCACCGAATCAGACATGCGCGGCTTATTGGTGATGACGATGATTGTGTGTGTTGTATGATTGTTATGATGTATTTGATTGTATGTTTGGATGATTGTAACACAATCAAACAAAAATAGCTGAACGGGATTGAATGAACCTTTTATAACATCGACTAGCATATGGTATACTTTTATCATGCTAAATCACATAGTAGCTGTGTGGTTAGTGCGAGTTTTATAACGTTCTCTATAGCATAAAAGTTAGCTCAAATTTGTATGGAATGGGATCGTTTGCCTACGTTTGCTGCTAGGGGCGCTGTTCCAACTTCCAACAAAATCGGGTTAACTTTCACGCTATCGAGAACGTTAAGAAACTGGCACTAAGCACACAGGTACCATAATAAAAAGTATCCCATATGCTAGTCGATGTTATAAGATGTTCATTCAACCCCGTTCAGTTATTTTTGTTTGATTGCGTTACAATCATTTAAACATACAATCAAATACATCATAACAATCATACAATACACATCTATAACTATCACAATCATCGTCATCACCAATAAGCCGCGCATGTCTGATTCGGTGCCAAAATGAGCAGGTGTGTACATTATCATAGTACATGAATTTTTAGTTAGAAGCAGGTGACAGTGTGTGATTTGCACACTGTTGTAGAATAATTAGGGTCACTAACGAAAGACGCGCCGTGTCGTTGAATCACGGAATCCATGGTTCAAGTTAAATAAAAAAGCACCTTATAGAGCAGGATATAGTGGTGTCTGTTGGAGAGCGAGTGCGGTCGCTGGGCGCGCAGGTGTCGCACGGCGCGCGGCACGTCGGCGCGGCCCGCCGCCAGCGCGCGCGCGCACACGTCCAGCGCGACCAGCACCGCCGAGCGCCCCGCGCCCGACGCGCACGTCACCACGCACGGACGGACGCCTGCCGAGGGGCGTCACAATACTCACTACACTACTGTACCATTAAAATTCTTTTTTTTTTATGATTGAAGTATTACTGGTGGCCCGGAGGCCTTTCCAGTTTCATCAGGACAGGCGGGCGAGCAAAGGCTCAGCCAGGAAGGATGGGATTTGCTAGCAGCTGCCCGAACGTCTCCGAAGGAGATCTAACAACTCAAGAGCAACTGCTACGCGAATGAATCTACTACCGGATCGGAATCGCGACCCGCTGAGAAGATGCGGCGAGAAACTCAGCGGGCTGATGCATGGGTTAGTTTGCACGTCGACCTCTTTGTCAAGTTCGACGCGTTCGGTTGCCGAGGTCACTAAGCCTGGTGGTAGGACCTCTTGTGAGTCCGCCCGGTTACAACGGCTGCCTCACCCTTCAAACCGAAACGCATTACTGCTTCACGGCAGAAATAGGCAGGGCGGTGGTATGACAGCGACATGTCTTAATGTTCATCGATAGTACCAACCTTCGACTTCGGAAGCCGCTTTCATTCGGCCCAAGGTTCCGTTGGTATGCCTCCTCATCATCTCCTCGGCCTTGGCGGGTGAGTACACGTTCACTCCGTTTCCGGAGCCGTTGTCATCGCTCCGCAACTTGGTTAGGTTGCTGAACGACGAACGGTTCTGGTCTTCGTAGATTACTTCCACGCCTGGAAGCCAAATTTAATTCAGTTAAATCGCTCTTTAATTCTAGCTATTGAAAAGACCTCAAATTGATCACTGATTCCTTTAAATTTGTTTCCTAACAAAACATAATAATATGGAACTTAACATTTGAAATCACTTTTGCTAAATAATTATACATTTATTTTACAAACAATTTATTAGCTTGCAAAATAGTTTGATTGTTTGGTGTGTGTGATTTTCGATTTAAATGTGTTTTTTTAGGAAGGAAGGATCACTAGTGGCCCGAAGGCCTTCCCAGTTTCACAAAAACAGGTGGGCGAGCAAAGGCTCAGCCAGGAGGGGAGGGATTTGCTAACAGCTGCCCGAGCGCCTCCGAAGAAGACCTAACAGCTCAAGAGCAACTGCTTCGCGATGCATCTACTACCGAATCAGAATCTCAACCCGCAGGGAAGATCTTGTGAGAAACTCAGCGGGCTGACGTATGGGTTAGGTTGCACGTCGAACTCTTTGTCGAGTTCGACGAGTACGGTTACCGGGGTCCCTAAGCCTGCTCCTAGTGCTAAAACTGAAAGCGTCTAAAGCTCCAAGAGTTATTGGATCTGATAGATCCCTAAGGACGTAAGAATTTTTAAACTACTTATGTTATTTAATAAGAACATCTGTTTTTTATGTAATCTAGCAGATCAGCTCACCAACTACATACTATTATTTATGTAGGTACTGGGTACGCCCCTGACAACTTGGATACAGGATAATTCACAGTTTTACTGTGTATCTGTACGCCCTACCAATCCCTCAAACTGTAACGCGTTATCAATGCTTCGTGATAGTACTCATACCAGTTTACATTACACCCTAACATCAGAAAATCGTCTTTCTAATGTACTTACTAAATAAAAGTAGAATTACTTCATTACAGCAGAAGCAAGATATTATTAGAGTTTAATTTATTTAAAAACATATTAATTCAATAGATCATATTTCGTTACACACGAAAAAAGTGCTTACACATGAATCGATTACTACAAAACAAAGAAAAAACTGAAATATTTCCGCGCAATAACCAAGTCCCTTTGCTACCTTTGACCTACCTTCCTCGTCATATTCCTTCGCCGTTTGCGAGATCTTCATATAATTCCTCATTTCGGACAGGAAGTCCAATATTGAATCGTAATCGTCTGGAACTCCTTTCGCCGGCCAGAAGTACCACAGGTGGATTATTTCCCGCCACGTTCTGGTCGACATGTTGATCAGTTGAACGCTGGAGATGGCGTATTTGTCTTTTTGCTCGCGTTTCTTCAGGATTATCTTGAAATCCCCGAAGGACCTCTTGTTATCGGATACTTCTGATGGTGGAAGGTACTCGTAACACTTTTCCTGAATGGGAAATGTAAACAAGCTTAATATCACTACATAGTATAAAACAAAGTCGCTTTCTCTGTCCCTATACTTAACTGCTTAAATCTTTGAAACTACGCAACGGATTTTGATGCGGTTTTTTTTTAATAGATAGAGTGATTGAAGAGGAAGGTTTATATGTATAATAATGTTCACCCTGTTTTTTCCAACTCCTAAAACCGTCACTAGAGAGCGCTGTAATACGCAAATCCGTTGTCATGATACCCTTGTCATAAGTGACACGTTTTCCTAGATTATTGATTTTTTACTTTAATATACAAGTTTTTCTAATCCAAGTTTATTTTAATAATCATCCCTCGGAAAGTCGAACATGGTCCAATACGAGCCAGATAAGAAAACAACTAATGATAAACAACAATTTTAAGTGCAAAGAATGTTACAAACCGTAATTAACACAAAACTATTTCGTTGCTAAGTACTAGTGAATGTGAAGAATGGGCCCGGACAGTTATATTAAAAAACCGATATTCAAAATAAGATATTTAAGGCAAAGATTAATTTCAAAAAGTCACCTGCGTCTAGAATAACAAGGGAATATATCGAAACGAGATTGCAATTATTGGAACAACACTGGTTAGTTTGAAGAAAATCACCAGAATGTTATATTGGGATGCGAAAATAACGAATATAGCTATTAAACAAAAGGTACAATAACAAACGTTACATCGCGAACAGCATTCTGGCCAGGCTGGTGGGCCAAAGGGCTTTATCTTCAGAGTCATCCAACGGTGTTAAACAAATACTCGATACGACAAATGATTGCTTGCACGCTTTATCTAACCTTGGTATACCTGTATCGACATGGGACATCCTGATTATATATCTCATCACAATAAAATTGGATAATGAATCCCAGAAACAATGGGAACAAAAACTAAGCGAACAGGCTGATCGATTGCCTACACTAAGCGAGTTCCAATCATTCCTGGAATCAAGATATCGAGCACTCGAGTTTTTAGAACCAAACCAAAGAAGAGAGTTTAGAGGCAAAGATGCAGCGGATAAACCGAAGGTGTTCAGCGTGACGACGTCTGTATCCTGCCCATTCTGTTCGGGACATCACTTGCTTTATCAATGCAAGAAATTTGTACAAGAAGCCATCGGGAATCGCCGGGAGTTCATCCAGAAGAGAAAACTGTGTTTCAATTGCTTCGGAGCTAACCATTCGGTAACACAGTGCAAACGACGCACGGCTTGTCGGTGCTGTGGCCAACGTCATCACTCGCTGCTGCACCAGG
This sequence comes from Bombyx mandarina, assembly GCF_030267445.1. Classification (NCBI taxonomy): domain Eukaryota; kingdom Metazoa; phylum Arthropoda; class Insecta; order Lepidoptera; family Bombycidae; genus Bombyx; species Bombyx mandarina. The sequence goes on from NC_143227.1 coordinate 1,430,387, forward strand.
AAGGCGGCACTCACAATCCGACCCTGGCGGGTCCTAGTCAGCCCACTAATCAACAGCGGGAGCCAGCACAAGAACCGCAGGCAGCGGATCACGTGGAGCGTGTTGTCAGCCATTTTTCTAACAGTGAAATGAGATCAAGTAGTCAAGTAATGTTAGCTAGCGCATTAGTTTATGTATCCAACAAGGGTATGTATCACACACTTAGGGCATTGTTGGATCAGGGCTCTCAAGCCTCGTTTATTAGTGAACACGCAGTTCAACTTTTGCAGCTTTGAAGGTTGCCAGTTCTAAGTACCATATCTGGTTTAGGAGGAGAAAAATCTAGTATTTCAGTAAAACATATGGTTCAATTTAAAGTACAGTCCACATATAACTCTTTTAGCTATCCCGTTCAAGCCTATGTTTTAAACTGCCTAACATCCACTCTTCCTTCACAGAAAATTCAATTACAGGATTGGCCGGAATTGTTGCAATTGCAGATGGCTGATCCAGGATATGGTACACCAAGCAATATAGATCTTCTACTGGGCGCTGATGTGTATGGTCAGGTTTTGTCAGAAGGCATATTGAGAAATCCACCTGGAACCTTGACAGCTCAAAATACACAGCTGGGATGGATCCTGTCGGGACGAGTTTAAGTTAGTGGGGATACTCCTTACATTATTAGCGCACATACCCATGACAACTCAATCAATGATTTGCTGCGTCAGTTCTGGGAGATTGAAACTGACTAGCATCATCCACTTTTATCCAAGGAAGAAGAATCCTGTGAAAGATACTTTGAATCCACTACAACTAGGGACAGTTTGGGTCGTTATGTTGTAGGTCTTCCTTTTCGCGACAACAATCCACTTGCTCAAGAAGAAACTTGAAAATAATCCATTCTTGAAGCAAGAATAATCCAAGGTAATAAATGTAGCCACCTGGCTATGAATCATATAGAAGTAATTAATGACAAACAAGAAGCTGCTAAGCCAGGATGCGTTTATCTACCTCATCATGCAGTTGGTTGTTCGCGAGGACAAAAGTACAACGAAGGTCGGCGTTGTTTTCGACGCTTCGTGTAAGGGTACCAGCGGCAAGTCATTGAACAATGATTTATTGGTAGGTCCAAGGCTTCAACCAGAGTTACGACACATAATTATGAAATGGCGTACTTATCCTATATGTTTCGCAGCGGACATAGTTAAGATGTATCGAATGGTCAAGGTCGTACCAGAGCATACTGACTTCCAGATAATGTCACAAGGGTACTATCAAATGTAAGAAATCTAAAATTGTAAGACCAGTCTCCAAACTTTGCCTATCGCTTTTTAACATTACTTACCTGAATAACTGTAGATATTTCATGCAATGTATGTAACTTAAATGTATCTTTGGATGCATCAGCTATTAAGTATTTTGTTATTGTTTAGTTGTAAGTAAGTACGAACTGTTTAAAAGCAACCCTTGACTGAACTTTGTCGTTATTATGGTTTCTTTAATGTGTAAGTTTATATTTAGTTCATGTTGAGCAGTTCTTTATTGATTACGATTAGGTTAAAATGTTACGGTTTCATGGAGATGTTAATTGTACATGTAAAATTTGATGGCCTCATTGTTGGCTATGAACTTTTGTAGTTCATGGTGGGCGGAATGTTCACCCTGTTTTTTCCAACTCCTAAAACCGTCACTAGAGAGCGCTGTAATACGCAAATCCGTTGTCATGATACCCTTGTCATAAGTGACACGTTTTCCTAGATTATTGATTTTTTACTTTAATATACAAGTTTTTCTAATCCAAGTTTATTTTAATAATCATCCCTCGGAAAGTCGAACAATAACATCCATTAAATAGTAGAGAAATCAATAATAAATTACAGTTTCCAAAGCGAAGCGAGGGCGGGTCGCTAGTTAATTTATATAGACTAACTTCACAGTTTATATAACGACTTGGACAGATAGATTAAGGTTGTAGGAATTAACGACGGAAGGAAGAATTGCTCGGTAGACCAACGCGACGGCCCGAATGTCTTTTCTACTACCTATGCTGATAGCCTTAAGAGGCTATTTCAGCTTCGCCCTGACGTGTAGGTGAGCTCACGAGGCTCAAACCGGAGTGTTGCTAACACTGGCCCTACGAGGACGGTGACCGGTGCTTGTGATACCTAAAAGCACCGTTAATGGATCGGGAGGATGCGTAATGACGTGTGGACCGAATGTCGTTGTTCGGAACTTGTATATATGCAAGCTTATCTTGAAAATGTCGTAAGCGAGATTCAGGCATCTGTCAAATATCTTGCGTTGTATGATGGCCACAAGATCTACAGCCACAAGATCTTAAAAGGTGGAAACAAATTGAAGAGATCACTCGGAACTAAACGCCTCAGTGGTGATGAAGAAGAATAATTCTTGACTATTTTACGAACTGACGTATTTGTGTTTGGAGAGGGAGGCCGCCTGGGTAGCTACCACCGTTTTAGTTACGAAGTATTCGCTCCCGTTTTAATGATGACACAAAAAATGTACATTACAATTGCATCAGTGAAACAGACCATTCACATGTGATGGTAACACACAACTATCACTTAAAACCAGATGAACTGTGAGCTTATATAAGGTATGTGTCCACGTTGGGTAGCTTGCGTAATAAAATAAGCCTTTTACATGCAAGTCTCATGCAAGCATCAGATTAAATTTGTTTGATGAATAGGTAATATAATATTTGTATTAGTATAAAATTAAAATTGAATATGGTGTTCATTTTTTTTCCTACCTAGGTTGATGGTCTTGAGATACCATTTCAGCGTAGCCTTAACTAGTAGGTGAAGCTCACGGGGCTCAAACCTGACGTTGTTGCTAACACCAACCCTAGCAAGAGCAGTACTTCGCAGAATCTACCACTGGATCGGAAACGCGACCCACTGAGAAGATCCGGCGAGAAACTCAGTGGGCTGTGTCTGTGGGTTAGTTTACACGCCGAGCCCTTCGTCGCAAGCGACGGGTTCGACGAGGACAATGACTGGAGGTGTTCATGTTACCAAGGCTACTAAATAAAAGAGCCTACCACTCCATTCTCCATATATTCAGTGAGCATGACTACAAGTCTTGAGTTCTGTTCCCAAATCATTCTCCAGAAGTCTCCAACGGTGTTGGCGAGGGGAGCCTGGCACGCGATGTAGTAGTTCTTTATATTACCTGGACCCTGAAAAAAAAACAATGGGTTTAAATATTTCGCACCGACGCTTATATTAAGAGGTTTCGCCAACGTAGAATTAAGCGGCTACCGGAGTACATAGACATAGACATAATCAAGGCCAATTTCAATCTTGAAGTATGGGATCAGAGTTTTAATTCCATTGTACACAAAGCGCTCCACCGTTCAAATCGGAACCTATTAATGCACCGCGACAGAAAGAATAATAATAATTTATTATGTTTTGTAAATAAGTTGTTGTAGTTATTAAAATGTTTAGCCTTTTTAAGCGCGAAAAAAATGGTTCTAATGTCTATATTCTATTGTCTATAAATACGTGAAGCAAAAACTTTGTATACCTTTTACGAAAATTACGCGGACGGAGGAGTATGCAATTTCTCACACTTATAAATAATATAGAGGAGTGCAGAATGCTATTTTTTTTTAATTATGCTTAAGAAATACATTAAATCATCAATCAAAAATAATTACACACACTACCATGTATTTGACACAACTCATACATGTATATTTATATTCTTTGTTTACTGTCAATTGTCACACTTTTGTTATTATTTAAGGTCTATGGTCAAATTAAAAATAGATTAATAATGATTGTATTTAATATTATTTGTCTAAAGTGTATTCTTGATGAAATCTGTAATAAGAAGCACGAGTATAATAGTTTTTGACAATAAAACCATAATAATGTTCAAACTTATAATTTTAATTTTTTTTATAATGCTTTGATGGATGGACGAGCTCTCATCCCACCTAGCGTTAAATGGTTACTGGGGCCCATAGACATCTACGACGTAAATGCGCCACCCACTTTGAGATATAAGTTCTTTGGTCTCAAGTATACTTATAACGACTGTCCCGCCCTTCAATACGAAACGCATTACTGCTTCACGGCAGAAATAGGCAGGGTGGTGGTACCTACCCGCGCGGACTCACAAGAGGTCCTACCACCAGTAAAATTATAGTTAAATTCCGACTACTGAGGGACTACTAGTTATTATTAAGTCAATAATTAAGCAAGAATGCGGTACCCTCGTGGGAATACGACCTAACGCCATCAACGATTCCTGTACTTATTTCTTTTTTGTTTGCGAATAAAAATCATATTATAATTTTGCTGAAATCGTAATCTAGATTAGCTCGGTGACATTCTTAGATTTGTGTAACACGATATTCATGGGAGTAGTTTATGACAGGATGTTGATAACGTCTCGCCACCCGGGGCACAGCGTAGCGTACTGCTGAATCAGTACATTTTGTGTTTCTATGTTAAAGAGATTGTATTTTAATATCGTTTGAATTATTTAAAAGAGGCATTGTTGGATACTGTATAACAAAATGACGCGACACAGCCCTCATTTAAAATTTTAATCAACAGTCGTAGCCCGCAAAATTATAATTTGCGTAATTACTGGTGGTAGGACCTCTGAGTGTGAGTCTGCGCGGGAAGGTACCACCACCCCGCCTATTTCTGCCGTGAAGCAGTAATACATTTCGTTTTGAAGGGTGGAGCAGACGTTGTAACTATACTTGAGACCTTAGAACCTATATCTCAAGGTGGGTGGCGCATTTATGTTGTAGATGTCTATGGGCTCCAGTAACCACTTAACACCAGGTGGGCTGTGAGCTCGTTCACTCATGTAAGCAATAAAAAAAACGTTTGAGTTTTCAGACCTTTCGTTTGAGCAAAACGCAATTTCCGATCCAGCAAAATATGATCCATAGAAAGAGAAAACTTACCGTAATATAATTAGCGTTGATGTATTCAGTGGTGGGGTCGTTTCCAATCCTGCACAGCGGGACTCTGGTCTCCGGTAGCGGCAGCACGTTGGAGTACCTGTTCTTGTCCTCGCAACCTGGAGGCACCTCCTCAGGTCTCACGGATACCGATGGTATCTCGACGAATTCGGCCGTTATAGATTCTATGTCCATTGCGAAAGAAGCTAACGCCGAGTACTGCATTGGATGAGAAGTGACCTAGGAATAGAAAATAGATTTAATGACTATAGGATAAAGCAGGTAAAAATACATCTTGGTTACGCTGCAAAGCCCCAAGCTTCAATGTCATACTGGTGGTACAACCTCTTGTGAGTCCGCAAGGGTGGGTACCACTACCATGCCTATTTCCCCCGTGAAGCAGTAATGCGTTTCGCTTTGAAGGGCGGGGCAGCCGTTGTAACTATACTGAGGCCTTAGAACTTATATCTCAAGGTGGATGGCGCATTTACGTTGTAGATGCCTATGGGCTCCATTAACCATTTAACACCAGGGGGGCTGTGAGCTCGTCCCCGCAAATAAGCAATAAAAAAAACCCATCTAGATTGAACGCCTTCAGACGAAGTATTTTATTATTTATTATTGGTACCGAAATCACAAATCCGGTATAAAGCCAAGTACAGCTAGACCTTGACAATGAAATATGTATCTACACATATATAATTACTTCTCTTGTCACTGCAGTGTTTAAGCCGTGACGGCTACAAATTTAAAAGTTTGCCAATTAATGCCTTTCATGTTGAAAGCATTCAGTATTTCGAAAAGTATTTTTGGAATTTTTAATGACTCATTGGATAAAATTATGTTCATTCCTTAACAGGGATCGGTGGTTCTAGATAATTCGTAATTTTCAAAGTGAGAAGCACGAAATTTCGCATTCGTCTATCAAGAAATGTTTTTTTTTTTTATTGCTTAGATGGGTGGACGAGCTCACAGCCCACCTGGTGTTAAGTGGTTACTGGAGCCCATAGACATTTACAACGTAAATGCGCCACCCACCTTGAGATATTATAAGTTCTAAGGTCTCAGTGTAGTTGCAACGGCTGGCCTACCCTTCAAACCGAAACGCATTACTGCTTCACGGCAGAAATAGGCAGGGCGGTGGTACCTACACGTACGGACTCACAAGAGGTCCTACCACCAGTAATTACGCAAATTATAATTTTGCGGGTTTGGTTTCTATTACGCGATGTTATTCCTTCACCGTGGAAGTCAATCGTGAACATTTGTTAAGTACGTATGTCATTAGAAAAATTGGTTGGTGGTAAAATACACATTTATCGGTATTTTAAAATATTTTATCCTCTATGTGTACTGCACATCACCGTCGTGTCTATTTCTTGCCACTAATCAGTTTGTTAGATGGGTGGGTCAGCCGTTACACATTGTAATAGAGGCTAAATTCCCGTCTCAAAATGTACAAGACCATTCATGTTGTCATGAGCTCCATTTTGCACTATCTGGGTTGTGGCTCACCTATCTATACTGAATATTATAAAGCTTAAGAGTTTGTTTGTTTGAACGCGCTAATCTCAAGAACTACTGGTCCGATCTGAAAAATTCTTTCAGTGTTACATAGCCCATTTATTGAGGAAGGCTACAGGCTATATAACATCACGGTAAGACCAATACAAGTGGAGCACCAATAAAGAATTTTGCAAATATTTTCACTTTCTACGTAAATGAAGTGGGGAGTAAAATTTAGCGTTACGCTAAAGTAACGATTCCACGCGGACGGAGTCGCGGGCAAAATCTAGTCAAAGCAATAAAATACCGAAATAATATTAAAGCTTACCTCATCGTCATAAGCAGGGTTACCGTAACTGCGCTTACTGGCCCTCAGCCGCTGGTTTCCCTTCCTGTGCCCGACACTGACACTGTCCAAACTGTATGCGTCCAACGAGACAGGAGTACATCTCTGAGCATATATACCTCTCCTGCCCCGACGGCGAACCACAAGCTGCAATGGAAAGAACATTTTCATTATCATTATTTTATTGGTTAGAGGGTAGGACGACCTCACGGCCCGTCAGGTGTTGAGTGTTTACTTAGAGCCCATAGATATCAACAACGAAAATGCCGCCATCCACCTTGAGACATGAGTTCTAAATCTCAGTAATCAGGTACAACAACTGCCCTACCCTTCAAGCGGGAACACATTAATGCTTCGCAGTAGAAATATGGCAGTTACCGTACGGGCTCACAAGATGTCCATATCATCAGTAAAAATACAATTAAATAAAGTTCCCGAAAGAACTTTACGGTTTTTCTCGGCGAAATAGCAATGATGTATTTATCTATTCACACTTCATTCAAATCAAAGTACATTGACGGACTTAATATCTAAGGCATTCTCCAGTCAACCAAGGATGATGAAAAGAATGTAGAATGTACATTGTTTGAAAAATTAAAATAAAAACATATAACAGTGTATATTTTCGGGATTGTAAGGCAAAATCTAGTGGATTTTTAATATAACACCAAAGTCCATATTTCTTGAAACCACTCGTAAACTCGCAATCTCAATCGATAACTGACATTGACTTCTTTTAAAACAAATATAGTGTGCCAATGTGACCTAACTAATAAATACCGTTCTTTCCGCATATGTATTATATATACTTATTTATATTTCGACAAATGCAAAGAATAGAATTGTAAATTATATTTAGCTAAAACTGTGTTACAATGTTATTCTATCCACCTCCCGATTAACAAATCGTGCGACGCGACGTTTTGCGTGCGAGCTTTGGACAGGATTTCAAAGTTATTCAATGTAGGATGTTATTGTTCGACACTCAACACTTTACAGAATACAATCTTTCATTATTTTGTATTAGACTTATTGGATGATTGAAGTATGTTATTGAGTTCATTTATGAATTTGGAAATAAACATAACAAATACAATAAAATTAATAAATATATTAAATATATTAAATTGCTAAGTCATTGGTAGCAGCAATTAATATGACAAATATAAATGATCGTGTAATAATTTTTTTATTTTTATTTTTTTATTGCTTAGATGGGTTGACGAGCTCACCAGACCACCCGGTGCTAAGTAGTTACTGGATCTCATTGACATCTATGACGTAAATGCGCCACCCACCTTGAGATATAAGTTCTAAGGTCTCAGTATAGTTACGACTGTTCCGCCCTTCTAACCGGAACGCACACATTCAAATTACATAGTCAGTAAATTTGGCATAATTTTACGTTTCCTTTTTTAGTTCTTTCTGTATTCTGAGTTTAAGTAGTGCTTTTACTACTTTCACTCACGCATTACCGGCAAAGTGGAAAGAAAGAGGCCTGGCGGGCGTAGTCCCATGCGCTGGCCTGATCAAATTAAGACGACGTTTTTCTTTTCTTTTTTTTCCTACCTATTCTAGTAACCTCGACGGGTAATCTAGATTCGCCGAATTAGTAGGTGACCTCACGGGGCTCAAACTTGATGACGTTGCTAACACGAACCCTAACAAGAGCCGTGCTTCGCAGAATCTACCACCGGATCGGAAACGCAGCCCACTGAGAAGATCCGGCGAGAAACTCAGTGGGCTGGGGTTAATTTACTCGCCGAGCCGACATTGGACCCCAGCCGGTCCGGTTCCGGTTTTTTTTTGGTACCAAAACACTTGTACCTTTTCCATTATTTTTTTTAAAGACTCAAACTAATTGACTACGTTTTCAGAATTCCCATGAACATCAATCAGCAACAACTCAATACTAAAACGGTTAAAGTAATAACGATCCATGACGAAATATTCGAAAACATTTTAAGCACTACTTAGCGACATATTCGAAGAGATTTTTTGCTAAAAACCTCAACTATTTATGCCCTTTATCGATGGAGTGTAGTTCTCTAAAAAGTGTTATGAAATTGGTATTTTACTTAAAATAAGGCTTTCAGTACACAATCGATTCATTGATATACAATGAAAACCATATTCTATGATATTTCTGATGATATTTCTGGTCACGTTTTATTGTTTATGTCTGCTCTGTCTATTAGACTGAAAGTGTTAGCAAATCTCACTTATCCTCAAATTGGAAAGACCACGGGGCAACGCGTAATCCTCCATTCCAAAAAAAATTAAAATTCACCAATAAAACGATTATTAAAAAACGTCCTCAATATTTTAATATACATATCGACGCTTGAAAGGCAAACGTGACTAAACGACAATAACTGCTTTGTACATAAATGATAGGCAATAGCCATATTCGATGCGCAAAAAATATATATTTCTAGATCTATTAAAATCATTTCAATCCTACAGCTACTAGCTAGATTCTACTACAGCTAGATTCGTTAAAATAAATTTTGTTTTCAGGTATTTCAACTTTAAATTAGTCTACTGTAAAGTTCACGCATTGTCGCTTAGTCACGTTTGCCTTTCAAGCGTCGATATGATCTTGTCGCTTATATTCATACGTGATTTCAACTTTTCAAAGTTTTAATTCAAAACATTTACTATATATATATATATATATATATATATATTCATTTACTAACGATCACGCCACGTTCTCGACACCGTAAAAGTTAACTCAAATTTTATGGAGATCGAACGTTTGCCTACATTTGTCGCTAGGGGCGCTGTTCCAACTCCATACAAATTTGAGTTAACTTTAACGCTATCGAGAACGTTAAAGCAACGTTCACCAAGTACGTTTAATAAGACCAAATTCATCAAAAACTGTAAAATTAAAATTTAAATATTATAGATAAAATGTATAACGTATAGTTCTTCGAACTTTTCCATAGCGTATCCTGTTTATTGTGGAATTCATTATATGTATAATATTCGGCTTATTTGAAACAATTATTTCAACAGAACGATAAATTTGGAACAAAGAAAGACTTATGAACGCGGACATAGTTGCTTCCGAGCATACGTTTGTTTTGAAACAGCACGCGAGATAAAATTTGTCACCATAAACGAACGGTCATAATACAATTAAGTAGAAAACTACAACTGGTCGTTGTTTACTAGTGATATGACGTCTTGTGAGTCCGCACGGGTAAGTACGACAAACCCTCCTGTCCTTTACTTATCATGCATTTAGTTTTAAGGGTGGGCTAGCTTTTTTTTCCTGCCTATGCTGATAGACTTGAGAGGCTATATCAGCTTCTCCTTGACGTGTAGGTGAGCTCACGGGGCTCAGACCGGGTGTCTTGCTAACATTGACCCTAGCAAGAGCAGTGCTTCGCAGAATCTACCACCGGATCGGAAACGCTACCCACTGAGAAGATCAAGTTAGCCCTTAAACTATTTGACACTCAGACCTCAATAAAAAAAAAAAACTAAAAACATAATAATATGCGTTTCTAATTTGAGTCTTCTATTGTAGAAACGTTAAAGCAATTTAGTGATCTACTTATTTGAAAATTAGTCGTAAAAGCTTCCAGCCACAATTGTCTGAGCTTCAAAAGTCACCGAGTACACGTCGAGCCTAAGCTAAAGCGTTAAAAGTGGCGATTTCAAGGACCACGTCTCAGCCCGCTTGTGAATTTAATTTATGAGGTACCCTATGACTTGTTTGTTTTCAATGCAACACGACATTAAGACGTTAACGTTGACGTCATATTTCGTCACAGGCAAGAGTTGACTTTTAAATAAGGCTGCAGTAATCGCGCTAAGCCAAGTGAGCTGTTAACTAAAAAAAGCTACTACTCACTTTAAGTTATTTTCTGGGTTTGCCAAGCTACTGCCAAGCTGTATAGACTATATTGCATGTCGGCAGTCTAGGATGGATAACGTCGATGGTGAAGTTATAATGATTTTAAAACTTTTTATTTTATTTTATTGCTTAGCCGGGTGGTCGAGCTCACAGCTCACCTGGTGTTAAGTGGTTACTGGAGCCCATAGACATCTACAACGTAAATGCGCCACCCACCTTGAGATATAGGTTCTAAGATCTCAAGTATAGTTACAACAGCTGCCCCACTTTCAAACCGAAACACATTACTGCTTCACGGCAGGAATAGGCAGGGTGGTGGTACCTATCCGCGTGGACTCACAAGACGTCCTACCGCCAGTCCTCTTGAGGAATTGATTTAATAATAAATAAAGAAATTATTTTAAAAAAAAGTGTGTGTGTCCGCTCCGACGCACGACTGGAGTTTACTGGATATAAAAAATTAAACGAAACAATACGAGAAATAGTTCTATATTACGACAACACGATACACTACAGATTATTAACAAATTAACGAGACACAAAACAAACGACTAACAAATATATGAAAATACAATAATGAGAGAAACGCGCGATCAGTACGAGGCTTTGTGGCGGACTGCCGGCGCAGCAGCCCGGCGTCACCTGCGATAACGCGGCCGCGCGTTGGCTCCTGATTGGCGCGCGCACGCATCACGCAATCAGGAGCCAATCAGGCGCATAACGCATTTCGTGTGACATGCTAGTACGATTTTGATTGGCGCGCGCACGCATCACGCAATCAGGAGCCAATCAGGCGCATAACGCATTTCGTGTGACATGCTAGTACGATTTTGGTCCCCATAATTTTCATACCCCGGGCCTATATATGTAAATCGATTCTAAAGGAGTAAACTCCAAAAAGTGTGTGTGTCCGCTCCGACGCACGACTGGAGTTTACTGGATATAAAAAATTAAACGAAACAATACGAGAAATAGTTCTATATTACGACAACACGATACACTACAGATTATTAACAAATTAACGAGACACAAAACAAACGACTAACAAATATATGAAAATACAATAATGAGAGAAACGCGCGATCAGTACGAGGCTTTGTGGCGGACTGCCGGCGCAGCAGCCCGGCGTCACCTGCGATAACGCGGCCGCGCGTTGGCTCCTGATTGGCGCGCGCACGCATCACGCAATCAGGAGCCAATCAGGCGCATAACGCATTTCGTGTGACATGCTAGTACGATTTTGATTGGCGCGCGCACGCATCACGCAATCAGGAGCCAATCAGGCGCATAACGCATTTCGTGTGACATGCTAGTACGATTTTGGTCCCCATAATTTTCATACCCCGGGCCTATATATGTAAATCGATTCTAAAGGAGTAAACTCCAAAAATACATTGGAATTTCGTTACGTTTTTTTAACGGACGGTAAAACAATGGAAACCCACATAAAAATTCAGTCATCAGCATAACTTTGTTTATAATTCGCATTGTAAAAACATCCTCTGCGACCGATACATACGACTTACTAGGAACATAGGTGAACTCGGTATGGGAGATAGAAATTGTCGGGACAATCTTAGTAGAAAAATAATGAACAAAATTGTTTGTTAATTGTTTCCTTAAATTGGCAAACGCTTATTACTTGATGTCAACTTGTCAACGGAACCCTAAAAACTTAAATTGGCGCTCAACATGAAGCCATCAACTCTTTGTACTGTAACAACAATACTTCGTGGCTAAAATAAGCAGGATAGTGGTACTATGTATATTCAATTTAACATATTGAAAATTCATATAAAATCTGTAAACGGGCACGTGGTAATGTTTTTCCACGTTTTCTTTTATCATGTCACTCTTATAATATTTGAGATTTTGAACACCTGACAGTCCTAAGAGATGTCGTGACAACTATGAGTAATTATAATTTCTCCGACAAATAAAATCTCAGTTAATGCTCGCGTTGATATCACGACCCGTTCATCTGTGTATAAATTATAGTTTTAAACAAAAATTTAAATGATTATATCGGCGGCTATTTTAAAGCAATTTTACAGGAGAGCCATTTAAAGTTTAAGTAATTTCGTAAAAAATATCATGACACAAAAAAAACTCCTATAGCTATTTGAATGTAGTAAGAAAGATTGAAGTTAAAAACATTAAATTGTTGATGCAAATACTAAATAGAACGGATCTTTAATTACAAAGATAAATGTTGCGTATTAACCAAAATTTCGTTTAAACCGAATAGCCTTTCAGCCCTCGATATACATATAATATTAATAACTAGCGACCCGCCCTCGCTTCGCTTCGGAAACATTAAATTTTATTATTGACTAGCTGACCCGGCAGACTTCGTAGTGCCTCAATCGATAAATAAAAGACCTAAACTTTTGTATAAAATAAACTTTAAACAAACAAAAGGAATCCGTCCGACGGGGGACAGATTAAAGGAAAAACAAAATTGTTATTTTTATTTAATTCCGAGCATTTTCATATTTATTTAAACCTTTTAAACCTTCTCTGGACTTCCACAAATAAATCAAGACCAAAATTAGCCAAATCGGTCCAGCCGTTCTTGAGTTTTAGCGACACTAACGAACAGCAACTCATTTTTATATATATAGATAGACTAGCGACCCGCCCTCGCTTCGCTTCCTAAACATTAAATTTTATTATTGATAGCTGAGTCCCGCGATGCTACCCGCGGTTATTGTCGTACCGCGGGTGACGCCGCAGGGCGAAGCTAGTCTAAAAAAGTCTAAGCCTATGTTACTCCTTATACCATCAGCTACCTATCAGTGAAATTCTCTTCAAAATCAGTCCAGCCGTTCCAGAGATTAGCCGGAACAAACGGACATACAGACAAAATATGTAAAAAATGTTATTTAGGTGTAAACACTGTATATATATATTTTTAGTTATTTCAATATTACAAACAGACACTCCATGTGTATGTATATATCCTCCTATATGTATAGATATACGGTCTTTAATACAGAGAACAACTCAGCACTATCTTCTGTCCGTACCGCATGAGTGCGGGTCCTAGCCCTGCGCTGAGGCAAATTAGCTCGTGCACTCCCTGTATTGTAGAAGCTCTGACCTGACATTATTGTGACGTCTTCCAATAGAGTCGCACGTGTCTAAAACTTTACTGCTATTGTCTTCCCTCGTACAAATGCTATAATTGAACTTTAATTATTATAATTTTTTAAATAGTAACTCAAAAGTTTATTTAATATTAATCTTTAATAATTCTTAGCGCGTTTTGTTTTAATATTATATGCTTAGAGCTTGTCAAAGTTTCCGATTTCGAGGTAAGATTTGTTTCATAAGTTTAGTTTTTAATCTTTTTTTTTTTTAATTAAGTTATTACCGAAACCCATATACATCCAAAAGTGAATACTGACATCCACCTAGAACGGTTGCCCCACCCTTCAAAACGGTTAAAGCTACCCTAAGCCCCCCTCGGTTAACCACACCTCCTACCACCAGTAAATGCTGGTTGGCAGTCAACGAAACCCACAGGAAGAGAGGGTGCTGCTATTTCTTAGCTGACACTATTTTTCTTGTTAATTTTTAATCAGTGACTGTGTTTTTAATTCAATGTACAATTACAGGAGGAACAATGTAGGAGGAAAATAATTTCTTCTTCCGAACCAGTAGCCATTTCAATGCGCCAAAAAGATATAAACTTTCGAAGATTCGAAGCTATTGTATTTACTTCTTTTACCCTTCAAGCTTAGAACAACAAAATCAGGTGGCTTTATACATTGAAGGCTTGATTCGAAGTCAGTACTAGAAGGTATTTGGTATTCACTCAGTATTTTTTATTGTTACGTGTTTTTAGTGCTTTTGACACTAATGAAAATCTATTTTAGGGCCATTGAAATAGGGTTTTTTTTAAATACTTTTACACTGTTCTTTGTCTCCTAATGCTTTATTAGTTCGGTAATGTACCATTTATTTTTTATTATCCTTAGGACTCTAAGCACAGAACGACTTGCTGCTGGGCTACGGACACCTCCGTGCTTTTCGCCAGGCCGTCTGCAGACGCTACTGAATACTAAGGTACAGTTTTTTTCTAAATTGGGAAAGGCTCTAGGGTCACAACCCATCGAGTTTCGCGCCGGACCTTCTTCTTCTTTAAGAAACTATTTACCGTAGAAATAAGTAGGATGCTGTTGAGGAAATTGGCTAACTAACTTAAGCAGCGGTTACTTGGTGGCATGCGACAACGCTTCCCAAATTTTACATGCTCCTGACACGTGCGTTTGCTAAGTTTAAGCACTTTCCGTTTAGATTTAGCTAGTTTGAGTGCCATTAATATCAGGTACGTAGAAACTTCATTTGCATCGCATTTGTCCATCAGCCGATAAGTAGCGCTGCTACTGACGTCATAGTGACAACTTGAAATGAATTTAAGCTACCGAATTCACACAGAGACGTATCTAAAAATAGGCAGACACAAGAGGATACTGAAATATTTCTCGATTTTTTTTATTGCTTAGATGGGTGGACGAGTTCACAGCCCACCTGGTGTTAAATGGTTACTGGAGCCCATTAACATCTACAACGCAAATGCGCCACCCAACCTGACATATGAGTTCTAAGGTCTCAGTATAGTTACAACAGCTGCCCCGCCCTTCAAACAGAAATGCATTACTGCTTCACTACTACTGCAGAAATAGGTAGGGTGGTGGTACCTACCCGTGCGGACTCACAAGAAGTCTTACCTCCAGTAAGCTACCACAAGTAAGATAAAGCATTCGTAGCGATAAAAAATTAGGCTCTTAAGTATTTTTAAACGTTACAGAGAAAAAAGTTATCTTCAATAAATTTAAATAAATTTGAATTAAAAATAGTGTAAAGAAAAATTGATTTTATTGTAAAAAAAGCGTGGGGTGCATGGTATTCGTAGTTATAAATATTTTATGAACAGATATGAGTAGAAGTGTAATTTTGATAATATCCTGAAAAGCACCCCACGCTTTTTTACAATAAAATCATTTCCTCTTATGTACACTATTTTTAATTCAAATTTATTAAAATTTATTTTCTATTTTTAGTTAGATTTTCTATAAAAGCGTATTTTGTTAGTTTTTTTAAAATTATTATTTATTTTTCATTTTTTAGTTGAATTTCGATTTTTTCAATATTTTTTTTAAATATTGAATTGTCGTCGGTCCCTAATAAGTATACCAAATTTCGAGTTAATCCGACATTTTGAAGGGGGTCAAAATCATGTTCAAAAATTCCGTTACTAACATACATACGTCTGAAGCTAATAAAAGCGTATTAACAAAAGAGAATTATTAATACATTAAATAAACTTAATCTTGTTCAGTCCGTGTTTATTTCGTATATAAATATACACCGACACCTCAAGTGTGTGTAGTGGCCACTAATCAACCAGTAGTCATAAAAATTCTTGAGTTTGGAACATTACACCCAACCGCTCACTCGACACCGCGCGTCAATCGACGCGATGATAGGCCATCCGATCGTAAGCGCTGTTTTAATGTATTCAGTTAGCTATGTTGAAGTTTTGAGAATTTGAATATCTATATAGAAACTTATTCACTCATACGATTTATATTCTGTGAAAGAAATTTTGAAGATACAATTTAAAAAAAAAAACCGTTTTGTTGTGTGTTTGAATAGTAATCGTTTGGGGCTTACGACAAAGGGATCTTCCACCGAGCGGGTAATATTGCTCGGTAGATCGACGGTCCGAATGTTGTTGTTCGGAACTTGTATATAGGTATATGCGCTTTATCTTGAAAATGTCGTAAACGAGATTCAGGCATCTGTCAATTATCTTGCGTTGTATGATGGCTACCCGCCACAATCGAAATAATAAATTTAGTATTATTATAAGGTAAATAGTATTTCGTTGATATTGGGCGTTCGCTCATAGCTTCTTTCATATGACTAACGAAATTAAATTCTATTTAAAATTCCGATGTTATTCCGCCATTTTGTTACTGAACAATTTACATTTTTCATTAATAAAAATAGTAAGTACCTGCTTAAGGGAAACTTCGGCATCTACGCAAAACCATACATTTTATTGGTTAGGACAGGGAAGTCCAAATGAGAATTGTTCACGGGCCAAGAAATAGCGAAACAACGAACTAGCAAGTCATACACGCTAAATGTTTTCTCAAATATGAATTTATCTTGATGAATCTATATATTAATACGTGAAGCAAAAATTTTGCACCCCTTTTCACGAAAATTGCGCGGACGCAGGAGTATGATAGTTCCCACACTTATAGAGAATACAGAGAAGGAGTGCAGAATATTAATATTTTTTTTAATTATGCTTAAATAATACATTAAATCAATAAAAAAAACATTATACACACTATCATGTATTTGACACACAAATATATATATATACTCTTTGTTTATTGTCAAACTTTATTGTATTAATTGAGAATAGATATTGTTTGTCTTTAATATTATTTTTCTATAGTGTAGTCTTGGCGAAATCTGTGACTATAGAAGTATAATAGTCTTCGACAATAGAACCATAATAATGTTCAAACTCATAATTTCAATTAATTATAGTCGAATTTCGACTACTACTGTGGGACCACTAGTCAATTATATTGACTCTTTATTGTACTAGGTACCAAGATATTTAAACGTGTTCTGCGAATAAGAGTGATAGATAGATCCCACCCAGAACAGAACCCACTTCGTATTGGTTATGTCAAGACGATATTACTGGTGGTAGGACCTCTTGTGAGTCCGCACGGGTAGATACCACCGCCCCGTCCATTTCTGCCGTGAAGCAGTAATACGTTTCCGTTTGAAGGTGGGGCAGCCGTTGTAACTATACTGAAACCTTAGAACTCATATCTCAGGATGGGTGACGCATTTGCGTTGTAGATGTCTATGGGCTCCAGTAACCATTTAACACCAGGTGGATTATGAGCTCGTCCAGCCATTTAATCAATAAAAAAAATCGAAGTGGGTCTTTGTTATGTCAAGACGGTATTACCAACTTTTTAGTTACCATTTACTATCATTCTTCCCGCTCTGAATGACTGAACAACAATTTTACAATGCAACTATTATATATTACGAATTAGAAGGAGAGTATTAAGCGGTAGGCAGCGGCTTGGCTCTGCCTCTGGCATTGCTGAAGTCCATGGGCGACGGTGACCACTCACCATCAGGTGGGCCGTATGCTCGTCTGCCTACAAAGGCAATAAAAAATAATAATAATGCGAATACGAAGCTGTCTGGTTCATAGAGCTCCGATGACCGCCTAATCTAAATTGTTTAAATAAAAGTTATTTAAGAGAAGTGTTGTAGGAAAAATCTAAGTAGCCATCTAAATCTAAGTAGACTCTAATGACTCCATTAAATAGTTCAGTGTTTTTAACATTTTTATATCGATTCCGAATTCCAGACCGACAGCTGTATCACGTATTTCGCAGACAATTGATGCCGCCCAGAATGGTAAACTGAATTGGATTAATTAAACGGTGAGTTGAATGAATATTTATAAATATCGGGTTAACCGGGTTAACTTTTAAACGAAAGGCTTCGGTTTTTATTTAGTTAATCATAATCTATGAACTACTGCTGAAAGTATGGAATGCTCAAGCGATACAGTTTTAAAAAAAGTGCTTTATTTTAAATGTTTTACTGATCAAGAATGTAATAATTTGGCAAATAGGTCTTTTGGTTTCATTGCCCTTATAGGCAGACGAGTATACGGCCCATCTGATGGTGAGTGATCACCGTCGCTCATTTAGGCATATGCGGTACGAGATCACGTTAATGCTCTTTTTATTTTATATCTGCATATATTTTTTTCAAATGCGTAATTTGTTCACGTATGTATTTTTCTTCAGTTATATGTTTTAGCGGAAGTCGGCAATCACTAAGGTAACTTTAACAGCTCTGAAGAAAGAACGAATATAGATTATACATACTTAGTCTTTTTATATCACAAGGTGTGTGGCGGCATTTACGTTGTAGATGTCTATGGGCTCCGGTAACCACTTAAAACCAGGTGGGCTGTGAGCTCGTCCACCCGTCTACGCAATAAAAAAAAACTCTTCTACATTCATCATTTCTTGCATAATCTCCCGGGTTGTAAATTACATCAGCTAATAACCATTAACTGTGTTAATGCAATATATAATATGTTATTCTAAATGCTATTCTTCAAAGCTACCTCCAGAAGGCTAAAATAGAAAAAGATTATAGGGTTTAGAAAGATAGGGAGAGAAACAGCAAAAAATAGGAATATTACAAAATTGACACTTCTTTGGAATTCTTGTTACTCAAGCAAGTTTAATGGCATGTGATCAGTGTACTCAAACCAGTGTACCTACTTCAAATAATCACGGTGAAGATCGAGTTTTTTACTAGTAATGTTTTTATATAATTTCAGTTGATATAAGATTCGAAACATGACTCAATGAAGATTGTTAAATCGGCAATGTACTGCAAAGTAGTGAACATAATTTATCGTGAGATTTATTATTAGATATTATGCTCATTTCTTTGGATATGTTGTACGAATGATCTACACTGGAAGACTCGGAGAATGCAGAGAACTTTAAGAAGAATTGAAGAATATTTGGTGACAAAATGAAAATAGAATTTCTATAAACCTTTCATGGCTTTAGAATGTTGTGATAAATATTTTGTATATTAAAAACTTCATAGAGCGATCAATGGCTCGCTTTGTCGATATTTCGAATAAGTAGGTACCTAATGTAAGCAATTACTTTAAGATACTTTACTGTGTGCATTTGTAAACAAAATTACAATTTTTTTTCTATCAGTATTGTACCTACTATAAGTTTGAAATTTAGGAAAACTATATTTTAGTTGTAAAACATGCAAAGTTTCGCAGATAGTATCAGATAGAAATAATATTTTCGCTCCAAAATTTGGTTTGTTATTGCTAATTAATGTTAATGTTGAAAAACTGTTGTTTAGCATTGAAATGAAAAAGAATATATAAATTATAATATTTATGTTGATTGATTAAAAAAAAATTTTTACTGGTAGTAGGACGTATTGTGAGTACGCGCGCTCGGGTAGGTACCACCGCCCTGCTAATTTCGCTTATTAATGCGTTTTGGTTCGAAGGGTGGGGTAGCCGTTGTAACTTTACTGAAACATTAGAACTCATATCTCAAGGTGGGTGGCGGCATTTGCGTTGTAGACGTCTACGGGCTCTGGTAACCATTTAATACCAGGTTGACTGTGAGCTCGTCCAACCACCAGAGCAATAAAAAGAAATAAAGATAGATACGCCCGCTAAATTAGCTTTGCCAGTTTTTCATGGGACTTTGGCTTCTTGTAGAAATGTAGAACATGAGGTAGTTTCATTGACATTCGACAATTATGTGGACAAGAAGATTGAAATATATACAATATAAAATTGAACCCAAGCATGATGGCATCCCCTAAATTTCCAATTTTAATAATGCTACGGTAGTTCAAAATTGGGTAGTAATATGTATATGAAAATATGTATGTACTACATAACACTTGAGGATACTCTAAGGAATATTTGATGCCGCATTTTTGTCAGTTTCATGAGCCATAACTTAAAATGACTGTTTATTTTTACGTTTTTGCTACGTTACCACGAAGAGGTTGGATTTTGTAGCACAAATAAGTCGCAGCGTCAGCGGAGTCCAATTTTGACGTTATTTGACTTTTTATGTATGTGGCACATACGAGTATTAAGTATCATGATTTGAAGTTCAACAGTAATGCGCTTATTTCAAAGTAAAACCTAAATAAAATTAGTTTTGTGAATTTCTAGACTAACGTAATTCATGGAAGTATTGAATTATTTTGAAGTTCAATATTGAGTTTAATTTATTACAAAACGCTCCGACTAAAATGGCAATGACACATGAATGTTCTTAGATGTTTAGTGTTTCATTTTTTCACACGACACCTTCCTTATAATGCTACTGGGGAAATTTATAACTTTTCGATTACCATTTTATTACTTCTATTTTATAATAATATCTATAGTATATTTTACACTGTCAAACGGCTGCTTACTGATCGAAAATAACAAAACAATCGCAGCGAATACGCGGAAATATCCGATGGATTATACTTAAACTTCGCACTGAGCCTATCTATTTTTTAAAGGTGTAACTTAACACAGAAGACCCGTGTTACCTGAACATATAACTTTTGTTTTGTCAACTTTCATTGTCGTTTTCTTGGTTTGTATATTGTGAAAAATTATATTATGAATACAGATAATAAAAGCACAGTATTTATTAACTTTAAGAAAAATTACACTTACCAACAATGCAATGAGCAGAACCAAAGCGATGACTCCGATGGTGCTGACGGCTATAGCGACAGCTACTCCTGTTCCACTGTCCTCCGAATTCAGAACCCTCGAGGAAGCTTCCGTGGTCATTTCACCGGCGTAACTGGTCAGATCCTCTAAATCGCTCACGGCCCTTGTCGTTTCCATCTCGCTATCAGTGCTGGATACTATTTTACCGTTCTCTTGTGAAGTCTCCACGGTTTCAGTAGTATATTCTATTGCTGCAGTTGTAGTAGTCCAAATTGGTCCTTTTGATGTGGATACAACTATAGTCGGTGCAACAGACGGCATGCTTGGAGTGGTAGTTTGATCTATAACTTCATTATCATCTATATTTTCTGAAGTGTATTCGGCAGTTGGTTTTGGTGTTTCAGTTGGCATTGGAGCAGTTATGGTACGTTCCTTTTCTGTATTTATTTCGGTTACTACTTCTATGACAATCGTTGTGGTGTCTTCTAGAGGTGTTGTCGTCATAGTTGTTGTAGGTGGAGTGGTTGTTGACGTTGTGGTTGTTTTTGTAACTGTGATCGGGAGTGTTTCACTTACAACTTCAGTGGCTGCTTCAGTGGTAGTAGTGGTACTGGTTTCAGTAGTGATTTGTTTGGTTGTAGGAACTTGAGTAGTTGGGGTAGTATAAAGTTCATTAATTTCAGTAGTTGTGGTTGATGCAACAGTAGGTTCAATAAATTCAGTAATTTTAGTTTTCATACTATAAGATTTATTAATTTCAGTAGTTGTAGTTTTAATTGTAGTAGGCTCATTAATTTCAGTTGTTGCAGAAATAGTAGTAGTTTTAATATTTTCAGTAATTTTATTAGGTATAGTGGTAGCTTTATTAATTTCAATAGCTTTAGTTGATACAATAGTAGGTTCATTTATATCAGTAGTTTGGACAATATCTTCTGTTGCGTTTTCAATAATTTGAGAAGATAGTTCTATTACGGGAGGCGTTGTGTCTTCTATAGTAGTAGATTCCTCTAGAAACTCAGTTGTCGTTATAAACTTAGGACGATAAGTGGTTATTGGCTCATCTTTTATAGTTGTCCCTTGGGTTCTAGTAGGAAATACCGGCCGCCAATTGAAGGTTTTTAACTCATACTCTGAATCGTCAGGCGTCTCCGTCGTCTGTGTCGGTACGTACGAAAATCTGATTGTTGTTATTTCAAAATCATCTCTTGTTTTTGGCGTTTTTGTCGTAATTTGGTTCAAATCTTCCGTTTCGTCTTGTGGTGTAGTTATCCCTGAAGGTAATTTCGTAATCGATTCAAAACCTCTTTTAATGACAAGATTATCTTTTTCCGTCATATTTTGTTCCGTTTCTGTTGTAGCTGAAACCCAAGCTGGTTTGAATGCTTTAGTGGTTGACTTAGTGGTGTCCGTCTCCGTGGTACTTGGTTCGGGGCTGCTCTGAACTAAAATATTGCTTTCAGCTGTGACTCTTTCTGTTTTATTTTCCATAACGGTCTCATTTTGCATGTCGTTGATGGGTGATGTCGAAGCTTGCACAGATTGCCAAGGAAGCTTATTTTGTTCAACTTCTGTTATTGTTTTGTTAGTAATATCTTCGCTGATTTCCATGGTTGTTGCAATCGTGGTCGTCGAAGTTTTTGTTTCATTTTTTTCTGAAATATCATATTTGACATTAAGACATTTTTTTTAAAGCTTAATTAGTCAAATATAAAATTATGAGATCCCAAATAGAAAACAGCCTGGATATACAGTCAAACCTGGGTAAGTGAGAACTGGATAAGTGAGAAAACTCCATAAGTGAGAGTAATAGCCGGGACTCGTCATTTTAAGCTCCCAAAACCTCTATTATAGAGAAACAGAAACCTCTGTAAGAGAGAGTCGTTTTTCCCTCGTGGACCTCCGTAAGTGAGACTGCTACTTATCTATAAACGACAGTCGAGCTTTATTTATTTATACTATTTAGGAGGAACGACTGAAACGCAAATTACAAATTTAACATCTGCTATTTTATGACTCATTCTCAACTTTTGTGGAACTTCCTTCCATTGTTTTTGAATTATTTTGAATTATTATTTTCAATATTGAACCTATTCTATTTCGTGGAACTAAATAACGTTGTTATTTTATAGCATTCTTTTCAAATGGACACGTGTGCCTGTGTACCGTCCTGTTTGCCGGACTTACTCACTTTATCGTTAATCAATTGCGAAGGAAAGTTCTGTTCTGCATCACGTCAAAACGGAAAATTAAAGTACTGTCATTAAGTGATAAACTTAAAATAGTGAATGCGTTTGAATCCGGAAAATCGCGAAATGAAATTCAGAGGGTGCATTAGCGAGAAACTCGGATTAGTGAGAATCCTCTATAAGCGAGAATGAGATTGTGCTCCCTTGAACTCTCTCTTATCCAGGTTTGAGTGTATTTGAATTTGAATTAACATAAAAACCATTTGGAGTTTAGATTACCACTATCAATAATATAATATTATTTAACACAAACATTCTAAATTAAATAATAATCTTCAAAAACTTGGTATTAAGACATATTTTAGAATGGCTTACCTAATAATTCTCCTACTTTTTGTAACTCATTTTCGTCGTCAGTTTTGTACCCTGTGGAGTTTCTGGAGGGGCTTCGTAAGCTAGCCAGAGCCCACACTATAGAAGTAGGTGGTATTTCCATTTCACTCACATTAGAAACTTCGTCTGAAGTGGCAGTTGATGTTCTATACTTTGTGGATCCCCTTTTCCATAATGATGGAATCGTATTATCGGATATTGAATGAGAGTGCACCACTTTTTTGAAGCCTCCTACATCACTCTGAAGCACAGGATCTATTTCAGACGTTACTGTAGTAAGTGTTACTTTATTAGACGGCCTCGGTCTGGGTGTAGTTGTATATTTGTCTTTGATGTTGAAATGCTCCGAGTAAATCGTTGTCGGAGTCGTCAGACGCTGATAAGCTGGTTTGGTTACATTTCTTTTTGGTGCCATCCAAACTGGCCTGACTCTTTGTGTAGTGTAGTGGAACTTCCTAGTTAGAGGTTTATGAGTTGATGTGCCGGTCTTCAATGTCACACTATTTGGTGAATCATTAACAGCGTTCAGATTAAGCCTCTTTGAGTAATTTCTGTTCCTACTAAAACTGCTTGAGAATACTCTGGTTACTCTCTCTGTTGAAGATATGTAGTTTTGCGTCGAAACCGGAATTATTGAGTTAAATATTGGCAAAGCAGTCGAAATCGGCACGTAATTTGATGAAAGTGTTGAGACGTTTTCAACTGTTGGATCTGGAAACGGTGGTCTAGTAGAAACTTGAATTGGTGTTGGCGTAGTTGTTTTTATTGATGCCAATTCTTCTTCAGATGATGTGCTCATTGTGGGTTCTGCTGGTAACGTATCATTATCACAGTCATCATCATTAGAATGATTGATCGCGTACGTTTCTGTTGATAGTACAGACATTTCATAATAAATACTGGTGCCGTGTACATCTGATAATTGTTTGTTAGCACTACCAGCTCCTTCGTTGTCTAAAACACGTATCTCTTTGGTATTTTTTATAAAAACAGTAGATTTGTTAGTCGGTGTGTTATTCCCTAACCTCTCTAGGCCAACATTCTCTTTGACGATCTTGTGTACATTAGTGATGTTAGGCGGTGGAGATTTAGCTTTAATAGTTTCTAATTTTTTTATAATACTACCTGAGATCTCTTGGTATTTTTTATCAAAGAAATCGTTCTTCGGCGTAGTCAGATCACTGTCGAAATCAAAGAAACTTTCCGATTTGAAATTATTTTTGTTATCATTGTGCCCATAGCCGAATGAAGTTTCTTTTGGGAAGAAACTCGAGAATCCATAGGAGGGACTGCTGAAATCTTCTCTTACTTTATTGTTGGAACTCTCGTTGTTGTCGTCGTCGAAACTCGGTATTTTAAAAAAGCTTTCATGGAATTTGTTCGAAGAAAACTTTTGCAGCGTTTCCCTTTCATCTTCCTCGTTTTCGTCTTCATATTCTTCAATGCTCTCTTCTCCATTTTTTACAGCAACCGGTGTCGTACTACTAACAGGAGAATTGTCTTTTTTAGCACTTTTGGTAACTTCTGTATATCGTGATGTTTTTTTTATTTCCGTTGCTGGCGTCACTATTACAAAATCGCCTGACTCTGTAGAACTTGCTTTACGCAACGGACTTGCTGTAGTTGATTTGAAAAGAGAATGAAATTTGATCCTTCCCCTGTCTTTGTATTTAGCGTTTTTGTCTGTATGCTCTTCGGAGTTGTCCTTAGGGTTCAGTTCATTAGATGCATCAGAGCTACGAATCCGCGACGTTTGATTTAATCCGTTGTATCTGGAGAGCTTTTCGTCATTGGCCGTGCTTTGTGTCGATTGTGACAAAGCACTACTCACTGTCATGCTAATCAGTAGTAAATTTACTACTAATGCCGCACCTGGAATTCGAGAACGCTATTTTAAATTTATTGTTTCGTTGATAATATTTATTTTAAATACGTACTCAGGCTAGTAGTATAGCGAATTACTTTACAGCTTATTATGGTATTGAATTATTTATAGTTTTTATACTTGAAACAAATATCGACGATAAATACCTAAGAGCTGTGTAACTATTTCTTCATATAACAGAAATTCAACTAATATTTTTGAGTAAACTATTGAAATTTTAAAATTGTTACTGAATATAACTTTTGCGTTTGTGATTTTTTTAATGGAACTCATTAGTGAACTTAAAATTATTGGAACCTCTTAGTCGACTTAGCGTATATAAAAATATTAGCCCGTAATAAACACCACATCTAATGTTAGCTCCCAAACTTAATAATACACTTTTAAATTTGATGAAATCATCACTACAATTACAAAATGCATTTGGATAGTTTAGTAACGTTCTGTAGAACAATAGTAATTTGACATCGTTAACTAAATTAACGACAGCATACTTAATTAGACAATTCAAAAATATCCAACCAAACTTACAAGCTACAAATGTACCTATCTGCTTTTTGACTGTTATTTTTAAAATGTAAATTGTTTTACTGTGCAATAAAGTGTATTCTCTCTTTCTCTTTCTCTCTCATTTTCTCTCTCTCTCTCTCATTCTCTCTCTCTCTCTCTATCTCTCTCTCTCTCATTCTCTCTCTCTCTCTCTCTCTCATTCTCTCTCTCTCTCTCTCTCTCTCTCTCTCTCTCTCTCTCTCTCTCTCTCTCTCTCTCTCTCTCTCTCTCTTATTTTCTCTCTCTCTCATTCTCTCTCTCATTATCTCTCTCTCTCTCTCTTTCGCTCTCTAATCTTTTGCTATTTTAATTTAAATTTTTATTAGCTTTCTATATTTGCATTTCTAAATCCTAAATACCTTGACGAGTACCTAACAGCAAAAATAAATACTTCCGTGAGTAGACGCAAATATAAAGACGTTAATCGCATTGCATCGTTCACATTGTCGATAATCTCATTCTCACGGATCATTTGGAACCTCTGAGTCTGGGAAGGGACTTTGGTTCTCTCTGCATTTTGTACCGTATGTTCCATGGGAAGTGCTCTGAATCGCACCGCCCACCATTGGAGTAGAGTTCATCCGTAGTACCTAGAACCACTGCATTCATCCACAGTGCATTTCCAGAGAACTCTTTAACCACATACCATCAGGCTTTGGAATGAGCTCCCATCCACGGCGACATTTCCTTCCTCAAGTGAGGCTTGTGGAGGCTTCAAATGAAAGTCTTAACGATAGGCAGTGGCCTGGCATTGCTGACGTCCATGAGCGACGGTAACCACTCACCATCAAGTGGGCTGTACGCTCGACTGCACCGAAGCAGTAGTCGTCTAAACACATTTCATGCTCATATTATAATGATTCCTCTCTTTACAATCGAAGTGTTTTTCATTTGTTTCAACGTCCTTATTCTACTCACGCTTAGAAACATTTGATATTTAAAGTCCGGACAGAACGTACATTACATTACAGAACTAAGCATTATCATATATGGATGGATCATGGATGGATAGAAAAAACTGTTGCACTCTGTATGCTACTCGGTGTGTTTTGTGGGGAAAGTACTCTGAAGAACTATTTGAGATGATAAATAATTATTATTACCGAAACATATCCTGACCGGTGACTCCATTATTCATTTCATATTGTCGTTTGAAAAGATTATTTTTCGTTTATCCCGCTGACCATCGTTCGCTACGCCTCCTGCAAAAGAAATACAAACTTTAAAAATGAGTTATTAAGTAAGATTTAGTGGTGGTAGGACCTCTTATGAGTCCGCACGGGTAGGTACCACCGCCCCGCCTATTTCTGCCGTGAAGCAGTAATGCGTTTCGGTTTAAAGGGTGGGGCAGCCGTTGTAACTATACTGAGACCTTAGAACTTATATCTCAAGGTGTGTGGCGCATTTACGTTGTAGATGTCTATGGGTTCCAGTAACCACTTAACACCATGTGGGCTGTGAGCTCGTCCACACATCAAGGCAATAAAAAAAATAAAAAATAAAACTAACTTAAGTTTTCAAAGCTTTTCATTTCAATTTTCGCGGAATTTTCGTCACATTTAATTTTCAGGATAACGAAAAAATCGTATTACTAGTATTATTAGTAGGGGATATAGTTTTGCGTCGTCGTTGCCTATTTCTGCCGCAAAATAATGAGAGGCTCGTCGGGTTCTAGGGTGGGAAGTTCTGCCGCAAAGCAATAACGAGTCTCGGCTTGAAGAGTGGGATAGCTGTGTATTCACATCACATCATCAGCCTATAGCACTGCTGGTCATAGGCCCCTCCAATCCACTGAGCATAATCCTCGGCTTCTCATGCCAGCTGCCATTTCCGTCTCATGTCCTAAAGTGGTAGTAAAATCATAAAATATGACCGTGCTTACAGTCTCCGGTAACCACTTAAAACCAATCGGTTTTTGTGCTCTTTCTACGCGACTAGGGAATAAAAACGTTAGCTTCATATTCTTGAACCTGTATCCTAGTCTTAACGAAACAAATAATTGAGTGCTAGCATAGCATTCACTACGAAACAGTTCTAATTAAAGAAAAATTAGCGAGTACATGAATCAGGTCATTTTCGAGTTAATACAAAAGCATTTTTATTAACATAACGCATTGTACTACTGACCTTAGACTTAGTTTTATTGGACGTGAGTAAGCAAGAAGGACACACGCGTGAAATTTTTTCTTAAAAGAATGCCATTGTTGCGTTTCGCGCGCTTGGTTAAAAATCGTCGTGTCATTGACTGCCTTGTTAAAACAATACAAAAAATAATTTAGAGCATACCCAATCACACATAATTATTTGTTAGAATAGTGACGTGAGTGAAAATGAATACTATAACATAACCGGAGACAGTGACGATCAAAGTTAGAAGAAATGCGGGCGTTAAATAACTTTAAAATTTGTAATTTGGTTTTTTATTCCGCTGACACCCCCCCCCCCGCCCTCATTCTTCCCCTAAAAGAGCACGAAAGAGACAGCTACAGTTCGTATACATGCGTTCGTATAACATGCGATGATAATATTTAAAGAACATAATTAAAATAATTGCTAGTTTCATTATATACGAAAAATCAAATAATATCAAAACGTTTCTATCTAAATAGTCAATTTAGATCGTTATGATTGTACTACAGATTCGGAATGTAATTTTAGAACTCGGTAGAACAAGAAACCTTGACTTGCCCTTTTCTAATACAATGTGTTTGTCGTAACTTAAATTTACTGTTTTACAATCAGGATAAAATAAACAGCTCTTGAACTAGAAGAGTTCTACATAACTGACCACTGACCAAAGATGCACTCAGTACTCAACAGTACCAACAACTTGGATGGAGCATAATTCGAACCGACACGCTGCCATCCTTTCAATAGGTGGATAGGTACCAAGCAACATAGAAATATACATGTTTCATCTTAATCTCTATCGATTCCTAAATAATTTGCGACACGTTCTTATTTCGACTTCGGTAACGTTCCACAATGCATTTTGTTGCCAAGATCGCGATTTGCAGTTCAGTGGTAACTCCTCCTACTTGCGTCGTTCTCCTCATTACTGAGGGTCGTGACTCCTTCGCTGCATCAATATATCTTGTACGATTGACAGTGTTAACTAGAGATTGGAAATTGAAGATATTATTCTATGTATAATAGGAGTGGTTATTACAACAAGAGCTGTTCGAAATTCGAATAAGAACACCTTATAATATAACCTTATAATATTTACACAAACTGATGTTGAATTTTAATTTGTCGTACCAACTCAGTTCTTGAGTCTTTCTTGCATAACATTGTTTGATTAACAAAGATGCGTAACAGAGTAATAAACATTTCTCCTACTTTTCTAAGTCCTCAATTAAATGATATAATATCTTTAATAGACTTCTAAGAAATTTTTCTTTTTATTATGTTTAATAAATTTAAAATGAATGTTTTCTCGACCTCGTCTTTCACTGTTCTCAGATATTAACATTAACACGAACAAAGAGAAAATTTTAGTTAGTTAATTTACCATAATTTTCAGTCATTAAGTATCGCTCTTAGAAATGATAGTTTGCGGATACGAATAAATCGAGTTTAATTAAATTAATAACGAAATCAACAAATTAAAGAGCGGACGGTTAGCGTGGTATGGACATGTGATGCGTAGAGAGAAGATGCATGTGACTAGGATAGGTATGGAAATGGTAGCGCCAGGTAGAGGGGGAAGAGGTCCACCGAAGAAGACATGGATGGAGTGTGTGAATGACAATATGAGAGAGAGAGGAGTGAGTGTTGAGATGACGGCTGATAGAAGAGAATGGAAGAAAAAAATTAGCCATGCCGGCCCCACCAAGTGGAATGTGGTGAAAAAAAAGAGGAAAAACGAACACAAAAAAGTGACAAATAAAATTTAATAACTCGCTTGATATCTTGACCAATATTACTAGACACTTTGTGCTATTATGAAATCAGTTTTTGTCGAATCATTAGATTCGCTAATTACACGCTCCAGGAATAAGGGCTTACGGCTTACGGCTTTAATAGTTTGTTACAAACAACACTGCGGGTAGGTCATTTCCGTAGTATTCTAACGGGATTGATTTTGCTTGGATTTGGCTTTTTATTTATATTTCTAGTCAATAATAGTCGAGGTTTCTGACGCTTAATGCAATTATTTGATCTGAAGCTACAACTGACTCTATCTTATCTTATCTTTCTTATCTTATACCTTTAAACGAGCAATTCTTGTATATATACATATATATATATATATATATATATATATATATATATATATAATCTGAATCTCGGAAACGGCTCCAACGATTTTCATAAAATTTAGTATACAGGGGATTTCGGGGGCGATAAGTCGATCTAGCTACGACTTATTTTCAGAAAATATTGTGTTATTCGTGTTTTCAATAATCAATTCTTCCCGACATCTATTAGTGAATAATAATACTATTTTTCTTAATTGAGGGCAACTAACCGCTTTAAAGACACAACAAGATGGCGTTATCAAAAAAAAAAACGAGCATTGCTCGGTCATCTTCTAGTGATTATTTCAAAGTATACCATTGCTGTATTGGATGTTTTATATTGATTACAAAGCTGAATGGTTGTGCCACTTCCTATATCGGATGACTAAATATTAATTAAGAAATGGTGTACACAGGGTATAAGTATAAAATTAAATATAAAAAATTATTAAAAAAAATTTTGTTGCTTGGGTTTTTTTTTCTTGATATTTGAGTTCTAATCAATATAGTTACAAGGGCTACACCGCCCTTCAAACCGAAACGCATTACTGCTTCCCGGCAGAAATAGCAGGGCGGTGGTACCTACCCGTGCAGATTCACAAGATGTCCTACCACCTGTAATTATGCAAATTATAATTTTGCTGGTTTGATTTTTATTACACGATGTTATTCCTTCACCTTGAAAGTCAATCGTGAACGTTTGTTAAGTACGTATTTCATTAGAAAAATTGGTACTCGCCTGCCGGTTTCGATACGAATGCACCGAGCGTCTTATCCTTTAGGCCACGACGACTTCGGTTCACAATCCACCTTTTGTTAAGTGGCTTTTGGAGCCTATAGGCATCAACATCATAACACCCACCTTGAGACATGAGTTCTAAGTCCCAGTCTCTATAGTACAACGGCTGCCCCACCCTTCAAAAGGTATTACTGCTTCACGATAGATATAGGCAGGACGATCGTATCTGCCCTTTTAGCTGGATCTTATTTGATACGCCCACAATTTAAAACAAAAGCGTGCAAACTTGCCCGCAGCATACGAGACCATTGACCTCGCGTTTGGCGTTTTCGTTACATTGCGTGCAGTTGAGAAAACAACTAAAAAACACAATTCATATTACGTAAATAGTCATATCCAGAAGCTTTTTTCTTTACGACCTTCTTCGTTTCCCCAAACTATACTGACACAGCCGGTGTACCTTATTATATTTATTCACGACTAGTTGATCCCGAAGAATTCGTAGTGCCTCAATCGAGACCTAATCTTTTGTATAAAATAAACTCAAAACAAACAAAAGGAATCCGTCCGACGAGGGACACATCAAAGGAAAAACAAAATTGTTATTTTTATTTAATTCCGAGCATTTTCATATTTATCTACCTTTTAAACCTTCTCTGGACTTCCACGAGTTTTCTTCCACTTCTCGAGTTTTTGCGAGACTAACGAACAGCAATTCATTTTTATTTATTCACGATTAAGTTCAATTATCATCAGAAATTAGATAAGTGTAACATAACATGCGTTGTCAGCGGTACATCTCTATGCTACTCGCGTATCTATGCCACAGCTTCTACTTTAAATTGTACTCATGCCATTTCTACAGAATCAGAAGTCTGTCGTAATTTTCTGGTTCGCTTACGTAGAAGCCGTCAGATTACTTGCTTGGGTTCGTGACTAATTAAAATATCATTTCTAAAATATTTAATATAATACAAAAATATTTTTTGCTTTATAGGCGTAATAAATAGTTTTTGTTTTGTTTAATATCAATGAAGCACACTTTTCAAGCTTTGTGTGAGCTTATAGAGTCACACAGCACACTTAGTGCCAACACTCGTGACAGTATGCGCATGGACACCTCGTTTAAGTTCGTATAGTGATGTATAAGTCATATATCGATAAAACAAAACCAAGAAATTTTATATGATTTATAAGTTATCGATATGCAACAGGGAAATAAGTATACCTTGAGATAATAAACAGAGTAAGTAGAAATAAAAGAAGATAAATAGAAATATAACTAAAAAAATTGTGAAGAAAAAACAATATCATTCTGCATCGGAATTCAGATCTGATAGCTTCACTAATAATATAAAAAATTTCATAATGGCGTGTGACCAAAGCGGTTAAGCGCTATGCATTTTGTAAGTTAATGTTGCACCTTTCTTTCGTTCATCACTCAAATTATACAAACATCAAATACATTTGAATTTGAACTTTAAAGAGAAAAAGATTAAAATATAATTAAAACGCGTGTATAAGCACAAAGACAGCGAGAAAAGCTTACATTCATCACGGAATAGTTTATATCCGTCATAAGCTATTTTTGAAAGAAGAAATGAAAATTACTTGTAGAGCAGTTCAGGGAGTATTGTTTCATCCAACTACACCATCCCACATATATACTAGTCCCGGATACCAATCTACCGGGAAATATCACCAGCTCTATCCTTCTGCAGTTTTTAAAATAAAGCATCTATTAATTAAAAAAAAAGAAAGAAACATGTGTGCAATTCACACGTGTTAGAAGTGAAACCTTGAAAATTAAAATACAATTATCCTAAATGTCTAAGTAAATGTAAAATTTTGTCATTAGTAAATAATTGTAAATCATCTTTTATAGTATGAGGTAGCGCCCTCTGTGAATCGATATTTTAACGTCACGTATAATCCTAAATTGAAATTCACTACAAGAGGTTTCATACGCACGTTAGTATTAAAAAATCTCATAGATGGCGCTGTATTAAAAATTTTCGACACTTCCGTTGCATACCTGCCTGTTACGTTACCTCTGTAAAAATTTTACCCTCATGCGCCTAAAGAAGTTTCAATTCAAAAACACTACGCGCCCAGGTTTCACAGCTGGAAAGTTCATTAATGTATTTTTGTTAACGCATTTCAGAGTTTTCTATCTCTCTAAATTTGCATTCACTACGTTTTGATTCATTCAAACATAATAATAAAAAACCTTAAAAAATAATGAGATAACAAAGAAAGTAGCGATAGCATATAATCAACTGTATTTTAACGAGTGAAAAAACATTAAGAAAGGTTCGTTACTTTTTAATTTAATGTAATTTATTCTGTGAAAATATTAATAAAAATGTGAAAATCTTCATACAGTATTCATAATATGTGTACCAACGTTTTTATTAAAGGCTTATCTTGTTGCAGCTCTTACTTTCAAAGAAACTATGTTTTTTATCTATATATTAATACGTGAAGCAAAAACTGTGTACCCCGTTTTTACGAAAATTACGCGGACGGAGGAGTATGAAATTTTCCACACTTATAGAGAATATAGAGAAGAAGTGCACAATGCTATTTTTTTTTAAATAATGCATAAAAGATACATTAAATCAATAAAGAAAACATTACACACACTACGTACCATGTATTTGACGCACACACGCATGCAAACTATTTATTGTCAAACTTTTGTTCTTGACGTCTGTTGTCAAATTGAGAATAGATTAAATATTGTTTGTCTTTATTAATATTTTGTTATAGTGTAGCCTTGGCGAAATTTGTGATTATAGTATGTGTACAAACTTACAATTCCAATTAATTATAGTCGAATTTCGACTACTGCGGGACCTCTAGTTTACTTAATTGTAACAAGGGCCGTGTTGATTATGAATAGAAACGAGAACCTAAGCCTATCATAATGTAAAAAAATCGTAAATAATGTAAACTATTTACTTAACAATATTATCGTTTGTATGAACTCATTAATAATAATTATTTTTCATTAGCAACGATTCATTTCTTAACACTAGTATTTTTTGCTTTTTTTTTTGTCAAGCCAAATATTGCTAACCAAATTTTCCAATCGATTTAAGTAGAACGAATTATTAAAAAAAAGATATCAATATCGATAAATCATGCCGTGCGCGAAACACCCCTAGCTTCAATGAAACAACGCTTACAAGCGCAAGCGTGTCAGATGCGCGTGAGTCGCATCCTAACTACCAGACTACTGATTACGGTACTGACGATAACAAAAGTGTTTGTGTGTTTTTTTCCTATCTATTCCCTGGTAGCCTAAGGGGTTATTTCACCTACGCCCGGACGGGTAGGTGAGCTCACGGGCTCAACCTGAGAGAATTTGCTGATACTAACCCTAGCAAGAGCTTCGCAGGATCTATCACCGGATAGGAATCGCGACCCACTGAGAAGATCCGGTGAGACACCCAGTGGGCTAATGATTTTTCATTAACCACGTTCGTGCTTACGATCCAACTGGTATTAAGCTATTATTGGAGCACATTAACACCGCTATGTCGACTCGAATGCACATAAGTTTTAAATACCAGTTGCTTGGCTACTAACTAGATGTACCAGTACACCACCAGTACTTAACGTTATAACTACGATATTAGTAGTAAAAATAGAGCGAGTAATAGCATCGTACTTCTTACCAGTATCTATCGCATGTTAGGGAAGCACCTGTATCAAGCACGTTCGCGTTATCTACTTCCTACTTCCTAGTAATACTGATTATTTTTTACTTTGTAGACGGGTAAACGAGCTCGCGGTCCACTTGACGTTAATTGGTTATCGAGGCTCATAGATATTAGAGTGCTTACTATGGTTTATATATTTTACTTCTAAATGCAACAGACATTTTTTTTCTTGCAGCGATTTAGTAAAATGAATGAGGTGATTGTGAAGTAACGCATATGCCAAAAAAACACTACAGATACTTTCATTAAAATCATTTTTACCTGTTTATCGGTCGTCTGTGTGAATACGAAACAATTAAAACATAAAAATAGTAAAATTTAGTACTATTAAACTAAACGAAATTAAATTATATATATATATAAATATAAATATATATAAATATATATAATATATATAAATTATATATATTATAAATAAAATATTTAATCAAACAATTGTCCGTTCAGTTGTACAAGCCTCACAAAGGCTCGATGCCCTTTCCGAGTGGCGTCGAGAACTAAATGTCTCTTGCTCAAGAAACATTCAAGGACTTAGAAATCTCATTGAGTAACAAACGAAAATTATTATTGTCCTTCAAAAACCGCTCAGATACGGTTTTGCAAATTTCGAAAAGTTCATTAACCATTTAAAATGATTCCTTTTAATGTAGATCAAACGTCTGGTCTACTTCTTTCTTCTCTTTGCACCTATTCGTTATCTAAATAACGACAAAGAGTAATCTTCCACCGAGCGCGTGATTTTGCTCAGTAGACCGATGGTCCAAACTTTGTTTGGAACTTGTATAAATTCAAATTTATCTTGAAAATGCCTTTAGTGATGTGTCAAATATATTGTGTCCTATTATGGCTACCCGCTATATCCCATATTATCATGCTGTATACATTTCCGATCATGCCTCTATCTAGGGTACTTTTCATTGGCTTAAATTGAAAGACAGTCGCCGTTGAAATTGAAATACAAACACAAACAGACAGAGCTCACAGAATTTTTGGTGCTTAACAGTTACCGAAGACTACGCATTAATTAACGATTTTAAGGCAAAGTCCCATTCATGGCTTTTTTTCCCTAACTATGCTGATAGCCTTGAGAGGCTGTTTCAGCTTCACTCTAACATGTAGGTGAGCTCGCGGGGCTCAAACCAGAAGCGTTGCTAACACTGACCCTAGCAAGAGCAATGCTTCGCAGAATCTACCACCGGATCGGATACGCGACCCCACTGAGAAGATCCGGCGAGAAACTCAGTGGGCTGTGTATATGGGTTGATTCGCTCGTTGAGCCCTTGGACGAGGACGGTGACCGATGCTTGTGGTACCTAAAAGCACCGTTAATGGATCGGAGATTCATAGCGTATTTTCTATGAGCAACGCAAAGCCGCGTCCTAAAGGAAATGCGCAGGACCATACCAAGAGATATATCGCGTGCATATAATTTTACTAAATGACGTCATTATCGCAGTTTGAGCGCAGAAATAAGTATTTAACAGCAGAATGATCACAGCTAGTTGTATTTAACGTTACGGACTCACGACTTGAACATTCCGGGCATCTCGGATCGTCTCGCTTCCATTGTGAAATAGGTCAGCGGAAACACAGCTATACCGTCGAAGTCTTTGTTTGGTTCACGCCGTACGATTTTATAGTAAATAGAAAAAGGTAAATCTAGATTATTATTAGTTTTTTTTATTGCTTAGATGGTTGGACGAGCTCACAGCCCACCTGGTGTTAAGTGGTTACTGGAGCCCATGGACATCTACAACGTAAATGCGCCACCCACCTTGAGATATAAGTTCTAAGTTGGTAGAGTTAACATTTTCTTTTACATTTTGACATTCAACAAGTGTGTTTTTGATGACATCCAAGTTGAAATAAATGATTTTGAATTTGAACTTGAATTTGAATAAGATCTCAGTATAGTTACAACGGCTGCCCCACCCTTCAAACAGAAACGCATTACTGCTTCACGGCAGAAATAGGCAGGGCGGTGGTACCTACCCGCGCGGACTCACAAGAGGTCCTACCACCAGTAAGTAAAGAAATAAATAAAAAAGTTTATAAATTACTAAATGCTGTCCCCGGTGACTATCGCTCGTACTTTTGAGGTTAGATAAAAGTGTTTTACAATATTGTCTTTGATTTTCGCGGATCTAAGATGTAATTAAAAATATTTTTACGGTTTAATCTAGCCTGTTTTGTTGTCGTTGTATTTTTCCCGAAGTTGTAGAACTTTTTGTAGTTTACTTGGTGACGCGGACGACGCTATGACGACAGTAAAAAGGCGGGAATAAACAGTAAAATTTGTTTTAAATTAAAGTTCATTAAAATTTACAATATCTGTTGCCGCGACGTAATAAGAAGCGGTATCGAATAATGCCTGTGCTAAATACTGGACGTGAGTTATTTTCGTAAGTAAATATGTACTCTATAATATGTGCTCATAAACAATTTACGCGGAGAAGAATTTAGCGTCATCCAATTAAAATGTTTATCTTTCCTTTAATTACATTTTTTTATTTCGTTAAAACCTGTTTTCCGTCCTATTTTGAGGAAATCTTTTTTTTTGAGTAAATAATTACGTTGTAACGCTGTTGGATTTGTAAAAATAATACAAATAAATAAAGGCAATGAAAATATATATATTTTTTATTACCCTTGTGGGCAGATGAGCATACGGCCCACCTGATGGTGAGTGGTTACCGTCGCCTATGCACTTCAGCAATGCCAGGGGCAGAGCCAGGCCGTTGTCTAAATCATGTACCTATTTAATCGACTCAAACTAATTAACACCAGGTGGTTCGTGTGCTTGTCTCCCAACAAAACCAATAAAAAGGTATGACGACCACTAAGTGACTAAAGTAATGCTTAGGTATTTTTTTTAATATTGAACGTAGCTTCAAAATTACGTCCATGAATTCACATACTGAGGCCACGAGAGTGTGTAAGAAAGGCTCCCCCTATTCAGTGACCGGTGACGCTTGGCGTGCTATAGCTACTAGTGGTCCCCCAGTAATCAAAATTCGACTATAATTACTATTTTAAACTATAATTTTGAACATTATTATGGTTCTATTGTCAAAGAGACTTACTATCTCAATATTCACAGATGTTGCCAAGACTACACTATAGACAAATAAGATTAAAGACAAACCAACTAATCTATTCTCAATTTGACCACAGAAACGAAACAATAAACAAAACAGTATATATAAAATATGTGTGTGTGTGTTTGTGTGTGTCAAATATATAGTAGTGTGTGTAATGATTTTTTATTGATTTAATGTATTTTTTATACATAATTGTAAAAAGATGTTAGCATTGTGCACTCTTTCTCTATATTCTCTATAAGTGTGCGAAATTTCATACTCCTCCGTCCGCGCGATTTTCGTAAAAAGGGTACAAAGTTTTTGCTTCACGTATTAATTTATAGCTATGATATTAAAATTTCGTCTGACAGTTAAGAAATATCGCAACTTCATCTGTCACGGGTGACAGATCTAAGGTTGATCTATCATTTTTTTTATTAAAATCACGTCGAATTAAGTTCAGAATTTCGAGGCTAACAATACAGCGCGTTATAGATTGACTCACTTTAACAAACCACTGTTTAATTTGAGATGAGCTAAAAAAAATTGCTTTTTATTTATGTTATAAAATAAATGGCTAATATAAAATAAACCGTTATGTTGGTTTAATTCTTTTTTATTATTATTTTATTTGTTTATTTATTTATTATGCTGGGTCACTTATATTATTATGTCAGGTGTATGTTTAGCAGTGGATAGTGAACAAGTTAAGGTGATGATGATGATTATATAGTTATGTTTTATCTATTAACTAGACGTATATAAATTATGCATGTGAAAGACAAACTTGAAATGGCTCAACTGCTTGGAACGAATTTCCCATATATAATTTATAACCTGAATCAGCACGTAGAATATTTTTTATCGTAAATGGCACGACCCGGGAAATGCCGAGTGAATCTTTTGTAGTCATTACGACAGTGTGTTGGCTTAACGTACATCTAGCTATGTGTACGCAACAGAAAGACCGAATTTATAAATAACATGCTAAGACATAAAAATCATAACATAAAGAAAGTAATTAAAATAAGAACTAATAATTAATGGTAATGAAATTTTACTTTCCTCGCGTTTTGGGAGTTGTTACACGAAAGTGAAAACTATATAGTAATTTGGGATCAACAGACCGACAAGAATTCTCTTTTACTAATTATTATATTCTAACAAGTATCCGTAACAATAACAAGTATAAATAAATTATTTGATTAAAATTACTAAAGTGTTTTGACTGTTTTAGGTGCCCGTTTTGTCTAATACGGCTAAGAATTAGAATTTTTTATTGCATTTTTTTTTTACTGCTTTAGGTGGGTGGACGATCTCACAGCCCACCTGGTGTTAAGTGGTTACTGGAGCCCATAGACGTCTCCTTAAAGTTATTACTACGGATCTCCTGTAATCTGAGCCAATGTGGAAATAGCATCATGTTGCCCATTTCTGCCGCGAATAATCCGACCTTACGGTTCCGAAAGACGGAAGTGACATTTTATAATACTATTGAAACTTCGACCTTATTATTTCAAGGTGGGCATTGACATTGCGATACCTATGGATTCCGATAAACACTACGCATCTAATGGGTTGTAAAATAGTTCACCCATATATGAAATAAAATAAATAATAGTTTAAAAAAACTAACAAAGTACACTTTTATAGAAAATCCAACTAAAACACAGAAAATAAATTTTAATAAGTTTGAATTAATAGTGTAAGGAAAACTGATCTTATTGTAAAAAAAGCGTGGGTTGCTTTTCAGGATATTATCAAAATAACCCTTCTACTCATATCTGTTCATAAAATATTTATAACTACTGATACCATGCACCCCACGCTTTTTTACAATAAAATCATTTTTTTACACTATTTTTAGTTCAAATTTATTAAAAATTATTTTCTATTTTTTAGTTGAATTTTCTATAAAAACGTAATTTGTTAGTTCTTTTGTACTATTATTTATTTTCCATTTTTTAGTTGAATTAATTTTTTTAAATTTTTTCTCCATTTTTTTTTAATATTGAATCGTTATCGATCGTTTTGAAGGGGGTCAAAATCATGTTCAAGGATTCCGTTACATACATACGTCTGAAGCTAATAAAAGCGTATTAAAAATGAAGCCTGCTCTGTCCTGATCAAAGACATCGACAATGCCAACGAGATAACGCGAAGGCATAAAGCCAAACCATTCTAGATTTTGCTATTAACGACTGAAGAAAGATTACGGCTTAAAGTCGTCAGCCTCAATTATGACCTTACCGAGCATCGAGACAATTTCCTTTAAATAGAATTCAAGGCCGAATGTTCTGGATTCGTAACAGCCAACAACTAACCAACAAAGACTCATTGGCTCTTGCGCAATCCGACAATTCGTCGCTTCCTTATTAAGTTAAACGGTGCGCCTACTTTGCAGACGTAACTTTCCCTTTAAGCTATCGATCCCGTAACAACAAGTAAATTATGAATTCTGTGGCAGGCCGGCATATAAGGCTTTCGGAGTAACATTTTTTTTATTATTGCTTAGGTAGGTGGACGAGCTCACAGCTCACCTGGTGTTAAGTGGTTAGTGGAGCCCATAGACAACTACAACGTAAATGCCGCCATCCACCTTGAGATATGAGTTCTAAGGTCTCAGTATAGTTACAACGGCTGCCCCACCCTTCAAACCGAAACGCATTACAGCTTCACGGCAGAAATAGGTAGGACGGTGGTACCTACCCGTGCGGACTCACAAGAGGTCCTACCACCAGTAAATTCCTGATATTTTAGTTGACATTTCGTGTTATGTCTGGACTTATGTGCAACTTTGCCGTACCATTTTTGTTAGTTCGTGTTCAGATATTTGCCCGTGACGATTGGCGTGCTTAATAACTATGTCATTAAAATTTCGTCTGACAGTAAAAAACTTATGACACCATTTTCTTTCACTATTACAAAAGATAAATTACTACAACGAACGCGTTTCACAATAAGGCTAAGACATTATGAGCGATATAGATATTATAATGAACCATAAAATTACGAATTTGGTAAGAGAATTACATTGTTGCTGCTGGTACCTTACCAATGGTATCCTACCAAACTATGGCGCAATGCAATCGTGCAGGCCTGTTTGAAAGATGGGATAGGCATCTATACTAATATTATAAAGCTGAAAGGTTTGTTTGTTTGAACGCGTTAACCGCAGGAACTACTGGTCCGATTTGAAAAATTATTTCAGTGTTAGATAGCCCATTTATTGAGGAAGGCTATAGGCTATATAAGATCACGGTAAGACCAATACAAGTGATGTTTCAAAATAGGAGTTTTAAATAGCTCCTTAACATTCTATAATTCAAAAATATTTTCACTTTCTACATAAATGAAGTGGGGGGTAAAATTTTGCGTTATGTCAAAATACCTATTTCACGCGGACGGAGTTGTGGGAAAAAGCTAGTAAGATAATAAAATTGGGGCTTTGAACCACCATGTCTATTTTTCTTTTACCTGCCAGTAACTTCGAGATGCTATTCTGGTTTCGGCGAATGTGTAGGCGAGCTAACGGGGCTTAGTCTGAGAGAATTTGCAAACACAAGTCCTGGGAAGTGCAGTGCTTCGCTGGTTCTACCATCGGATCAGAATCGTGGTACAGTGGGGTGATCCAACTAAGGCTCTCGAGTGGAGACCGCACAGCGAAAGACGTAACGTGGGACGCCCCCTGGCTAGGTGGTGCGAAGACCTCCAACCGGTGGCCGGCAATAAGTGGTTGAGGAGAGCCGTAGACCGGACTCAGTGGTGTGGATTGGGAGAGGCCTATGTCCAGCAGTGGACGACTGTGGACTAATGTTGATGATGATGAGGTGATCCGACGATAAACTCAGTGGACTTTATCTGTGGTTAAACCATAGTATCCGGTTAGCAAGGCACTCGCGAACACGCTTCGTAAAACGTACGATGTCAAAAAGAATAAATATTAAGAAATTTCTAGACTACTGAAAAAAGTGAATTACGCAAATCATTTGTGTAGTCATCAATAACAACGCTGCTGGAGTTCAATTCAAAACGGATTATCACAGTGACCACAATTCGGGTCAAGTCACAAACATTACGAAACTAGGTGAATATAGAATTACACTTTAATAATGAGTTTACACACAAACATGTTATTCGGCAATCATTATTATGTTCCGTGTCGCGTTGTTGTAAGAGAATGCGACATTAGTTCTGGTGTTTTGCTGTTTTTTTTTTATTCCATTTTCTCTCTCTTCGATCGGTTCCTCACTGCTGAGGATCGTGACTCCGTCCGATTTCGTCAACCAACTGTCTCCATCGATCCCGCCCTGCAGCCCGGTGGAGTGCGTCGCTGATAGGTATCCCCAGTTCCTCCGCTATTTGGTCCGACCAAATATTATTTTTATTCCATAAATATTTTATTTATCCATTTATTACATTTCATTTATCTACTTGGACAGACTTAATGCCTAAGACACTCTCTTCCGGTCAACCAAAAATAATGCAGAATAAATATTAATAGGTGCATTGAAATATAAATTAAAGACGAAATATAATTATACTATAAAAATACCTATAATTTTTAAACCATTTCCAAGATAAATAAAAAAATTATCAGGTTTTTTTATAGCTTTATAGTAATTAATAAGCTTTACATGATGAGCAAGCATCGACTTAAATAATTTCTGAAACAACTCCACATAGAATCCAGTTCTATCCAATGAAGTGGAAGAAGTATGGAACGACAGGGTTGAAAGGGCCCTGAAGTTTTTGATGCTCACTTCCACAACTGACCCCGTATCTCAAGTGTACATACGTCACTATTGTCCATTTAGGTAGACGAGCATACGGCCCGCCTGATGGTGAGTTGTTACCGTCGCCCATGGACTTCAGCAATGCCTGAGGCAAAGCCAAGCCGCTGCCTACCACCTACTTATCGTAAAGCCTCACGCTAAACTACAAATAACAGAGAGTTGTCTTCCATACATACGCTGTCCAAAATGCTTGAAGTGAGACGATCGCATCTATCCATCCACATTTGAATTCCAATAAAAGCTATTACCAATATATTAATACTAGTAGTCTCCCGGTAGACGAAATTCGAATATAATTAATTGAAATTATAAGTTTGAATATTATTATGGTTCTATTGTAAAAGACTATTAAGCTTCTATAATGACAGATTTCGCCAAGACTACACTATAGACAAATAATATTAAAGACAAACACTAATAATCAATTTGATCACAGACTTTAAACAATAACAAAAGTTTGACAACACAGAGTATAAGTGTGTGTGTGTGTTTATGTGTTGTGTAGAAATATATGGTAGTGTGTGTAATA
This sequence comes from Bombyx mandarina, assembly GCF_030267445.1. NCBI lineage: Eukaryota > Metazoa > Arthropoda > Insecta > Lepidoptera > Bombycidae > Bombyx > Bombyx mandarina. Next base: position 1,473,484 of record NC_143227.1, read on the forward strand.
TTTTTTATCGATTTAATGTATTTTTATGCACAATATTAAAAAAATATTATCATTCTGGACTCCTTCTCTATATTCTCTATAAGAATGGGAAATTTCATACTTCTCCGTCCGCGCAATTTTTGTAAAAAGGGGTACAAAGTTTTTGCTTCATGTATTAATATATAGATAAATACCGAGCTGTCTAGACGAACGTTTTTTTTAGTTTAGATGTTTGGACGAGCTCACAGCCCATCTGGTGTTAAGTGGTTACCGGAGTCCATAGACATCTACAACGTAAATGCCACCTTGAGATGTAAGTTCTAAGGTCTCAGTATAGCTACAACGGCCGCCCCACCCTTCAAGCCGAAACGCATTACTACTTCATGGCAGATATAGGCAGGGTGGTGGTACCTAGCCGTGCGGACTCACAATCGTCCTACCACCAGTAAAACTAACATAACGTTAAATGTATACAGTTATGTATATATAAAACACAAATCAAGCGAATGGAAGGTCGGACGGCTGTGCACTTTGAGTCAACTCCGCGACCCCGCTCTCTGATAATGCACAGACCTCTCATTTGAAATGAGGCCGTCAGCGCAAAAGTGGGCTAACCCACAATTTTTCATAATCATGCTTATATATGCATATCGCAATTTATATAAAATACTAGCTGACCCGGCAGACTTCGTAGTGCCTTAATCGATAAATAAAAGACCTAAACTTTTGTATAAAATAAACTCAAAACAAACAAAAGGAATCCGTCCGACGGTAAATACATCAAAGGAAAAACAAAATAGTCAATTTTATTTTATTCCGAGCATTTTCATAATTATCTAACCTTTTAAGCCTTCTCTAGACTTCCAAGACCAAAATTAGCCAAATCGGTTCAGACGTTCTCGATTTTTATCGAGACTAACGAACAGCAATTCATTTTTATATTTATATAGATAAATAAAAATAAGAAATATACATAGATAATAAAGTTTAATGCAAAACTGGCCTATCCGTAGTTCCACCCATAAATAACAGATGGCTTTGTAAACATTATTTTTGCGCGTATTGTTTTTTTAACTACTCAAATTCAAATTCATGAAAACATATACCTCATTGCTCCATAATAACTATGGTTAGCTTAAGCCACTTTTGCTCTGACGACCTCAAATATACCGCGACATTTATCCGTCACAAGTAGAAACACAATCACACAAACGGGTTCATGTAAAAACATGCAACGCACACGCGCGCCGCAATATAATGTCAAATTATTCAAACTTCAGTAGCTATTGTGCTATGATGCTAAAACCAGAAAAATAATGATCGCTACTCACAATGAAGTATCACAGCTTATTAGGGGTGGCGCTTCGTAGAAAATATATTTAATGCAGGCATGTACGAATATTGAACTTAACTTTTTTTTTATTGCTTAGATGGATGGGTAGACGATCCCACAGCCCACCTGATGTTAAGTGGTTATTAGAGCCCATAGACATTTAAAACGTAAATGCGCCACCCACCTTGAGATATAAGTTCTAAAGTCTCAGTATAGTTACAAGGGCTGCTCCACCCTTCAAACCGAAACGCATTACTGCTTCACGGCAAAATAGGCAGGGTGGTGGTACCTACCCGTGCGGACTCAGAAGACGCCTACCACCAGTAAATAAAACTTCAATAATAGTTGTCTGGTGTCCTAAGATCTAATACAAAATAAATGGTAACGTATGAACGATAAATTATATTAACCCATAAATACGTTATATTAGATTTGTAAACAAAAAATAACTACAATCTACATTTTACAATAGGCGGTTCTACAATCAGTCAATCAGATAACCGTTTTATCTAGAGAAATTGTTAAAGAGATACAGAAGGCATTTTGCGGTGTATCTACTATTATTAACAGTATTTGAAGTCGTCGTGGCCTAAAGGATAAGACGTCCGGTGCATTCGTATGTAGCGATGCAACGGTGTTCGAATCCCGCAGGCGGGTACCAATTTTTCTAATGAAATACGTACTTAACAAATGTTCACGATTGACTTCCACGGTGAAGGAATAACATCGTGTAATAAAAATCAAAACCGCAAAATTATAATTTGCGTAATTACTGGTGGTAGGACCTCTTGTGAGTCCGCGCGGATGGGTACCACCGCCCCGCCTATTTCTGCCGTGAAGCAGTAATGCGTTTCGGTTTGAAGGGTGTGGCAGCCGTTGTAACTATACTGAGACCTTAGAACTTATATCTTAAGGTGTGTGGCGCATTTACGCTGTAGATTTCTATGGGTTCCAGTAACCACTTAACACCAGGTTGTAGGCTGTGAGCTCGTCCACACACATAGGCAATAAAAAAAACAGATTGGATCTATCAAAATGTTCAAAGCTTAAAGCACAGACGAAATCTTAAATGTTATTGTGTTTAAACGAATGACAACAATAGAAGCTGTATTTACCGTACAAATAATAAAAATTAATAGATTAAAACTAATAATACCTACTAGCATTTATTAGAGTAATTATCTTTTAACTAGTGGTCCCGCAGTAGTCGAAATTCGACTATAAATAATTGGAATTGTAAGTTTGTACACTATTATGATTGTATTTTATACTTCTATAATCACAAATTTCGCCAAAACTACTATATCAAAAAAAATATTAATAAAAACAAACAATATTTAATCTATTCTCAATTTGACCAGACGTCAAGAACAAAAGTTTGACAATAAATAGTATGCATGCGTGTGTGCGTCAAATACATGGTATGTAGTGTGTGTAATGTTTTCTTTATTGATTTAATGTATCTTTTATGCATTATTTTAAAAAAATATTAGCATTGTGCACTTCTTCTCTATATTCTCTATAAGTGTGGAAAATTTCATACTCCTCCGTCCGCACAATTTTCGTAAAAAGGAATACAAAGTTTTTGCTTCACGTATTAATATATAGATAACTGTTGCATTATATCATATCGAAGCTATCTGTGAATAGCACGCAATTAAATTCATTAAAATAACTTATTATCTTTCTTTATTGCCTTTCTTTATATTTGAGGATCTAAGAAGCCGGTCTCGGAACCAAATTATAAATAATATACTACTAACTTACATAAACAGAACAAATTCCTTTTAGTAAGATTTAATTTGCAATAGCAAACATGCATGATCGAGTTCACGGCCCAACTGGTTTTAAATGATTATCGGAATTTATAGACACGACAACGTTGACGCCGTCATGAGATATGATGTGAAAGAATTGCTTGTGCAACTACAATTACAATTATAAAACATAACGCGATATACAATATGAGTACTGAATGCTCGTGATTAGGATTTTTTTTTATTGCTTAGATGGGTGGACGAGCTCACAGTCCACCTAGTGTTAAGTGGTTACTGGAGCCTATAGACATCTACAGCGTAAATGCGCCACCCACCTTGAGATATAAGTTCTAAAGTCTCAGTATAGTTACAACGGCTGCCCCGCCCTTCAAGCCGAAACGCATTACTGCTTCACGGCAGAAATAGGCAAGGTGGTGGTACCTACCGGTACGGACTCCCAAGAGACGCTCTACCACCAGTAATTACGCAAACTATAATTTTGCGTCTTTGATTTTTATTACACGATGTTATTCCTTCACCGTGGAAGTCAATCGTGAGAATTTATTAAGAACGTATTTCATTAGAGTGGTGGTACCTGCTTTTTAATGTGAAGTGACTTATACTTTTTTTCTGTGAAGTGACAGCCCTAAACGGTGATGAGCGCGGAGCGTGAGTCGCGGTCCAGCGGACAGCTTTACGCTTTCTCCGACCATTCCTCAGCGACCGTCACGAAGCGTGCACACTCCCGCCTTCACACGCACAATAAACAGGGGATTTACTTGTGTAACTCCCAAGAAAAAACACGTTATGACCCACGTTCTTAAGGGTCCATCAGATCCAATAACTCTTGCATTAAGCGCCTTTAGCTCGAACACTAGGAGTCTAACACTAGGCGTCTCGCCTGCAAAACCACGGATGTTTTAAATATTATACATCTCGGGTATATAAGTAAATTTATAGCCCTTTTTATGAATGATATTAATTTATTTATCATACACGTACCTTTGCGAAAATCGGTGACATTCAAGAAGCGCTCTGAAACAAAGAAAATGTCGGTTATTATATTATTGGATAAGGTGTGCAACCAGTTCAAAGTATACATAGATAATAAGTAATAAAAAAAATTGTCAATGGAATGATACAACGATACAATGATACATGCAAATCTGTTTAGAGATTAAAAAAATGTAGTATTATACACAGACGCTGACTTCTTCTTTGGATAGTCGTGTAAAAACAAATTCACCGCACGAATATTATTATTATAAAATTTCCTGACCAAATCAGATTTAAAAAAAAAATAATGCTACTACATCGAGCAGAAAAAAATATTCAAACATGAACTGATTACTGAACAAAAGATTCAATTTTTTTTTATTTTTTTATTGCTTAGATGGGTGGACAACCTCACAGCCCACCTAGTGTTAAGTGGTTACTGAAGCCCATAGACATCCACAACGTAAATGCGCCACCCACCTTGAGATATAAGTACCCACTCGCGCGAACTCGCAAGAGGTCCTACCACCAGTAATTACGCAAATTATAATTTTGCGGGTTTCATTTTTATTACACGATGTTATTCCTTCACCGTGGGAGTCAATCGTGAACATTTGTGGAGTACGTATTTCATTAGAAAAATTGGTACCCGCCTGAGATTCGAACATCGGTGCATCGCTCAACACGAATGCACCGGACGTCTTATCCGTTAGGCCACGACGACTACTAACAGATATTTTTCATAAAGAAAAGGTCGTGAACTAAAACAAGGTTCTTAAAGCCACCTCCCAAAATTTGCAACGATTTATTTTAGCTTCCCCCCGAGGCGGACCTGTCTCTAATCAGCTGACGCAAACAAATAATTACTTTTCTTTTGAATAGTACAAACGGAATTCTAGTCCGATATACAATTTGCCTCCAGTCAATATACCTTAGACAAATGGATTTATAATAGTCAAATGCTTAAAACGTAGTTTTTAAGTAATTGCATTGATATAAAGCACTTCTTAAAGTATTCTTGTTTTGGGCTTTGTCCCAATTTATAGGATCGGTGCTGCAAATCCTCTTTTTCCGTTCAGGCCTATCATACGTCATCTCCATATGCCCTTATCTTGTCACACAGTCCGTCCAAGTCTTTTAGGACCCTCCTCCTCGCATTACTGTCTACTGTCATAGCGAGGGTATTTTTGTAAAAAGCACTTCCTGAGTATGTTTTGAAAGTCGTTACACTGTTGATAATATAACTAACATATTAGTTACTGTTTTTTTAATTTGGACGCAAGTGATCCCAGAGTCAAACCAAAAAGTTTTATGCTACTTTTAGAATAAAAACTATAGTTTATTTAAGTAAAGTAAATATAAAAGACCTAAGATTATTATTGAGCTCCTGAAAACCCGGTTTCTTGGTGATCAAATAATCATTGAGTTGAATTATTGAATTACAAAAGTATTACAAAGGAAATGTTGTGAAAAATTGGAAATACCCTTCCGTGTAGAGGCGGGTCATCAAAAAGTGAATGACCTTTGTTTTCACACGACATGTCAACTATGTATCGTGTCTGCATTAGCCGTAATTTTGATCGCTCCAATGATACGGGGTATGCCTTAATTGCCGCCAATCATTCGGAATTTAATAATGATAAAAATACCTTTTAGAAACATTTCATGCTTTATTTTTTTTATTTCCTTTGTAGGCAGAAGATCATACGGCCCTCCTGGTGGTGAGTGGTTACCGTCGCCCATGGACTTCAGCAATGCCAGGGGCAGAGCCAAGCCGCTGCCTACTGCTTAATACTCTCCACATGCCTCGTTTGAAGAAGAACATGTCATAGCGCTCGGGAAATACCGTGGAGGGGAGCTCATTCCATAGCCGGATGGTACGTGGCAAAAAAGACCGTACCGTCGATGACCACAACGGCTCCAGGTAGTACGTATGAACTCTACTCCGGTGGTGGGCGGTGCGATAGTAAAAAAGAGACGATGGTATCATCTCGAACAATTCCGAAGAGCACAGAATTATTTGAAATTGTCCAATTGGTTCTAAAAATTAATTATGTTAACAGTACAAAATCGACCTTAAGACTACTGCTGTTGTAGTATACCATACCGAAAATTACAGTATCGAACAAAAACATATCTACATATAATTAAAACTATTTTGCCGGTTTATCTTTTGTAAGTAGCGTGATCGCGAGCGGATGTCATCCACTTTCACGAAAACCGTAAAACATTCGAAAAATCCTAAATAATAAAATCGAAATATGTAGTATCATTTTCTTAAAAGTTACTATATCTACAACTCACAGAATGCGGGCAAAATACTGTAATAAATATATCTATATATGTATAAAACTGAATAGCTGTTCGTTAGTCTCGCTAAAACTCGAACATGTGGTACCTACCCGCGCGGTATCACAATACACCCACCATTAGTCTCTAATAAAATTACATTAAAATAAATATTGTTTATCTATCTATATTATCTATCTTCTATCTATATTATATTTTAGAAGTCGTCGTGGCCTAACGGATAAAACGTCCGGTGCACTCGTGTTGAGCGATGCACCGGTGTTCGAATTTCAGGCGGATACCAATTTTTCTAATGAAATACGTACTTAACAAATGCTCACGATTGACTCCCACGGTGAAGGAATAACATCGTGTAATAAAAATCAAACCCGCAAAATTATAATTTGCGTAATTACTGGTGGTAGGACCTCTTGTGAGTCCGCGCGGGTGGGTACCACCGCCTTGCCTATTTCTGCCGTGAAGCAGTAATGCGTTTCGGTTTGAAGGGTGGGGCAGCCGTTGTAACTATACAGAGACCTTAGAACTTATATCTCAAGGTGGGTGGCGCATTTACGTTGTGGATCTCTATGGGCTCCAGTAACCACTTAACACCAGGTGGACTGTGAGCTCGTCCACCCATATAAGCAATAAAAACATCTTTACTAGTATTGTTATTTAAATATGTAGGTACAACAAAAACAAAAACATAAAAAATACAAAATAATGTGTACTCGTAAAAAAAAGATTAAGAAATAAATCAATTATCGGTTATTTAAAAAAATAATCGATATGTGAATTTCATGTAATTATTTTTCTTTATACTGACAACACTGAATTTAATCTGACGACTGACACTTGTGACTTCGCTTGCTGCTTGTGCTTGCGTTCAAAATGGATGTGTTTTGATTTTTCTTCGATTTATTTTACTTTTATCAATAACGTTTCATACTACGACTGAAAACATTGTGTGAATTGTGGTTTTAACCTGACCGAGATTTAAAACCGTGTATATGCTCTCCTGTGCTATTTTTAGATGATTTACTAATTGTGTATGAAGATGAAAAAAATATAGATATTTAAAAAAGTATGTTTTTTTTATACCCTAATAACTAAAATTATTATTGGATAAAAATACATTAGGAACATCTTAAACATTAAGAAAAGAAAAGTTCTTGAAGTATCTCACAATCCGACACTTATTTATATAGAAAATTAATCACAAAACGATTTTTTATTTTTATTATATTTTTTATAATAGTGGCGTCAATTTCAATATCTTTTTTAGATATCCAATACATTTAAGAATTTGAATCAGTCCATTTTTATAGTAATATTTGATGTCCATCTTGGGCCCAGCACACTATGGAGAGTTGGCATTTCCCTTTCCACACTTATAGAGAATATGTATAGAGAAGAAGTGCACAATGCTAATATTTTTTTTAAATAGTAGTTCTATTTTTTCAACTGAAAAGGCAAAGTTATTATACCAAACTGTCTAATATTTGATAATATATTGAAAAAAAAAATGAATAATGGTAATATGAAATGAAATGAAATGAAGTTGATTAATTTGAAACATTAATCAATTGGCATCGAATTAAGTGTAATGAGGTGAGATGATATGGGAAGAGATAATAATATAATCTCAGTAAAATGGTTTTTTTTCTTTTTCTCCAATCCAGAGTCACGTCCAGCGGCTTTGTTTTATTTTCCCATCATCATCATCTCATCTTATTTCATATCATCTCAGTTGATTAATTTAGGTTTGCTTCGTTTTTTTAATTCAAAACTGTAAATAATTAAAACGGCGAATTATAAAAATCTTATTATTTGACGCTGGCTAATGCACAAACCGTGCCGGAGCCAAAATATAAAGAAGAAAATATTATAGAAGTTTAATAGTCTTTGATAAACCGTAATAGTGTTTAAACTTATGATTTCAATTAATTATTATCGAATTTCGACTACTGCAGGACCACTAGTATCTAATAAATTCACAAATACGTGCGACCAGTCAGAGCTCGAATTTTACACTGGTTCACACAGCCGCCTTCGGTTATTTTGTCGAAAATATTGTTTGAGAGAGAAGGTCCATTCATTGGGTACAGTTTTAAATGTGTTAGAAAGAATAAACTGTAATTTTATAAATAGCTGTTAAAAGTTTAAAATTGGGACTACCTGCAACCGGAATCCGGTGGCTCAACAGATGAGAGGAAATATCTGTCAACCGGTCCGTGCGAGTACCAGGCTCACATAAGCCAAAGGATGTGTTACGACAACTTTAACATTTCACATTTTTCTCTATACGGACCTACGTTTGATCTATGCATGTCCGATTATATAGTACATGACGAAACGTCCGGTCCATCCGGAATCCGGTGGCTCAACAGATGAGAGGAAATATCTGTCAGCCGGTCCCTGCTAGTACCAGGCTCACATAAGCCAAAGGATGTGTTACGACAACTTTACTAACATTTCACATTTTTCTCTATACGGACCTACGTGTTTGATCTGTGCATATCCGATTATATAGTATATGACGAAACAAGTCGTGAGAAAGGTTTTAAGAGTATTTAAGTTTCACGTCTCGTTTTAAAAACCAAATATGATTTATTTATCTTACAGTCTAATATACTGTACAGTCCGACCTTTTCATTATTCTGCATACAAATAAAAAGTCAAGGACTTATCATGTCATGATCGTGATACAAATAAGGAAAAAACTGAAATCGTTAGCACAAGACTACTATTCAATGTATTTATGAATGCAATACAAAAAGAAGTATCTATTTATTTACTTACAAAAACTCACTGATGTAAATTAATTATAAAAACGATTACTTCGAACGGATCAGTTCAAGAAATATCAGGAACTCATTAATATAATAATAATAAAAAATCGTGGCAAGATGCTGTTGAATAATGGTGTCGTCAATAAAGGCTATTGTAGAATAATGGAATAAAGGATATTGTAGATATAATATCAATTTGCGAAAAACTATACACAGCATAAAGACATTTCCAGACTTTTTGCAAACAGAAGTATCATATTTTAAAATAAACACAACGGTCTATGTAGATAGTGAATTAAAATCAATGTTAATAATCAATTTTGTCAGATCACCAAAGATCACCTCTCATTTCCCATTAAAGGCCATTTTCGTCGACTAAGCAAGTACCAGGGCGACATAAACGAGCGAAGTTGTTGTGAAACTAGTCGGGTGAGGCAACTCAGAACGCAATTTGGAAGTAAATCTAACGAACTCAGGTTTATAGGTTAAATGTATTTACCATGAAATTCTTATTTTAAATTTGACTTCCCTTATTACTCTCACGTTGCCTTAAACAATTGACATCGTGCTCACGGTAACAAACTATAATTTCGTAAATAAAAAAGATTTTCTCCCTAACTAGCCAGTTCATTTTTCAAGCTTAATTTTTCGGGAGAGGTTTCTAGAAGGTCGTGAAGTCGGATATGACAAATACAATTTACGAGTTACCGGAGCAGAGGTTATTCTGGAACCAATATAGTCATCCACACTGCCTTTCCACATATAATTTTTATCATGTACCGTCCGGCTCTGGAATAAACTTCTTTCTAACCCTGTTTTCCTGGTATTTCATGAACACTATGACATGTCACAACTCAACATCTTTTTTTTAATGCCCTTGTAGGCAGACGAACAAACTGCCCATCTGTTTGTGAGCGGTTACCGTCGCCCATGGACCTCAGCAATGCCCATGCCAGAGCCAAGCCGCTGCCTGCCGATCTAATTGCCCTATATCCTCATCTGTGGAGGGACAATAAAAGAAACTTAGACACATCATCATAAACCAAAAACATTAAGAAAAAACGGACTTTAATATTATATTTTTAAATGAACATCTCACACAAAAAGTTGTATTACATACACAATTTTTGTTTCTTCTCGTCCAGTGTTTATTCTGAGCCATAGCAATTTCGTTATAACGTTATTTTTCGCGTTTCAAAACCACACTCAATGGCTCGTAGCCTGAAACGAAACCGAGAAAGCTGTAATGTAAATATGCATAGCTCGTTCACTTGAGTTTCTCTACTTGCACGCCACGAGTTTTTCCTCTAAGTCGTTTTTCATATTTCGCAATTTTCGCATCGATTTTTCTGTTAAATAATCGATATTGAATTCGTTTGATTGACGTTTTTGTTGTATTCGTTTTTATCTATAATATAATTGGCGTGGGTATACGAACGTTTCTAGTTGTCTTCGGACGGTATAGATTTACACTTGGACACGATAATAAGTGGCACTACAATCGGGTTTTTATTTCCTGGCGAGAACTTTTTTTTTTTGGAAGGAAATGTTACTGGTGGCACGAAGGCTTTTCCGATTTCACCAGGACAGGTGGGCAAACAAATGCCAGAATTAGCCAGAAGTTTTGGGATTTGTTAACAGATGCTCGACTGCCTCCGGAAGAGACTCAAGAGCAGCTGCTTGCTATTATAGTATTATTACTTTTTTTTATTGCTTAGATGGGTGGACGAGCTCACAGCCCACCTGGTGTTAAGTGGTTACTGGAACCCATAGACATCTATAACGTAAATGCGTCACCCACCTTGAGATATAAGTTCTAAGGTCTCAAGTATAGTTACAACGGCTGCATTACTGCTTCATGGCAGAAATAGGCAGGGTGGTGGTACCTACCCGCGCGGACTCTCAAGAGGTCCTACCACCAGTAAAGTATGCTATTAGGTAGGATCTAAAACTGAGTGTATTTGTTTATTCATAAATAAAGCGCTAAATGCAACACCATATCACACTTTTGTATCTGCCAGTCGAGTCGAGCCCACCTAGTATTAAGTGATTATCGGAGTCCGCAGACAGACGCGGAGCCGTCGAACCGCCCGCTGCTGTAATGGCTGGTTTTTTTGTCCTATCTTTAAAGAAGCTGTTCCTTTGAACTGGAATGCATGACTAATTCAGAAATAAATATATTCTTGTATATTTGCTACCACCTCGCCCATTTCGGCCGTAAAGCAATAATGCATTCCGATTTGAAAAGTGGGGTAGCCGTTGTAACTATACTGAGACCTTAGAACTTATCTCTAGGTGGGTGGCGCATTTACCCCTTGGCCACAGCCGAGAGCGGTGCGAATTGCGGTGCGTCGTGAGGCGCGGCAAGCGGGAGCGGCGAAAACAAATGGTAGACAACCTATGAAGTATGCCACAGCTACTGGCGGTGCGTTTTGCGGTGCGTTGCGAGGCGCGGTGAGAGGCGCGTGACATCTGGCGGCGACGAGCTGCACGATGTGCGAGTGAAACAAATGTACTAGACAATATGGAGGCGGCCACAGTTCAGAGCGGCGCGCGCGGCGGTGTCGGTGGACGCATTGAGGCATCGCGCGACCGAAACAAATCATTTTGTTTTTACCGCGCGTTGAGCTAATAAAATATAATGGATGTGGAACAATTCATTAGTGAAATACTGAGTAGACCAGAAATATGGATGTTAAAACATTCACATCATAAATATAGGCATGTTATAAAAAAAAATGTGGGACGAAATAAAACAACAATTTTCTGGTACTAATGGTTTCCTAGATACTCTTGGATAGGATTATTGAAATAAAATTTGAAATTTGAATTGATTTCGTATTCTAGATGCTTGAACCGTTGCTCGATTATTCCGTCTTGATCTGCGTACGCTATTGTGAATATTGGAGTCTCCAAACTGGGAAACAAACTGCTGAAAATCTGCATCTCTGTCTCCATCACTTTCTTTTAAGGCACGAAACCTTTATAATCAATATCGCGTGCTTTTTGTTTGCCTTTACACTTTTCGTAAAAATACGAAATTTATTAGTTAGAATACCAAACGCGTACTGAATTGTGACACTTGCCCGGGATAATATTCTGTCGAAAATTATTTGTTCCGCATTTAAACTACCCGGTGGATATATATTATATAGGCGCATCAAATAATTTTTAAGAGGATAGGCTTTATCAACAATTAACACGTATGGTAAATTGAGATTTGAAGGTTGAATCTATTAATAATCTATTTATCGGGATAGTTCTTATATTCCTAATATTCCTAATAAAATACCTAATAAATAGGGTGAAATTCGCCAAGTCCTCTCTTTTTCTAACTGGGTGCCTATTCTTAATTGAATAATATCTTCAGCTAAGAACGCACTTATTTCAAGGTAATATCGTGCCACTTTTGAAAGGGAAATTTGATAGGGCTTTCTAAATACGTGCACCTCTGACGCCGCCGCCGTCGCAACTAGTGATAACTAGTCTAGCTGTGGCATACCCCCGCAAGTCACACCGCCCGCCACGCCTCGCAACGCACCGCAAAACGCACCGCCAGTAGCTGTGGCCAGGCCCTTATACCCCTTGGCCACAGCCGAGAGCGGTGCGAATTGCGGTGCGTCGTGAGGCGCGGCAAGCGGGAGCGGCGAAAACAAATGGTAGACAACCTATGAAGTATGCCACAGCTACTGGCGGTGCGTTTTGCGGTGCGTTGCGAGGCGCGGTGAGAGGCGCGTGACATCTGGCGGCGACGAGCTGCACGATGTGCGAGTGAAACAAATGTACTAGACAATATGGAGGCGGCCACAGTTCAGAGCGGCGCGCGCGGCGGTGTCGGTGGACGCATTGAGGCATCGCGCGACCGAAACAAATCATTTTGTTTTTACCGCGCGTTGAGCTAATAAAATATAATGGATGTGGAACAATTCATTAGTGAAATACTGAGTAGACCAGAAATATGGATGTTAAAACATCCACATCACAAATATAGGCATGTTATAAAAAAAAATGTGGGACGAAATAAAACAACAATTTTCTGATACTAATGGTTTCCTAGATACTCTTGGATAGGATTATTGAAATAAAATTTGAAATTTGAATTGATTTCGTATTCTAGATGCTTGAACCGTTGCTCGATTATTCCGTTTTGATCTGCGTACGCTATTGTGAATATTGAGTCTCCAAACTGGGAAACAAACTGCTGAAAATCTGCATCTCTGTCTCCATCACTTTCTTTTAAGGCACGAAACCTTTATAATCAATATCGCGTGCTTTTTGTTTGCCTTTACACTTTTCGTAAAAATACGAAATTTATTAGTTAGAATACCAAACGCGTACTGAATTGTGACATTTGCTCGGGATAATATTTTGTCGAAAATTATTTGTTCCGCATTTAAACTACCCGGTGGATATGGGCGCATCAAATAATTTTTAAGAGGATAGGCTTTATCAACAATTAGCACGTATGGTAAATTGAGATTTGAAGGTTGAATCTATTAATAATCTATTTATCGGGATAGTTCTTATATTCCTAATATTCCTAATAGAATACCTAATAAATATATAACTATGTAACTATACGTGAGACCGTAGAACTTATATCTCAAGGTGGGTGGCGCATTTACGTTGTGTATGTCTATGGGCTCCAGTAACCACTTAACACCAGGTGGGCTGTGAGCTCGTCCACCCATCTAAGCAATAAAAAAAAAAAAAAATAGGGTGAAATTGGCCAAGTCCTTTCTTTTTCTAACTGGGTGCCTATTCTTAATTGAATAATATCTTCAGCTAAGAACGCACTTATTTCAAGGTAATATCGTGCCACTTTTGAAAGGGAAATTTGATAGGGCTTTCTAAATACGTGCACCTCTAACGCCGCCGCCGTCGCAACTAGTCTAGCTGTGGCATACCCCCGCAAGTCACACCGCCCGCCGCGCCTCGCAACGCACCGCAAAACGCACCGCCAGTAGCTGTGGCCAGGCCCTTACGTTGCAGATGGGCTCCGGTAACTACTTAACACCGGGTGGGCTGTGAGCTCGTCCAACCATCTAAGCAATAAAAAATAAATAAATGTGTACGTATTATCTTTTAGTGTAACTCACTATTTAACTGAGACTAAGGACTCATATCTCAAGATGTTTTTTTTTTCTTAGATGGGTGGACGATCTCACAGCCCACCTGGTGTTAAGTGGTTACTGGAGCCATTTACGTTGTTGATATGTATGAGCTCCGGTTGTTTGTTGTCACTAAGCACAACAATAAAACCTAAATGTAATCGTTTAGCTAGAAATACGATTGTAATAAAATCGATGATAAAATCGATATTCTGATAAATTCTATAAATAAACAATACAAAATCTCAACTGATTACAAAAAAAATTGTGCCAAACGACTGTAGACTGTATTAATATTAATGTAGAACTGGAAGGTTCACTTCATGCTTTACAACACCGATCACAAGGGCGGATCCAGCTTTGGCGCCAGGAGGGGGTCACATAGTCGTGGGTAAGTTAAGAACTTATAATTTAATTTTGATAAACAATAGATAATAAATAAATCATGATGTTCTTCAATTAGTCCAAGTTAGTTCAAGTCCTGGAACTAGCTCAGGGGGGGTCATGACCCCCTTGACCCCCCCCCTGGATCCGCCGTTGCACCGATCACACAGACTTCGCATCGACATCCAATTTATTTATTACGACTATTTACGACATTTTGTTTTCTTTATCACACGCATTCTTCACGGCCTATATTTATGTTTCTCAGATTACGTAATAATTCTTTTTTTGTGTTACAAATTGCTGTCTTTTGAAGTGAAAACTTCTTTAGAATCGTTGTGATTTCAAACCGGATGCAACGGAAAAAACGACAGGTAAGAGACACAAATACAAAAATGTGTAGGATGAAGCCAGCAAAGAATGAGACAGAAATATACATACTATTTAATACAGCGCCATCTGTGAGATTTTTTAATACTAACGTGTGTATGAAGGCTCTTGTAGTGAATTTTAATTTAGGATTATACGTGAAATTAAAATATCAATTCACAGAGGGCGCTATCTTACAATTATTTACTAATGACAAAATTTTACATATACTTAAGACGTTTAGGATAATTGTATTTTAATTTTGGAAGGTTTCACTTCTACCACGTGTGAATTGCACACATGTATTTTTTTATTTATTTATTAACAAAGCTTTTCATCCATTCCTATTGTAACAAAGTTGCGTTGTCATTGTGCAAGAATCGCTTCATATACGTCGTAAGCGACTGTCCACTTCGTAAACGTTTTGCTACCTTACAGCGGGCACATTTATTTATTGATTGCCTAGATGAACGAACTCTCAGCTTATCCGGCCTTTAGTGGTTACCAGAGCCGATAGATATCATGCTATATTGGTGGCAGGACCTCTTGTGAGTCCGCGCGGGTAGGTGCCACCACCCCGCCTATTTCGACCGTAAAGCAATAATGCGTTTCGGGTTGAAGGGTGGGGTGGCCGTTGTAACTGTACTGAGACCTTAGAACTTATACCTCAAGGTGGGTGGCGCATTTACGTTGTAGATGTCTATGGGCTTCAGTAATCACTTAACACCAGGTGGGCTGTGAGCTCATCCACCCATCTAAGCAAATTTTTTTTTATCACAATGTAAATGCCGCCATCAACTTTGTTATATAAAGACAATTTCTCAATTGTATTGTATTAAAACTCTTCTAACATAAAGCCGAAAAACGCAACTACTTCACGGCAGAAATAGGCGTATATAGGCGTACATACCCGTGTGAGCTTACAACACGTTTTGAATTTGAATTTGAATGTATTATCCGTTAATCCTAATCGCCTTTAACGAAGCAAACGGGAAAACATAGGTGATGCTGTTTCATATCCTAAGTCAGAACACACACAGACAAAACGTTCGTAATTCAAGTTAGAAGCATTTCAAATAACTAACTTCTACCGACGGCTTCACTTTTGCGGAACAAAAAATACCCCAAAGGCGGATCCAGGGGGGAGGGGTCATGGGGGTCATGACCCCCCCTGAGCTGCTTCCAAGACTTAGGTGAACCACTAATTGAACATAATGATTTTATTTATATATTTTGTCACTATACAGATTTTATGTAACTACATACCTTCAATGTTTAATTAATTTAATATAATATAATAACTTTGTATGATGGCAGAATGAACGCATCGAAAATTTTACTATGTGACCCCCTCCTGGCGCAAAAGCTGGATCCGCCCTTGAAATACCCTTTACAGTACTGCTGATAACGTATTATACGCAAAATTTCATGATGATTCGTCGAATAGTTAAGATGTGAAAGCGCAACAACGCATATACACACAGTCCCGCATTTACTAATTATATTTATACATCATTAAGTGCAGATAAACACGCACCTTGACTACAGTCTTAATGTGCAATAACAATGACCAACTCAGACCCGATAAGAGGCTGTTATTGACATGTTATCACTCTTAGCCGACGCCGCCAACAAAAGTGTGTTCACAGAGACATTCACAACGAAAACGATAGTGAAGTGAAAACCAATTATGGTCAACGCGAGATTGATGATAAATGGAATTTTCACTTTGATGTCTAGAGAGTTTTCAATGTGTCTTATTATTTAATATCGGAGTGTTGGAAGAACAACCAGCACTAGTTATATGCGGTGAGTCTAGTAGCTTTGCCGACTTCGTATCTCGAGGTCATTAGCTGCTTTATTGCTGTGTAATCTCATAATAGTCCACTGAGTTTCCAGATTCTGCGAAGCACTGCTCTTGCTAGGGCTAGTGTTAGCAAATACTCTCAGGTTGAGCCCGTAAGCTTACCTACCTGTCAGGGCGTAGCTGGTATAGTCTCTTAGCAGCGAAGAGGTATGGACAAAAATCTCATAATAACACACCAAGAGACTGCGTTAAGTAATTTCAGAAACTAGTGGTCGCACAGAGGTCGAAACTGGTGGAAATTATAAGTGTGAACATTATTATGGTTCTATTGTCACATTTATATAAGCATTGATATTCACAAATTTCGCCAAGACCACATACACTACAGACAAATAATACTCCTCCTGGCTGACCCTTTGCCCGCCCACCTGTCCTGGTGAAACTGGAAAGGCCTTCGGGCCACCAGTAATTTTTCGATAATAAACAAAAAAACCTAATGACCCTCCGTAAGATAGCTTGTCTTATCCAAACAGATTGTGTAGGATACACTATTTTAACGTCTCAAACAATCACAATTTAAGTTTTATTAATTCTCCGACGCGGCTGGACTTGTAAAATTATCATAATATACACGTAATTAAAAGATACAATTATTAATTGTTGTGGCGAAAACATTGTATACTAGTTATGATAACAGAATGGAAAAAAAAGAAGACAAATAATATTAATCTATTCTCAATAGACCACAGACTTTAACAAAAGAGTATATAATATGCGTGTGTGTCAAATACATGGTAGTGTGTGTAATATAATATATTTTTATTGTTTTAATGTATTTTTTTTGCATAGTTTTAAAAATATAATAGCATTCTGCACTCCTCTATATTTTCTATAATTGTACGAAATTTCATACTCCTCCGTCCGCGCAATTTTCGTAAAAAGGGGTACAAAGTTTTTACTTCACGTTTTAATATGTATATAGGTACAGATGATACTTGCCAGGTCGTCGTCGACTAAGGCACAAGACGCCCGGTGCGCTCGTATCGAACGATGCAAACTGTGCCGGTAGTCGAACAGCGAAAGCAGGTACCAATCTTTCTAAGAAAATATTATATGTGCAATTTTTTTTGCAATAATTTACATGATGAAGTGTGGGCTTATCCCACATTCCATGCACATACACATTTACTCTTCACAATATAAAACTTATATAATATATTTATTTCATATAATTATTAATACAGACAGAATATACATTCACACATATAACATATCTATTAATATATTATTACTACGTTATATATTAAAGACATACACACACGACAATTTATCGTGCCGCGTCAATCAGCTGGTCGCCCGTTCGTTCGCGCTGTGGACACACGCGCTTGAACGGATCGCGGGTAGCTGGGAAATGTACTCTGGCGCAGCTGATCGCCCCCCAGTCGAAACTTACCTCGTACTGAACGCACGTCGCTATCGCTTATTGAATACTATTTATTGTTTTCGAAGCTTTTGCCTCAATTTTGATAACACGCTTTCTTTGTGTTTATCGCAGTAGTATTGTCGTCAAGTGTAAAGTGTCTTCTGTGTACTGTTTATAAACTGAATATCTATCTGTGCTCGTAACCTTCAATCCTTCATAATTTTAATAATATAGACTGTGTTGTATTTTCGTGTGGACTAAGTATAATTGAATAAACATTTAATTGGTGTGCAAGGTGTCGTACTTAATTTATTAACCGAACACCGTCGACGCCTACTCAGGTACTTACTTACCTTTAACACATTACACTACGCGTCCGGACGACGCATACATACTCCAACCACATCTATACGGGAGACCCACAACTCTCGTCTATAGAAGCAATAAATTCGTAATAAAATACGGCTAAGTTTGCAATTATTATTTTTTTGTTTTGCGTAGAGATACCGGCGGTAGGTTTATAGTATTGTCGTATGGATACCATAGTGCTGATTTTTTCTGCCGGGAAGCAGTCATGCTTTTCCGTTTCTTTTTTGCCTATCTACTGTTTGTAACCTCGTAGATTTATGCTAAAAAAAGGCTTCACCGAATGTGTAGGCGAGCTCACGGGGCTCAGACTGAGCTAACATCTACCTTTTTTTTATAGTTTCGATAGTTGGACGAGCTCACAGCCCGCCTGGTGTTACGTAGTAACCGTTGCCCATAGATATCTATCTACGACGTAAATGCCGCCACCCTACCTCAAGACATGGGTGGTAAGGTCTCAGTTTTTACAGTACAATGACTGCCTCACCGTTCAAACCGAATTACTGCTTCATGGCCGAAATAGGGGGGTGGTGGAACCTACCCGTGCGGACTTACAAGATGTCCTACCACCAGTTAACAGAGCAATGCTACGCTGACGTCGCAGTCCCGACACTGTTTTCAGATTTCGTTTAAAAGGCAAGAAAGCTAATATTGAATCAGTTCACATTTCGACTTCATATATCAAGGTAGGTGGGGGCATTCTATGTCTAAGGGCTCTACTAAAAAAAGGGTAAGAAGTTATACTTTATTTTTATTAAATTTATTTCTTTTTTTTAATATTAAATAATTAATAATAAATATTTAACGTTAATAATTTAATAATATTTAGTATGAATTATATTAAATAATAATTTTGTCATTTATATTACTAAAAAATTAATGCTAATAACACTTTTTTTTACGAGTGTACATGCGCGAAAGTTCACCTGCGGCTATTAGTCTAGTCAACAAGTTCAAAAACGTGTTAAATAGACATAAAGCTCCTAAAAATATGTACGATAGCTCATTGGATGCGGAATGATGTCTACAAAAATGTTTTTTAAGGGCTTATTAGCACATAAAAAATTGCGATTGTTATAAACAAAATAAGATTTAAAAAAAAAGGAATTTGGTTTTTCCTTAATTATTTCTAAAATAATGATATTTAAGGAATTTTGAAAAAAGATCCTGAAAGAGGAGGAATTTTCCAATAAAAAAGTCCCAACTTCCGGAATTCTATCTCTATTATTTATAAAAAAAAATTAACGCTGAAAATAGCGCTCCGCGAGGTCGTTACGCCATAGGCGCACCGTCTAAAAAGCCGGTATATCACCTAAAATATTTTTTTTATAGTATTAAATAACAATTTAAAAATTTGAATAAATTATGGTGTAATCTAAACACTTGAACGAAAAAAACCTCGGTGAAAAAAAAATTTTATATCGATTTTTCAAAAATTTACACCATTGTTAATTAACTAACTTTTTTCCAATCTCTGTTTTTATAAATTACGGTATAAAAGTTACAATAATTCATCTATAAATTTTTCCCTTCGTGGAGCTCTTATCACTTAAGTACTTAATAAAGTTAAGCAAAAAAAATTTTTTAATCTTTATTATTTTGATAATTATAATTTTTTTTTAATTAACAAAAAATTAAATTTCTAAAAAATGTTATGAAAAATAGTTTTTTTTCGTAATATCTTAATATTGCTGTTTTTGCATCTACCATAGGTATTAATTAACATTTAAAAAAAAATTTACGCTGTTTGTTAAGAAATTGTTTATAAATAAATAGACTATTTTGGGATTAAAAAAAAAAAAAAATTACCGTCTTATTGCATAGGTGAAACAAAGATTTAAAAAAAAAAAAAAAATCCTTTTTTTTTAAATCTTATTTTGTTTATAACAATCGCAATTTTTTATGTGCTAATAAGCCCTTAAAAAACATTTTTGTAGACATCATTCCGCATCCAATGAGCTATCGTACATATTTTTAGGAGCTTTATGTCTATTTAACACGTTTTTGAACTTGTTGACTAGACTATATATTCAGACTCGCCAAGTTACGTCGGTCGTATTGTAATGAGCGATTTAGTGGGCAACTTCATTCTGTTAATTATGTGTCACGGTGCGCGCGCATCGTAAAATTTCACTCTCATCAATTTTTCATAACGCGCCTAAAGAAGTATAACTTCAAAAATCTCCAACTTGCGGCTTCAGGAATGTGCCACGAATGATACCACTAATCCATAAACTTCAATGTCCGAGTTCGATGGAATGTTCTACAATAAAAAGCATATAAACTGTTCACTCAATAAAGATACAACAGGCAAAGACACAAACTCGGGGAATATATTTTAAGAACGTTCAATAGATTAGTCCGTTATCTGGCTCGTATCTTAGACCGAATTGACCTCGGTTCAAATCAATTTACTATTATTGTGCGCATGTACTTAGTTGTTCGCCTCCGACAAGCTTGTGCCATTTATACATCTCTATACCGATTTTATATATGTTTTTGGGACGTGTTCAAAATGGGTTATAGTTTTTTTATTGCTTAAATGGGTGGACGAGCTCACAGCCCACCTGGTGTTAAATGGTTACTGGCGCCCACAGACATCTACAAGGTAAATGCGCCACCCACCTTGAGATTTAAGTTCTAAGGTCTCAGTATAGTTACAACGGCAGTCCCGCCCTTCAAGCCAAAACGCATCACTGCTTCACGCTTCACGGCAGAAATAGGCAGGGTGGTGGTACCTACCCATGCGGACTCACAAGAGGTCCTACCACCAGTAAAAATCTCTTAATAACACTCTTGGTTGCACGTCTTGTGAGTCCGCACCGTTAAGAACCACTTGCTACAATCATTCCACTTGCATCATTTGACTATTCATTTCATCGGCCATCTTTTTAAATTTTTTTTTTATTGCTTACATGGGTGGACGATCTCACAGCCCACCTGGTGCTTAGTGGTTACTGGAGCCCATAAACATTTTTTTTTGGTACAATTTTTCCTTGTTACTAAATGCAAGGGGATCTAAGCCCATACAGCCTGCCCATAGACATCCACAACGTAAATGCGCCACCCACCTTGAGATATAAATTCTAAGGTCTCAAGTATAGTTATTATATATGTATTAATTTAATCCATATGTAAATTACTTCATTCCGACAACAATAACAATCGATTAGAACAAACATTCAGTTCGAACACGCCGTGGGAAAGACCCCGAGGAGTTTCATAAACATTAACAAATTGAACTAAACTGCTGGCTGATAACTGGTTTCGTAATGTTTAAGTCGAGTATTGTATTCGAATTTTAACTCGCAAACGTTTTATTGCATTCACTTACGAAATAGCTTTAGCGATGTTAAGACGTATGCTATGCCCGCACGTGAACGTATCCGGATTGATATATGTGACAGAAGATCTGAGATTTCGACCTAACGAACCAAGATCGGTGGCGGCATTCACGTCTTGATGATTACGGACTCCGGTAACCACTTAACTCTAGATGAGCCATGATAACGTTCACCTAATCACGCTGTAAATTTTAAGCTATTGCATAGCTTTTATCGCGGGCTTTGATAGCGGCGACTGAATCAAGAAATTCCGTAACGAAAATAAAACCTAACACCCCCCACTCCGCCTACCATGTAGGTCGCGTTCAACACATTCACACGTTGCGCTTATGTAGTGTTTGTGAATAAGCGCGCGGCGTGACGTCGCACTGCATGCGCATCATGAAAAGTCTGCCCATCTCTCTCTCGCGCGGTCTAGCTTGCTAGTGTGAAGGGGACAGTTAATGTTTTGCTTTTATTAATGTTTATAAATATAGCATGGTCTTATTTTATTATTGTTATAATATTAAATTGTTATTGTCTAATTATAATTGCATAAGGTGTTAAAAAATGCTATGCAATAGCTTTACCGCGGCAAGCAGTCCCCGAGTGCCACAGGTGGTTTTATTTTCGGTAATATATTCGTATTATCAAGTCGAGGGGTGAAAAAGGATATTTGATTTAAGCGAAACTTTTGGAATTTTACAGGAGAGCAATTTGAAGTTTAAAATTTGAAAAAATTATTACGACAATAAACTTCTTTAGCTATTTGAATAGTGTAAGCCTAATTGACGTTCAATTAAAAGCGTCGAACTGTTGATGGTAATACCGAATAAAGCACCGCTTTAATTACAAAGACAAATGTCGCTTAAAACTTATAAGAGCTTTTCACCCCTCGATATGAATACTTGAAGGAATGAAATCATGTTCTTTTGTTATGATTAAACCCACTAAAATGTCATGTCAATACAAAAGTCATGCACAAAATCCAGTACTGATACTCACACTCTTTTTGGAGTTTATATTTCAGAGCGCATTCTCAGATGGAATCCCGATCTGGTGTTTGTCGTTACGCACTCGAATACCGAAGTAGTGAAAAGTTCTTGCATTGTTTTATTATTTATGTTAAAGCTAAAGGTAAGTAATTACGCAAATTATTATTTTTACGGGTTTGAGTTTTATTACACGATGTTATTCCTTGACCGTGGAAGTCAATCGTGAACTATTTTTAAGTACGTATTTCATTAGAGATATTGGTAACCGCCTGCGGGATTCGAACACCAGTACAGCGGCAGATATGAATGCACTGGACGTCTTATCCTTTAGGCCACGATGACATCGACGCCCACGACGACTCATCAAAGTGGAAGGGCCAAGAGGGCCTAGTCTCATGCGCTGGTTCGTCAAATTAAGACGACATTGGACTCCAGCATCAATGTCGCTATCCACTGCACAGAGGACAGGAAGGAATGGAGGTACATAGTCCGAGCAAAAATGCTCCGTAAAGGTCATGACCCTCAGCACTGAGCAACACGATGCAAGGAGGAGTTATTTTCAATCTCATTCGTTAATTTCACGAATGTTTGTGCTCCGTAAATCTTTGTTACTTAATCTAGCAAGATGACCGAACTGATTTACACATTTTTTTTGTTTATTGCCTAGATGGATGGACGAGCTCGCGGCCCACCTAGGGTTAAGTGGTTACCGGAGCCCATAGACATCTACAATGTAAATGCCGCCACCTACCTTAAAATATGAGTTCCAAAGGTGTCAGTTTTTACAGTACAAGTGCATGACGCATCTTATGTGTTATCTGCCAATCTAATCAATGAGAAATGTGTGGATGGAGGAGGATACTCCTCCATCTGCTACCGTTAATTCTCGCTTTGTGTTTATTGACATCGCGGTGCGTTCAGTGCACGTGGGTGTGCAATGAAACCGGTTTGATTCCCGGTCACGCCGACTGACCCACTGATCTGAAAGCTCCATCGGTGTTACACGGAGCTTTTGCGAGTACCGACCGTGTAATTTGATTTATTCGGTATTATTCTAGAATCGCGTTCCGAAACCACATTACGGAAATATGGTAAAAAATATATATTCTAAGATTGTTATTATTACCATAAATATTAAACAATATGATGAGTGAATGTAAGACTTCCGATATCTAGGGTCTGTTATCCAAAGCGACGGTGAACTGGATCGTACTGTGAGGTACAGAATTGACGCAGGATGGATGAAATGGCGGCAGGTCACGGGCACCATATGTGACTCACACATTCCTCTTCCCCTAAAAGGGAAGATATATAAGACCTTAATAAGGCCTGCCGTCTTGTATAGATCAGCTTGTTGGACAACAAAAGTGAGGTTGGTAAGAGAGTGTTAACTATAAATGTGGAAGGATATAGAGGAAGAGGTAGACCTAAGAAAAAATGGATGGATTTCGTGAAAGACGATATGGGTAAATATGTGTAAGAGGGGAAGAAATGGTATATGATAGAAGAGTATGAGGGCAGGATAATGATGAATGATGATGATGAAGAGTGAATGTAAAACTTATCGATACTTTTGCTTGGTTACAAATATAAACGAAAGCCTTCAAATGGTAATCGAGTGAATGTAAAATCCACTAAAATGCTAATAATATGTATATTAATAAACAGATTATCAGCGCTTGTGTCGTTGACTCACAATAAAAGTATCATAAAAGTTAAAACAAACTACACAATATTCATTTTATCTCATTATTTATATCTCGAACATCGAAATCTTCTTAATTTTAATTATATAAAGCAAGTTTTTGTATTAAGAATCTGATATTTTGTAATAGATTATATGAAACGAAAGGTGTTCACTATAAAGCAACCGATTTCAGCATGTCACCGTTTTTTATAATCGAAAATAAATTGTTATTCTTATACATACATATAAATACAAAGATCCTTTTTTATTTTTTATTTTTATTACCCTTGTAGGCAGACGAGCATACGGCAAACCTGATGGTGAGTGGTTACCGTCGCCCATGGACTTTACCAATGCCAGGGGCAGAGCCAAGCCGCTGCCTACCGCTTTCAAATTGATTAGCCATTATCTATACACGTCGAATATAAAATACAAGTCTGTACCGAAATAAGGCACTTATAGTCATTAGTTAACATTAATAATACTGGTGGTAGGACCTCTTGTGAGTCCGCGCGGGTAGGTACCACCGCCCTGCCTATTTCTGCCGTGAAGCAGTAATGCGTTTCGGTTTGAAGGGTGGGGAGCCGTTGTAACTATACCGAGATCTTTAGAACTTATATCTCAAGGTGGGTGGCGCATTTACGTTGTAGATGTCCATGGGCTCCAGTAACCACTTAACACCAGGTGGGCTATGATCTCGTCCACCCATCTAAACAATAAAAAAAAATTAAAAAAATATGAATCAAAGACCGGTACTAATTTTGCAGTAACAGACAAAGCATAGACTAAATATCAGAGCTTTTAAGTCGACTTTAACTTAGCTTACGTATTAGTAGATTAATCACTGATCGGATTGATTTTGGTAAACACGTCATCAGTTAAATACTCAAAAAAAGTTTAAAAATTCATTCCACTCTAATTTCTTTTGAATAAAATCCAAAAGATACGTATGGGAATGCGTAATTAGAAAGACCCGTCCGGTCGAAGCTGGAATGAACAGCCTCTTAAGCCACCAGCGAAGAGGTTGGGGAAAAAAAGACGACTGACCGCGATCATTATGACTCCAAGTTACTGACGGATTTCTAAAACCAAACACAAAGAGCACGTTCGTTTCCAATCAATTTCGAACAGGTGACGCTTCGAGTGAAAAGCTCGCCCGATACGGCTGGTCCACGAGCTTAAATAAAAACGACCCCGTTCTCCTACCTCGGCTATGAATACAGCACAAGATACTTCAATGTATGCACAAAGCATTAATGATTCATTTACCAAAAAGGCGCACGACAAAAGCTAACTGTTCGCACAATGATGTTTGCGAGGACAGTAACAGAAAGCTTTGACGTCTACTAAACAGATCCAGTCGACAGATGTGTTTCTGTTTTATGGAGAAAGGCTCGTGGTCATTTCAGGATATTTTGTCCAAGTTTCAGTACTAATTTCAGGTTTAACGCGATACGAATGATTAGATTGCGTTTTATAAAATTTTGTCTTTACATATACTTTACATTATTACATTATACCATCCATAAGCGCAGATCAATTTTAGCGACCTTCGTCGTAGAGTAGTTCCAGAACACGTATTGCAAATTTTTTCTCTACCTAGTACCTGTAGTATCTAGTATATCTCTTTTGCTGGTGTATTTTTGAAGTGAAAACTTCTTTAGAATCGTTGTGATTTCAAACCGGATGCAACGGAAAAAACGACAGGTAAGAGACACAAATACAAAAATGTGTAGGATGAAGCCAGCAAAGAATGAGACAGAAATATACATACTATTTAATACAGCGCCATCTGTGAGATTTTTTTAATACTAACGTGTGTATGAAAGCTCTTGTAGTGAATTTTAATTTAGGATTATACGTGAAATTAAAATATCAATTCACAGAGGGCGCTACCTTACAATTATTTACTAATGACAAAATTTTACATATACTTAAGACGTTTAGGATAATTGAGTCGTCTATTATCAAAGGTGGCAATATGTGCATTTGGACAAAAAAAATTTATTGATATGTCAATACAGATTGATTTGAATATAATGTCTCCTTCAAAGAATACGGTTCAAAACCTGCATTAAATAAAGGTTAATACTTAACCTGTTATTTATCTAAGATGTCTTTCCGAAGAGTTTTGTGACTGCCAATGGAATACAAAGTCAATAATTCGTTTTTCTGATTTACCAATCATTGTCCAAAAGTCAGATTGCCGGCTTTGATAATAGTCGACTCAATTGTATTTTAATTTTGGAAGGTTTCACTTCTACCACGTGTGAATTGCACACATGTATTTTTTTTTTATTGCTTAGGTTGCATGATGAGCACACGGCCCTCTTGGTGTTAAGCGGTTACGGGAGCCCATAGACATCTACAACGACATCTACTTTGAGATATAAGTTCTAAGGTCTCCGTATAGTTACAACGGCTGCCCCACCCTTAAAACCGAAATGCATTTCTGCTTCACGGCAGAAATAGGCAGGGCGGTTGTGCCTACCCGTGCGGACTCACAAGAGGTCCTACCACCAGTAATAAATGTAAATGCTATATGAAAAGCACTGGCGAAAAACTAATAATTATTCAATAATAATAATAATAATAACTGGAGACAGACGATCATCTGGCCCGAAACTAAGATTCCTTGTACTATGGAAACCAGAGACTGATATACATACATACATATACATGTTAAAATACAGACATAAATAATATTTTGTCAATATCATTTATTATTCAACGTAACTTTAATCTGAATAGCTAATACTACCTTTAAAGTTTCACATTGAAATTATTATGTTCTAATATTATCAGAAACTGTGACTTTGATAAACAAACACAAGAAAACAAAAATGACTTGAGAACGAAAAAAAAAGTTTCAAAATTATTATTTTTTATTGCCCTTGTAGGCAGACGAGCATACGGCCCACCTGATGGTGAGTGGTTACCGTTGCCCATGGACTTCAGCAATGCCAGGGGCAGACCCAAGCTGCTGCCTATCGCAAACCTACCTACTTACTTTAAAATCTTGGCATAAGCTGTCCTCTGTATATTTATCTTTAATCGCCTTAATAAATACGGTATCAGAACAGTACCGGGTCGCTTTAGTGCGCGTTGAACAGCTTGACGGCTGCATAAATATTCAAATTAGTAACTGGTTCAACTTGTATAGTTGTTTTTGTTGCAATGACATGTTTTTTTTTCTTCTTTTTCAAACGGAACTTAATGTTTCGCATTCTTAAAATAATTTTCTCGGGATTATCGAAAGCTTTTTGATGCTTACGTAAAGATAGTTTAAAAATAATATATATTTTTTTAAATTATTATAATAAATTCTGTCTGTAGATTTTAACAATATCGAAGTTTGGATTTTATTTATGACAATTAAATTATTATTATTTTTTAATTTAAAACATTAATAACGACAACTTTATCGGAAATGTTTAAGTAATATTATAACACTTTCACAATCAAGTAATGACATGTTTTAATTCCGTTTATATCAGCGTTACCCTAGGTGAGCTCTGGGGGCTCAAACCGGAGATGTTGCTAACACTGGCCCTAGCAAGAGCAGTACTTCGCAGAATCTACCACCGGATCAAAAACGCGACCCACTGAGAAGATCCGGCGAGAAACTCAGTGGGCTGTGTCTATGGGTTTCTAATTACTGTTGAAGGGCTTCCGTACGTGTAAGTACCGCCATTCCGCCTGTTTTTGCGCGAAGCAGCCACGTGCTTCAGTTGGAGAACGGCTTTCACGTTTAGTGTTTTACTATATGTCTTTATTACATTGGTAGTGACAGATCGATTTTCAATAATACTTCCCTAATTCAGTTTACAGAACAAAAACAGCATATGAAGAATTATCTGTCTCTCTCTAAAATCTGTTTTGTACTAAGTTAATAAGGATCAAATTCGGAAAGTCTGTTATGAAAATACGAGCGATCCACTCGAATGTTGCTCATTGTGATTGTGACGAAAAAAAATATAACCTAAGTCAGTTTGGAAACCTTCACGGCTGTTGAACTCGAGTGATGATTACTGATCGGTGATTTCGTACAAGGAGACAAAACGCTTCGATGGTCTTCAATGGAGATCGCTTTGCATCATGACATCGAAGAATGAAATTAAAAACGGGATTACTACTCAATAGTTGAAGTCGTCGTGGCCTAAAAGATAAGACGTCCGGTGAGGAGATCTTAGAACTTATATCTCAAGGTGGGTGGCGCATTTACGTCGTAGATGTCTATGGTCTCCAGTTACCACTTAACACCAGGTGGGCTGTGAAATCGACCACCCATCTAAGCAATTAAAAATATTAAAAAAAACAATATGTTTTAACCAAAGTGGCTTGCTTTAACAACGATAATGATATTAGTTATCGGTGCATTTAAAAAAAATCAATTGATTAATAATTATATCTTTGATGACACTACATTCGAGAGATATACTCGAGAGCAATGAATCCGGGTCACTTAAAAAAAAACTATAAATCTCGGCAACTAAGAATGCTGGCTTAATTAAATAAATTGTTTTCAGTATGTAAACAATTAAATACTCTTTAAATTAAGGTATTAAAACTTCTTAGTTACTGCGAGATTTTGCTTGCGAGAACTTACATTATTATTTAGAGATGATTTTAGGAAGAATACTTTTAATTGCAGAGTACAATGAAAGTTCTTCATGCCTAGGACTCGTGTCATCTAAAATAAATCAAAACCTATTTCTTTACTTATTCTTCGAGAGAAAGAACTGCTTCTTTGCGTTGAGTTGTAAACTCCAATGAATTGAAACTTTGTTTGTTCGTCATAGATGTTGCAATTTTCAGATTTGACTATTCAAACCGTAGGTAAACAATGTTTTGCACAGACAATTACTAAACACAAAACTAGATAAAAACATAGCGAACAACGAATTAATTGGAATGAAAACATGAATTGAGCAATTATAATTAATGTTTTAAAATACATTAAAAAAAAGATCGATTCCAATTTCACAAAACAACCTTCAAGCTTAATGAAGCATTGTAAAATATAGTTTTTAAACTTCTCAATAGGCTGTTTGCTCGGTGATCTGCGTCGCGAACAAAATAGGACGAAAAAAATACTATTTGAGTCTATGACGAAGTATCAATTTGAGTTTGGAACACTGATACGAAATAGACTAAACACATTGATAAAGGAATATTTCACATCTTAAATCCCTCGTCTAAATAGATCCCTAGCAATTTTTTTCAATGTTATATAATTCAATAGTCGTATTGACATTTATCTCAATTATCTATCGACTTTCGGGATTACACTGACGTGGTTGATACATGTGTTGCGTCTGCGATGGCGCCGGCAGGCACCGGGTAACATCTGGTGTTAGTTCATATCAGCTCGCGACTAGCACGTGATGAACGACGCATTGTTGGCACAATCATGCTGTGCGATTGCGTAAGCTTGTAGAATCGAATGCAAGAAACAACTGGCTAATTTGATGTGGTTTGTCTGGTCTAATGTCAGTTTAAATGAAGACATATCGGACTATTATTGCTTTGTTAGGTAGACGAGTCCGGCCGACCTGATGTTATGTGGTTACCGACGTCCATAGACATTTATAACGTAAATGCCGCCACTTACCCTGAGATATGAGTTCTGAGGTCTAAATTTTTACAGTACAACGGCTGCCCCACCCTTTAAACCGAAACGAATTACTGCTTCACGGCAGAAATAGGCAGGGTGGTGCGAACTCACAAGACGTCCTACCATCAGTAATTACGCAAATTATAATTTTGCGGGGTAAATTTTTATTGCACGATGTTATTCCATCACCGTGGAAGTCAATCGTGAACATTTGTTTAGTACGAATTTCATTAGAAAAATTGGTACCTGTTCGGTGATATATTACCGAACACCTTTGTCAGCATAATTCGCGTGACGCGTTAACTTCATTTGCACATGCACAAATCGTCAGTGCACGATCAACAACCGCGTCACCCGGGTGCATTCATAATATTAACATTTAATTTATTTTCTCTATATTTTAACAATAAACATTTTTAAGTAACATTATCTTTAACTAACAAACTCACACCGCACCCTACAGTACCCATCAGCGGTATTCGAACACCGGTACATCGCTAGATACGAATACACCGGACGTCTTATCCTTTAGACTACGACGACTTCAAGACTGCGGCTGTGTACTTGAATTCGCGAAGCAACTGCCCTTGAGGTGTTAGGTCTTCTTCGGAGACGCTCGGGCAGTTGTTAGCTAATCCCACCCATCCTGGCTGAGCCTTTGTTCACCCACCTGTCCTGATGAAACTGGAAAGGCCTTCGAACACAAGTAAACCTTCCTTCATAAAAAAAGTAAGATTGGCCCTGGATAATGGGCAGCAGAATTCTCTGCCTATTATACTAACGTGCTGAGATCGGGAACAGGCGGGCCGTGAGGTCGATCATAGAGATAGGACATAAAAAATCGTTAACACAAAATACGCTTTTCGTTTCGGTGTTATCCTGTTTTTACGTAGAACACATTAGAGCTTAGCGACAGAAATAGAGAAGATTCTGTTAAAAATGACCGATATAAGAAAAACTTGCTTCGATATTAACATCGATTTGCACATTAAAAGTCGTCGTGGCCTAAAGGATAACACGTCCGGTGCATTCGTGTTGAGCGATGCACCGGTGATCGAATCTCGCAGGCGGGTACCAATTTTTCTAATGAAATATGTACTTAACAAATGTTCACGATCGACCTCCACGGTGAAGGAATAACATCGTGTAATAAAAATCCAACCCGCAAAATTATAATTTGGTAGGACCTCTTGTGAGTCCGCGCGGGTAGGTACCACCACTCTGCTTATTTCTGCCGTGAAGCAGTAATGCGTTTCGGTTTGAAGGGTGGGGCAGCCGTTGTAACTATACTTGAGACCTTAGAACTTATATCTCAAGGTGGGTGGCGCATTTACGCTGTAGATGTCTATGGGCTCCAGTAACCACTTAACACCAGGTGGGCTGTGAGCTCATCCACCCATCTAAGCAATAAAAAAAATCAATTTGCAAGAATCGATATAATAATATAAATATCGAACGACAATTTTTGGGTGTCAAAATAAACAATATATTATTTTATACATCACTTGTATTATTTGATCATCATCATAGTCAGTTGCTCTTGGCAGGGTAGTCGTAGTCATGTGAAATTATTGTTTATACAACAAATCAAAACACAGTCAAGAGGATAATTCTTTTTTGTGCTTCCCTATCTGACAGAAGAGACTATTCTTCACCTTGGTTTGTGAGCGAGCTCACGAGACTCAACCTGAGATAGTTTCCTGACCAGATTGGAATTGCGACCAATTGAGTAGATCTACACAAAATATTGACAAATAAGACCTCAACCGTACGTGACCTGAAAAGTATTCGAAACGCTAGAAATATGTAATATAATAAAAATTCATAAACGCGAAATTAAATAGTAAAACTAGTTCAATTATGTTCACGACTCGCGTAATCCGAAAGAAAATATTAGTTCAGTAATATCGATAAGATCATAACGTCATTTCGGATCCTCCAGATCCACTCTCGGTGATTTTAGGTACCTCAAGCACCGGTCACCGTTCTTGTCGAACCCGTCGCTTGCGACGAAGAGTTCGACGAACAAGCTAACCCTCAAACACAGCCCACTAAGTTTCTCGTCGGATCTTCTCAGTGGGTCGCGTTTTCGATTCCAGGGTTAGTGTTAGCAAATTCGTCAAGTTAGAGCCCCGTGAGCTCACCTACTCGCCCGGTGTATCTAGTATGACCCCTCGAGGTCACTAGAATAGGTTGGAAATAAATTAAAAAATTACTAGGCAAATTTAAAAATGATTCTCCAATGATTGTACGTCTAAAATGTCACACAATTCAAACGTCCGTCAAATCGCATATTACGATGTAACAATAGTAAACAGAGCTCATTTAATAAGTACTCAGTAGTGTAGTAATGTGGACGCACGAGGAATAAATTAAACAATTACGTGATAATTTTATTTCAATTAAGTTGCTTCGCTTCGTTTATTACGTTTCGCTTTTCTCAAAATCCTCCGGACCTGTGTGTTTGAAATTAAAAGTTATTAACAAAATTGTGTTTTGAATTCAATTAAAAGAAAAACAAACACTAAAAAGAGTCCAACACATATCTATGATGCTAAACTCTATATGTAGACAGAGCACTTATGAAGGTTTAACTTCTGCCGTATTTAAATACATAAATGAATGAGGCCGTCCACACATACCTGATACTATGGACTGTGAATGGCAAGCAGTCGACATCGCCCTAAACACGTCATTACGGATCCTCCCGATCTATTAACCGTGCTTTTAGGTATTTCAAGCACCGGTCACCGTCCTCGTCGAACCCGTCGCTAGCGACGAAGGGCTCGACGAGTAAATTAACCCATAGACAAAGCCCATTGAGTTTCTCGCCGTTTCCGATCCAGTGGTAGATTCTGTGAAGCTGCTCTTGCTAGGGCCAGTGTTAGCAACACTCCCGGTATGTGCCCCGTTAACTCACCTACACGTCAAGGAGAAGCTGAAATAGGCTCTCAAGGCTATCAGTATAGGTAGGGGAAAAAAAGGCCGCTCACATATCAATGTTCCAATCTCATATAGATACATTTCCAATTTAAATTCTTCTCCTCTCGTTATTGTCGCACATAAAACACGTTCGAAAGAACGACCTAAAACCAAACATAGTTGAATTCACACGTCGAACAGTAGGAAGTCCGTGCGTTTCATCGTTAACCGGAATATCTCGGCCGCGCCGAATCGATTCGACTCCGAAACTTTGCGCAACACTAGTTACTCAATCAGTGATGTACAATGTGATTATAGACAGGGCTGCTGGTAAATTTGAATTAATTTAGAAACTTTGACAATAACTTGGTTTATTGTAAAATAATTAAAAAAATAATAATAAAATATATCATGTTAAAGATAAGGCAATTATCGGATTGCCAAATAGCAACACTGTTTGTGGGAGCAATGGCAGTAGTGGGAACGTGACATAATAAAAAAGGCGGTAGTCTGAAGAACGGGACAGAAAGCAGTGTATTCAGTAGTGAGCAGATATCTAAAGATTGTACAAGTGGAGTTACAAATAAAGCAATATTAAGTAAGCTATTGCAATCTGTGTATTTATTTACTGGGTTTGGAACCCGAGTCTTACACTTGACTATATTTTTGTTAAGTAAATACCGAATTTAATTAATTTGCTACAAAAGAAAGTCTACTGTTGTACTAATCCAAGTATTAATGGGTAAAAATTTTATTTACTATATTAGGGTATGCGTAGTGTAAGCTAGCTGGGGTAGATGTCGGTACTACCATCTTGCTTATTTTGTCGTACACCGTTTTGTTTCTATACATTTGGGGCTAGTGAAAACAACATAATAAAAAATATAATGCCATCACAATAAAAAAGAAAATCCGCTTGATAGACAACTAATAACACCACCATTACTAGACAACTAATAACACCGCGGCTCGTCAAAGCTTTATTATTTTCAATAAAGTTTTCACATAATATGGACTTTTGAGTAATCAAAAAAATATACAACCATAAAAAAAGCAAACAAAAGTTCAACTAGCAAACTAACGCATAGACATAGCCCACTGAGTTTCTCGCCGGATCTTCTCAGTGGGTCGCGTTTCCGATCCGGTGGTAGATTCTGCGAAGCACTGCTCTTGCTAGGGCTAGTGTTAACAAATTCTTTCAGGTTAAATCCGTGAGCTCACCTACTCGTTTACGAGAAGCTATAATAGTCACTTAAGCTACCAGCTAATAGGTACAAAAAAATGGATTAAAATAATAAATTTCAACTCGAAAACAAACCGATAACATAATTTCTAATGAATACTACTGGTGGTAGGACCTCTTGAGAGTCCGCGCGGGTAGGTACCACCACCCTGCTCATTTCTGCCGTGAAGCAGTAATGCGTTTCGGTTTGAAGGGTGGGGCAGCCGTTGTAACTATACCTGAGACCTTAGAACTTATTGTCTCAAGGTGGGTGGCGCATTTTACGTTGTAGATGTCTATGGGCTCCAGTAACCACTTAACATCAAGTGAGCTGTGAGCTCGTCCACCCATCTAAGCAATAAAAAAAAAAAGAATAAAAACTTAACTGAGCTAGCCCTAAAAAATAAGGCGGATTGTTGACTTAAAATAATTTCGGTGCTCTCCCTTTGGGCATGGCTAATCGGGCACGCCGCGTGACGTGTATGCCGTAACTACACCATAGTACAATGCTGACGAAATACTAGTAAAACTATGTGTATATTGTTCATTGCAAAACAACAGTGTCTTGTATTGAAGATTTAATTTCAAAACTATTCGTATTGTAAAGGTTCGTTCAAATGTCAGATACACCGCACTACTAAGAGATATTCAAGCTCTTAGAACTTTTACTATGGTGCCCTAGTAGTCGAAATTCGACTATAATTCATTGAAATTATAAGTTTCAACATTATGAATACATATTATGGTTCTATTGTCAAAGACTTCTTTGATCACAGATTTCGCCATGACTATAAACAAATAATATTAAAGACAAACAATATTAATCTATTCTCAATTTGACCATAGACTTTAAGCAATAACAAAAGTTTGACAAAGAGTCAATATAATATAATGTCAAATATACACTATATAATGATTTTTTAATTGATTTAATGTATTAATGATCCATAATTTTTAAAAAATATAATCATTCTGCACTCCTTCTCTATATTTTCTATAAGTATGGGAAATTTCATACTCCTCCGACCGCGCAATTTTCGTAAAAAGTTGTTCAAAGTTTTTGCTTCATGTATTAATAATCTTATAACAGTTCGCAGTACATACTTACAACAGTTTAACTTGTCGATGTTCGGCCAAAATCACAGACCCCTCAAGATTAAAATTGGTTTTGTGTAGCGTTTTCTTTTTGTTTTGTTATTAAAAAAATATTTGAAATGGTTTAAAAAAATATATAATTTAATAGTACATCCTCACCAATGGCTGCCAATTAAAAGAATAAAAAAGAAAATCGATTGTTAAACAATTAACTCTTTTTTCATTGCTTGTAAAATAAATGCAGGTAGTGTTTAAGAAATTCTTAAAAATCTTTATTATATCTTATATCTTTTTTTTCATTATATGAGTGGACGAGCTCACGTTCCACCTGATCTTAAGTGGTTGTCGGATCCCCAAGACATCTAAGACGTTAATGCCCCATCCACTTTGAGACCTGAGTTCTAAGGCTAGTTTTTACAGTACAACGGTTGCTCCACCCTTCAACAGAAAAATCTTAATTTCATATATCTTTTAACACTTATTTTTAGTAATTGGATAAATGTACTTTTAAGCCGACACATTTAACTCGTTTCGTATTCAAGAATTACTTAACCGGCCCAGTCTTGAATGTAACGTTGAATTTCAACAACTACACCAAGTAAGGTGATAGAATAACAATGTAATGTAAAGACGGCTGTGAACTTGCGGTCAGGGATACGTAACACTTACATTATTACATACATTAACAAGAATCAAAATACATAAATATTCAATGGAGCTTTTCTATTGTCCAAGGATTACACTAGCCCGGGAATATCCAACCACAAGACGGCCAAGATCTTCCCAGTTATTTCATAATTTTTTTGGTCCGTAAATATTTCTAATTTAAACAGCCCTGTTGTGGCCCACAGAACTCACAACTCTAGTCCATGTTAAAGTCTACAAATGAACTCCGCTTAAATACTAAATCAGAATGCATGATCGCTTTGCGACAGAAATACCAACGGTAATACCACTCCATACTAACTTACAACATATCCAACCAAAAAAATCTCAAGAAACCAAGACGATAATACCACGGTATCTGATATCTTCTTCATGTTGCTACTAAATAAATAGATAAACCATAGGGAAGTTGGCAAAAATATGAATCAACACTAACGAGAATTTGCAAAAAAATTAGCAGACTTGTACCTAATAAATTGGTAATAAAATTGGTCTACCATGCAACGCCCGCTCCGTGGAAAATCTCCCCATTGGGTAAAGAAGAAACAGCAATATTAGTTTCTGTGCGTTGTAGCGCTCTTGTTCGACCGCCATTAATGGTAGTTACATCATACTCTGGTCATGATTATCTGATCTTTCCCGCTTTATCCAAAATCAGGACACTTTAAAATGACAGGTGAAAGGACGTTTAGTTTTTTCCGTAGCACCTCAAGCTAAGTTAACCTTAATTTCCTTACCTACGAAACTTGTTCGATTATCTATATATATAAAAATGAATTGCTGTTCGTTAGTCTCGCTAACACTCAAGAACGGCTAGACCGATTTGGCTAATTTTGGTCTTGAATTATTTGTGGAGGTCCAGAGAAGGTTTAAAAGGTAGATAAATATGAAAATGCTCGGAATTAAATAAATATAACAATTTTGTTTTTCCTTTGATGTATCCCCCGTCGGACGGATTCCTTTTCTTTGTTTTAAGTTTATTTTATACAAAAGTTTAGGTTTTTTATTTTTAGATTGAGGCACTACGAAGTCTGCCGGGTCAGCTAGTTTATATTATAAAATAGTATTATCCAAGACTCATCTGATTCAATCTGCATACACTTAAAAGCTGTTTGACTTCTTCAAATATTCTTATGTGTATATTTTTTACATAAAAACGAATGAAACTTGATTTTCTTGTTGCCAAAACGAATTCGTAAATCGATTACGCAATCTTTATTGATTGTAATAATGCATAAAGCAAACGAAGTACGGGAGATCGGCGAGTTTTCTTAGCTCTCACAGGTAAAGATTCAATAGAACAAAAACATATAGCACATAGAGTGTTACTACTAGCTCTGTCAAAACATTTCGTATCATCATCACTCTTCGTACAAGTCAGACTGTCGGGACTATCAGTTAGCTGTCTTTGTCGTACTATAGAATGTAAAAATAACTTCTGTTACTTGTCCCTATTCCACATTATGGCATAGATTTTAAGACCAGCCGCCTAGCTGATGTCTACTCTCCTTGGGTTAAATCTCCAATAGCATATCCATTGCAACAGGTGGGACATATTTCTTTTTTGGTGCCTCTTTTACCTCGTCGTTTTTGATTTTATGATTTGCATTTTATTGTTATAAATTTTATGTTTTGTTTTATTAATGTGCACTAAAATAGTGATTTTCAAATACCAAAATGAATGTAAAATCAACTATGACCTTATTAATTATCTATTTCGTAATGTGATTTAAATTACAATTTTTCATTCGATAAAGTAAAAGCAAAGTAGTAGAAACACTGATCCCACTTAGCGGGTGCCACTGATTTCCCTGGATACCCTATTGGGTCAGAACCAACGACCAGAACTTCCCGATCACCTAGGAAACTAAAACTTTTTTATGGATTCAGCTTGCCGTCAAGGTTGAGAATATGCAATTTTATTTAATAAAATAAAATGTTTTTCACTAATGTATTCTACAAATGTATCTGCAATACCAATTTATTCATATTATTATTTTCTGATTCGTTTCATTACTTTAGACAGACTCTTTATTTTTATTTAATCAGTAATTAATACAAATACGAAAAAGATATAACAAAAGGAGCTCCGTTCCAGCGAAATGTTCACAAACCACCTCTATCTTTTTATCTATAGAGAGTTAAGTCATTACGAGGTCGTTGCCTATGTGAGCTTGAAATTTGTACATAGTAGTTAGTTTAAATAAGGGCTATAGATTATCCAATACATCGAAAAACATTGCCATGCGGTTGAAATAAGCAGAATTAAAAGACGGATCTGTCCTAATCTTATTATTCGTCACGTAAAGTCTTTACTATTATGTAAAGTAAACATTATAATTCTAAAAAACGTTATTGGTATTTTCGTGATATCTTAACTGGTAACTTATCTAAATTATTCAACCGTCTAAAAAAGGCTGTTTACCTCTTCCACAGATTGTAATAAGACACGTGCAATGTATTCTTGTCTCTGTCACACTTAAGTTGACAGTAATACCACACTACAGGGCGCATCGCAAAATACATTACATATTGTTATTGTAAGAATCTCTGCTTACATCATAATGTAGGTTATGGGAATCTTCTAAAAATGCGCACCAGCATTCTCTGACTATTAATAAAATCTAATAAAGAGGTAGTGCGACTACGCCCATTGAAACAAAACCTAACCGTATCCAATGACCAGTCTACTGGTGAATGTAATGATATATATTAAGCTTCGTTATACTAAGCAATGCGCCAAATACTACTTCTAAATAGAACCCAAGATAATAATATTCCAAATCTTAGATAAATTAATTTACAACATCATTATTTATGGTTGAATCGTAACAATCATAGACAACTTCCTTGTGGTTAGCAAACATAACATTGCCACAGCGAAAGTAAAGAAAAATTTGCAAATCCATTAGCAGATTGAATTGTGTAAAAGCCAATTATTCTCGTATCGATGAAGATGATTATGGCGCCATCGGGATATTCTAAAGTGTCAAAGGTTCTCCTCTGCCTTTCTAGAACAGTTTTTATAAACCTAGAAGTTTCTAGAAGAGCCAAAGAATGTGTGATATCTATCAACGCTACATTGCTATAACACTTTATATAATATAATTGTGTGCATTTAAAAGATAAAAAAAACCAAAACCTCAATAAAAGGCTGCCCTGCTTTTTTCTTCTTGAGGACGCGTCTTTCTGGGACCAGTGGAGGAGAACATCGTGTTTTCACATCCAACAACTACATTATATCTAATGATATTTAAGTTGAATGAAATGATTCGAATTTGGACGATCGTATTAATAGGATTAATACATATTTTTGCAATAATCTTAAGATTTCCACGAGACTTAACATTGAGAAGATCGCTCAGTCTTCCGAAGTTTGATCCCGTTAAAGTAATGCGCATGCGCTCTGCGCGAATATACATGAGCGAATACGTAGGTACAGTTCATGATAAAGTACTAACACCGGTTTTCAAGATATAATTGTTGTTACAACAATCAATAAAATACGCTTGGTAGGGTTTCTTGTGAGCCCTCACTGGTAGGTTGCTACCGTGAAGCTATAACGCGTGCCTATTTGAAGGGTAAGAGTGCCGTTGTACTCTAGCATTGAAACTTAGACCTCATGTAACTATACTGAGACCTTAGAACTTATATCTCAAGGTGGGTGGTGCATTTACGTTGTAAATGTCTATGGGCTCCAGTAACCACTTAACACCAGGTAGGCTGTGAGCACGTCCACCCATCTAAGCAACAAAACAAAACAAAAACTGTCTCAAGGGACGCGTCGGCGTTCACATAGTGATGGCTATGGGCAACGGCAACCACTCAACACCATATGGCCCGTAAACTTCACCCGACAATGATATAAAAACACTATAACAATATCATATGGTACATTAATGAGTCGTGAATGGTGATGATTTCGTATTGCATGATTACAACCCACTTCACTGTTTTGATCTTGCCGTTGGTTTGAAAGTTTCAAAAGCATTATTCGTATTATTTATCATTTTATATGATTACATTCTCTATGGTTTTATTTTTACAATAGGCAACTTGATTAAATACATAGACAATGCAAAGTTCGCTTTCAAACCTGTATGGTGGCACACTACAAATAAAAAATATAATTTTTTTTACTGTGATTTGCGTGACACTTTTAAATACATAATTAGATCAATAATTACACTTTACAAATATATTTAGACGATATTATGTAACAAATATGTCACAAAGAACGCCCTCTCTCTTTGATTCCGTGTAACATTCGAAGTATAAATTCCGAATGTCGGGTATAATAATATAATCTTATATAATAATATAAAATTCTCGTGTCACAATGTTAGTTACCATACTCCTCTGAAACAGTTTGACCGATTTTTATGAAATTTTATATTCATGTTCAGTAGGTCTGAGAATCGGCTACTATCTATTTTTCATATCCCTAAGTGATAAGGGTTGTCCAGCCCTAACATTTATTTTTTATTTTTCGGACAATTTTTTTTTGTTATATTTAGGCATTATGTGGTTGAATGAGGTTTTGTTATTTTTATATTCCCTTATCGTTCACAGCGCTACATGCCTCTTTCACTCATTTACCACATCCTTACACACTTACAATAAGTTAGTTTTCTACACTAGAAATTCCCTAGAAATCTTATATATGGCAAAACAACGTTTGCCGGGTCAGGACTACCTGAAATATAATATATCACTAGATATATTATATTTTATAATATTCTTTGTCTACATCAGTACATGAATGCGCGATTCAGATACGACCGTCGGTCGTGAAGGTAACAATATGAATGAATTACTAATATTTCACCAATCGTCAGCATCCGTGAACAAATTTGACACAAAATAGACCTATGTATACAAACATATTATGCGTTCCTTCAATACAGTTGAAAACATAGCAATAATCCCTTTTCTTTCCTACTTATGCTGATAACCTTAAGAGGCTATTTCAGCTGTACCCTTACATGTAAGGGGCTCAAATCGGAAGGGTTGCTAGCACTGGCCCTAGCAAAAGCAGTGCTTCGCAGAATCTACCACCGGATCAGAAACGCGATCCACTGAGAAGATCCGGCGAGAAACTCAGTGGGCTGTGTCTGTGGGTTAATTCGCTCGTCGAGCCCTTCGTTGCAAGCGACGGGTTCGACGAGGACGGTGACCGGGGTAAACAATAAGAGATTAATTAATCATACAATTTTGAAACTCTCAAAAATAGTATCCATATAACACGTTCTTAATTTTCCGTCGGGATAGTTAGAATGATAATGCCTGTTTCATTTAGACTGGACTTTATAATAGTCATAAAATGTCATAAAGTGGCATCGGTGTTCGATTCGGGACGTCCAGACTAATTGTAACAGCAGTTATGTCGTAAAGCGTGCTTGCTCATCTAAGCTTATAAACTATTATAATTAAAACGTGTTTTGCTAGCATTGTTTTTTTTTCGAATGAATGATTACTGGTAGCCTGGAGGCCTTTCCAGTTTCACCAGGACAGGTGGGCGGGCAAAGGCTCAGCCAGGATGGGATGGGATTTGCTAACAGCTGCCCGAGCGCCTCCAAAGGCGACCTAACAAACCAAGGGCAACTGCTTCGCGAATGAATCTCCGGCCGGATCAGAATAGCGGTCGGAAGATCCGGCGAGAAAATTAGCGGGCTGATGTTATAGGTTAGATGAGGTATTTGCACCATAATCTTTCCTTGTAAATACCAAGAATTATTAGCAGTGCTCACGAAGGCGAAAACGCGTACCTGTGTCTTCTAAAATTATCATCACTAAAGATTGACTTCTAACAAGGGGATAGCTCCAGTAGAGAGTGTTTTCTTTTTCAGCTCACGCACGTCCACTGGACATAGACCTCCACCAAGGCTTGCTACAATAACCAGTCTTACACAGCCTACATCCTGGAGCCCGCAGCAAATGTAATATTAAATATTATTAAATTATTATACTACACATTATTGTTGTTGGAGGTCGGAGAAGACCTTTGTTGATTGGCAAACAGATCTACAGAAAATAAGTAAATTCAAATAAGAGACTATATTAAGGCTCACATTTAATTTAATTTTTCTATATGTTTAATCATATAATTGTAATAACAATCTAAATAAAAGGCTATTCGTTCATTCATATTATTGTTGTTGTACTTTTTTTGGTAGATAAATTTAAAATAGTCTTACTTGTTGAAGAGATAGAGTTTAATTAATGTAACATAATTTATGATTGGCCAGTAGTCTTCCGTGACGCGCGGACAAAAACTGCACAAGCTCAGCCAAGGACTACAATGAGAACTTGGTTTTAACCGATGCGGATCCACGATACGCGAACGCATAGAACAACAAACAAACAGATGAACCTATAAAAAATTATACAGTCGCGAAATAAAATATTAGCAACTCTAAAATTCATAACATTACAAGAAAAATAAATTTCATAAATCCGTTATTTTTTTTACAATGCATTTTTAATACAAAAAATAATCATTCTAATGATATCGCGTCATAACACACTCTCATTTACAATTCTTCTTTCTAGCAATACCTAAAGTAGGCAGCGGCTTGGCTCTGCCCCTGGCATTGCTGACGTCCTTGAGCGACGGTAACCACTTACCATCAGGTGGGCCGTATACTCGCCTGCCTGCTCGGGCAATAAAAAAAAAGCCTACCCCATAAGAATCGAACCAAGCGACAACTTCATTGTCGTTTTCGGGTATAGGGATGCTAAAGGAACGATTTTAAAATGCTGGCTACTAACATATCGTGTGCCTTCGAATACAGACAAGCATACAGTCAGCCTGATATTCAGTGGTTATCGTCGCTCGTGGACAGAACCATGACAAGCACAGCCAAGCCACTACCCACCGCTCATATGATCTTAGATATATTCATAGACACTTAGATTTCTTTCGTTTTAATGAAAACAAGATTGAACTTTTTCGAACGAAATCTTTGTTTATAAGACTTTCTAC
This sequence comes from Bombyx mandarina, assembly GCF_030267445.1. Classification (NCBI taxonomy): domain Eukaryota; kingdom Metazoa; phylum Arthropoda; class Insecta; order Lepidoptera; family Bombycidae; genus Bombyx; species Bombyx mandarina. The sequence goes on from NC_143227.1 coordinate 1,516,602, forward strand.
GGTTTTAGCGAATGATTGACTTAAAACTAATTTGAATGTTTAATCTCGCGAAGGTGACCATGAAAACTAACATTTTCAAATCCTCGCCTATAATAATAACAATGACAATACAAAACGCAAGATTACATCGCAAAAGTATTTTTAGTTTCTTTTATTAGTTTTTTACCTTTTTATTTAGGACCTTTTAAGCCGGAAAAAGGTGTGCGACAGGGGTGCATACTTTCTCCTATTCTTTTCAATGTGTATGGAGAATATGTAATGAGAAAAGCCTTAGAGGAGTGGGAGGGGGGCATCTCAGTCGGTGGCATAAAAATTAGCAATCTGAGATATGCGGACGATACCACGCTTTTCGCGTCATCTGAGAAGGAGCTTGCTGACCTATTCCGTAGAGTGGAGTATGAGAGTAGTTTGGTGGGGCTCTCCGTTAATAAGTCCAAAACAAAGGTCATGATAGTGGACAGAACCAGTCAACTCTCAAGAACTGGAGAGCTATCAGATCTAGAATTCGTCAGCGAGTTCATATACCTCGGGTCCTTACTGACCGACCGCGGAGGCAGTGAGGGAGAGATAAGGAGGAGGACGCAGATGGCCAAAACAGCGATGACCAAGCTCAAACGAATATGGCAAAATCGCAAAGTCTCTAACGTCACGAAAATGAGACTCGTCCGAACCTTAGTTTTCTCAATCTTTCTCTACGGGGCAGAGTCCTGGACAATTAAGGCATCCGAGCGCAAGAAAATAAATGCATTTGAAATGTGGTGCTGGAGACGAATGCTCCGAATTCCGTGGACGGCCAAGAGGACAAATAAATCTATCCTGGATCAGCTTCGCATCCGAGTCAGGCTCTCAACAATCTGTTACCAGAGGATCCTCAGCTACTTCGGTCATATTGCCCGCCGACAGTCAGATAACTTGGACAAAGTGATTGTGACGGGCAAAGTAGAAGGAAAGAGACCCCGCGGCCGATTACCTAGCCGTTGGTGTGATCAAGTAACCGCTCTAACTGGGTTGCCAGTCGCAACCGCCATTCGAGCAGCTGAGGACCGGACGAGATGGAAACAGCTCACGAGACAGGCAACGGTCAAGTTTCAGGGACACGACCTTCAGCAATGAAGAAAGCGACGAAGAAGAAGAAGAATTAGTTTTTATTTTATTGACTAACTTTATTTCTTAATTTTCCTTATTTTCCTACGTTGCAATATTTAGAGTCAACTAACATATCCACTCTAACTTTTCAATCAACCACATGAAGGCATGTATTGTCTTTTGACCTTGTCTATATAAAGATAACAAACCGAAACACAATTTCGTTTTCAAATTATAAATCGTAAAACAAGTTTTTAATCGTGCTCTGATGCCGATGTTTGATTACATTGCGCAAAAGTGTTTCACAAACTTTGTTCAAAATTACACTTTTTTTCTGGTTTTATAAATAGTAATCTTATTATGCAGTCGAAAAAAGTTCCTTGAAAAAACACGTCACGTTTATTCTGAGTAACATCAACTTAACAGATAAATAAAATAACAAAAGAAAGAACACTACATACATTTTCGAAGGAATAAATTAAGGACATAATTGTCGTATTTACCTTTGCCGTTGTTCAAATCCCGATAAAAAAAACAACACGTCACTTAGAGCACTGATTATTTGTAAACACCTATATTAATGTCACTTTTTTAAAATTGGAACGTATTTTTCGAGTTTGACATTGACAGTTCGTTGGGACGGGAAAACGCGTGCGTCGAGCGAGCCGCGCGCTTACCGACTGGCTGTATAGTTGCTTGACCAGAGGCCGAGATAATGATTGCATTCAACCATCGCTATTAGAAAATGAATAAATCGCTTAGATTCTGTTTGTAATGTGCGCGCTCCGGTGGACAATTTGCAATGAAAGTTGCACGTAATTAGTCATTGCAGATAACTTGAGATGACTACATAAGTCAACGACATAAGTCAACAAAACTAAATTTCCTATTGACAAAATATTAGAAAACCGTAAAAAAAACCATCAACGAAAATACGGTAATTTGAATTTTTCAGCATATCAACACTCCATGGAACTGTCCACAAAATCGAAAGGCTAAAACTATCTTAATTGGATACCAACAAACGTAAAGCGTTGTTATTTTTTATTGCTAATGTCAATAGCCGAAGCTCATGGCCATTGCATCTGTTTAATTTGGGACACAAAATTCGAATCTATTATTTTGTACTTTTTTTACCTATTCGCTGATAACCTAAGATGCTAATCAGCTACGCTTGGACGGGTTGGTGAACACACGGCTCAATCTAAGAGAATTTGCTAACACTAGTCGAGGGCAAGCGACCAAGAGGCAGGAGTTCGACCCCTTGGACGGACCAGATTCGTGCAGCCCTTGATACAACAGTGCACGATGCTCTGCACTCAGCTGCAGATAGGAACAGATGGCGGTGCATTACAAAAAACAAATTGTTTCAAGCCCATGACCACGACCCTCAGTAATGAGGAAACCGACGCAAGGAGGAGAGTCCTAGCAAGAGCAGCGCTTCGACAGAATCTACCACCGGATCGAAATCGCGACCCACTGAGAAGATCCGGCGAGAAACTCAGCCGCGTGTAAATATGAGTTTTAATAATAACAGTCCATCCGACTAGTAGGTAATCATAAGGTACGACCTTGCTTCCTACAGAAACTACTGTAACTTTTCTTAGTATCCATCCACAGAGCAATAAGTTTGCATGAAACTTCTCAGCATGCCTAAATAATTCATGGTAGGGCATGTTACAAGGTGTCACAATCCTACTTATATCAGCTGAAAAAAGAAAAAGCCACTAATATTAATTATTTATTACCACGCGTTACATCCCTGGAATACAAGTTCTAAATATGCTACTTGATAAAATATCAATAAACAATCTTTCCTATTACGAATACCTTTTACTCAAAGATAGAAACCGTTAAATTTAACAGTAAATTATAGTTTCACGAAATTTAATTGCCCAATAACAACCATTAATTGACTGTGGTACTCAAACTTTATAAAATCGTTCAGGTCTTCATTTATTTTTAAACTGGCACAAAAGTTTTTGTTTACATATTTGAATCTGTGCGGTAAAACATTAGCGGTTAATGGCGACTTATTGCGCGAGTGTACTTACCGCTTTTTTTTCTTTTCCTACCTAAGCTGATAGCCTTGCGAGGCTATGTCAGCGTAACCTTAACTAGTAGGTGAGCTCACGGGGCTCAAACCTGACGACGTTGCTAACACGAACCCTAGCAAGAGCTGTGCTTCGCAGAATCTACCACCGGATCTGAAACGTGACCCACTGAGAAGATCCGGCGAAAAACTCAGTGGGCTGTGTCTGTGGGTTAATTTACTCGTCGAGCCCTTAGACGCAAGCGACGGGTTCGACGAGAACGATAACCGGTGCTTGAAGTACCTAAAAGCACCGTTAGTGGATCGGGAGGATCCGAAATGACTTGTTGGGGGCGACGTCGACTGCTTTCCATTCTGTCCGCAGGATCGGGAATGCCGCTTATTAATATCCATAATACATAAGATGTTGCTCGGTTTAGTTAAATAGTATTGAGATTTTCATTTACTATTTCCAAAAATCCAGAAACTAGTTATAGTTCCAAATACATACCAAAAAACTCCAAATTTATACACAAAACTGTTTAAATTGTTCTCTTTAAAGAAGACGAAAGGATGGGTATAGAAATGAACAGACTCGTTCGCTGTCTAATGTATTGAAGACAAAAACCAAAAGAAAATATGAAGCTGTACCTACATGATGAAACAAAGACACATGGCATAATATAAATGGAATTATACAGGAGCTTAGGTCCTCAACATACTTACCATAAATTTGAAATTCGCATATCACATTTGATAGTGCGTCTAATTATTTTGGGTTACTTTTAAATGAAACGGAATCTATATATTAATACATGAAGCAAAAACTTTATATCCCTTTTTTTCCGAAAATTGCGCGGACGGAGGAGTTTGAAACTTCCCATACTTATAGAGGATATAGAGAAGCAGTGCACAATGCCAGTATTTTTTTAAATAATGCATAAAAGATACATTACATAAATAAAGAAAACATTACACACCATTACTACCATGTGTTTGACACACACACACACATAGTCTTTGTTTATTGTCAAACTTTTGTTATTGCTTAAAGTCTGTAGTCAAATTGAGAATAAGTTAATATTGTTTATCTTTCTTGGCGAAATCTGTCACTATAGAAATATAATAAATAGTCTTTGATAATAGAACCATAATAATGTTCAAACTTATGATTTTAATTAATTATAGTCGAAGTTCGACTACGGCGGGACCACTAGTCTGTATTATTAAATGAACTAGAGGTCCCGTAGTAGTCTAAATTCAACTATAATTAATTGGAATTGTAAGTTTGTACACCATTATGATTGTATTTTATACTTCTATAATCACAAATTTCGCCAAGACTACACTATAAAAAATATTAACAAAGACAAATAATATTTAATCTATTCTCAATTTGACAACAGACGTCAAGAACAAAAGCTTGACAATAAATAGTATGCATTATGCATGCGTGTGTGCGTCAAATACATGGTACGTAGTGTGTGTAATGTTTTCTTTATCGATTTAATGTATATTTTATGCATTATTTAAGAAAAATATTAGCATTGTGCACTTCGTCTCTATATTCTCTATAAATGTGGAAATTTGCATACTCCTCCGTCCGCGCAATTTTCGTAAAAAGGGATACAAAGTTTTTACTTCACGTATTAATATTATTAAAATAAATGAATTAAAAAGTCAAATTAATCTGTATAAGCATGTTTCCCGTCAAATTCAGAATATGCGCTTTGACAACTATATGGTAAAGACGATAATTTCCCAGCATTATGAAAGTAATCTTCCCTGAATTGCCAACAATACCAAGTTTCATCACACTCGGATGAATGGCTTAAGAACATTTGGGGGAATGTCGAGTATCGATATCGAATAATTATTAATTAAACAACGCAACAATTCTGCATGTTCTGTACTCTAAGTGAATTAACAATCTTATACAACATTTTATAGTTAAAACATTTCTTCTCCAGTCAATCGCCTGAGAGCTTTTCGTGTAGTCTCTTATATCGGTCAATTGGCTGTAAAGTGTATCGGTAACTCTCGTACCCAGGTGATCGGACGTTTGATCACCTCTATATTTAGGGACATTTAGGATAGATTGAAGATAAAAAATAAAATATTAAGGGTCCCATTTTACTTTCGGTTTTGGCGGGTTTCCGTCTCTCTACCACAGACTATAACACTGTGTAGAAAACGCTGCAAATACCTGTAGGTACATACACAATCCGGTACAACGCATAGAGGGCAACATACTAAGAGACCTTCAATAATTATGTAGATACTGCACGTTTTCCTACCTGCGGTAGTAATGACATTTCGCTATATCGTCACGTAGATCTAGACAAACAAATATACTTCGTTTTGTGATGAGTCAGCGTCTTTAATAAATCACGTATTTTTTTGCAAAACAATTGATTTGCAAACGCATTTGCGTTATAACATACACACTATGAAATTAACTTGCTTATTTTGTAATTATTTATTAATAGCTAAAATAGTTATATAATTGTTTTTCCACTGAACTTATACAAGCCCATACAGCCAACATGTTTTTGTTTTGTTATTGCATATCCAAGTGAACGAGTTTACGGTACACCTCGTGTTAAGTGGTTACCGGAGGCTGTTGACAAAAAAACGCGAATGTCGCTACCCACTTTGAGATATGAGGTATAAGTCCCAATTGCACAGTATAACGTCTGTCCAACCCTTAAAACAGGAACGCACGATTGCTTCCCCGCCGAAATAGGCAGTTCTGGTACTTTGCGTGCTAGCCCAGGCTCACATAACGCCATATCATCAATAGCCATATGTTGCCACTGTAGGCATTTCTATCCAACATGTTTTGTATTAAAACTTTATTATTATTAAGTTGGTAATACAATTGTTCCCCTCCCTCTCTTCCCCCTGAATGATCATGACCAAAACATAAGTGTTCCGAGGTTTTATTAACAAATCAACCCTAAAAACTACACTTAGGTATATACTGTCGCTCATGGGCATCATCAATGCGAATGCAATCTTCAACCTATTCATAATATACATAACACTTCCTATATTCTATTGGTATAACAAAACGCAATTAAAAAAACAATACGATCAAAGAACATTTAAGTTAATCATAATTGTATTTGTTTTAATTACTAGGGATTGTGATGTAATCAAGTAATTAGTAAGCAGGCATGAGTTTAAAACAGTAGAAGAAGACATTTCTGAACACGCGTTGCAAATATTATGCCGTTTTTGCCGCGAAGATTATGTGTTCGGGCTCAAAGGGCGTAACCGCCATTATAATCCGTTATATAGTGGACAGAAGCGGATTATCCGTAAGGCAAACTAGGCACGTGCCTAGGGGCGTGTAGTTCCAAGGGGCGCGCGAGCTCAGAATTTTTAAATAAATAAAGAAAATAACATATCGTCAAATAACAACAGAGTCGTCGTGGCCTAAAGGATAAGACGTCCGGTGCAATCGTATTTAGCGATGCAACGGTGTTCGAATCCCGCAAGCGGGCACCAATTTTTCTAATGAAATACGTACTTAACAATTGTTTACTATTGACTTCCACGGTGAAGGAATAACAAGGAATAACTCGCAAAATTATAATTTGCGTAATTACTGGTGGTGGGACCTCTTGTGAGTCCGCACGAGTAGGTACCACCGCCCTGCCTGTTTCTGCCGTGAAGCAGTAATGCGTTTCGGTTTGAAGGGTGGGGCAGCCGTTGTAACTATACTGACCTTACCTTAGAACTTATATCTCAAGGTGTGTGGCGCATTTACGTTGTAGATGTCTATGGGTTCCAGTAACCACTTAACACCAAGTGGGCTGTGAGCTCGTCCACACATCTAGGCAATAAAAATATATAAAATATCGACGATTAAGAACTAAATGGTCCTGGTCTACTAAAGTCTAGGGTTTGATGATACAACGTCATCGTAATTGCAAAAACAACTAGTTAAAATTTAAAGTATTATGATGGCCATTTATGGCCGGTACAGGGGCGCCGATAAAGTGATTGCCTAGGCCGCTCTGGACCTTTAATCCGCTACTGACAGTGAAACTAAGATTATGAGCACATGTCTCAGAGTGTATGGCTTCATTCACATTGCGACTGTGGTATCCAGAACCACTTAACATAAATTGGTTTAATACAAAAAGGCCAATGAGAAAAAATATGGTGCGCGTGCAGCTTGGTGCAGATGAAAGAAGTGAAACTTCTTTTGTGGTATGCATAATAGTATCGTGATTTTCTTCATTTCACATCCTTAAATCAAATTTCTCTTGTAATAGGGAACGCCGTGTGTATAAGTGAAACGACCTCTTCATCATATTTCCAATTAAATACAGCTTTTTTTTTTAAATCCTTCATTGAAAATAAAATAAAGATAATATGTTACTGCCATCTACAGGAGCAATGAGAAACGAATAACAAGGCATCTAGTGGCCGACGCCCGTAAACAGAATGTTTATAAGAGAAACCTCGCCTTTTTTCTCTTTCCAAGGTCAAGTGGTTCGTGAGGCGCTATTTTTTTTATTTTTTTTTTTTATTGCCCTTGTAGGCAGACGAGCATACGGCCCACCTGATGGTGAGTGGTTACCGTTGCCCATGGACTTCAGCAATGCCAGGGGCAGAGCCAAGCCGCTGCCTACCGCAAAATTTTCTCGCTCTTGCTCGTCCTAAATTCTATCTTTTGTCTCTAGCCGTAACGAATCTGTCGCTAGTTAAATTTTACTCTTAACGCACCCAAAGAACTAAAAAAGTTTCACTTCAAAAATGATAGATTTCATTGATGATTCCATTTCAATAGGCTACTGCCAACTGTACGGATTAGACCCTATGGAGATTCGATATATGTACCATTTATTATCTCTATTATATATAGATACGTAAGCATTTTAATTGTTTTTAAATTCACTGTTGGTCGCTGCTTGGCTGTGCCCTTGTCATTGCTGACGTGCATAAGCAACGGTGACCACTGACCATCAGGTGGGCTGTATGTTGGTCCTGCTACAGGGCAATAAAAAAACTGGTGGTAGGACCTCTTGTGAGTCCGCACGGGTACCACCGCCCTGCCTATTTCTGCCGTGAAGCAGTAATGCCTTTCGGTTTGAAGAGTGGGGCAGCCGTTGTAACTATACTGATACATTAGAACTCATATCTCAAGGTGGGTGGCGCAATTACGTCGTAGATGTCTATGGGCTCCATTAACCACTTGACACCAGATGGGCTGTGACCTCGTTCACCTATCTAAGCAATAAAAAAACAAAAAAACATAAAACTACACCATAATAAAACCACTTCGCACTTCTCACTATATATATTTTAAATTCGATTACCAGTTGTCATGTTTATTGTTTAAAACCTAAAACATATTGCACTTAATTAATAAGATTTCTAATTTAATTTAGATTCAATACTTTAGTTACGCATGCCGATTCAAGTCGATTTAATATTGAGATACTACGAAATAAACGTCAAAACAATTTACGTCAAACTGAACACCAATCACAGCGCGCCACGTCACATGTGGGTAATCGTTGTGCGCTAGTGACCAAGGGTTGTCACGACGCTTATTTTGATCACAAATGACATATCGTCGCTGTCAAACCAAAATCTGCTATGTGCAAAAACTCTATTTTGAATTAACGAGTAAAAACATTTTCGTATAAAATTTGATAAGAAGGTGAATTTTTAAGAACTATATCAAATGAAAGCTATAAATAAATATTAAAGCTATAGAAACATAACAGTTTTTTTAAACGCTAAATAGGGCTGTGAACTATACGAAAAGGTCAAAAAGTAAAAATCTAAAAAAGTGCACATAGCAGATTTTGGTTTGACAACGATGTTAAATTAAGTTGCGTTCAGTCGACTTCGTTCGGCCATTTATAAAAAATAAGTGTCACGCGATCCACTGTCTAGTAAATTATATCGATTCTAAAGGATCTAACATTAAATCGATTTGAATACGTCACCGTAGAATCGTAATTATTATTCCATTTTCCAATGTAACCATAACCGACATGTTAAAATTATAATAATAACAAAAGTTTGGCGCTTCCATTGAAGACCTGAGCTTTCACTGCACCTCCTGGTTGACTTTGCAGGTTTGCATTGAAAAATGTACCTTTTAACTTTTAAAAGCACAGATCTCTCATTGCACACGACTTATTACACATCTAGAGGTCAAAGGTTATTTGATTTAAGAGACATTTATCTTTGTAATTAAAGGTCATTTTTATTTGGTATTAGTATCAACAATTCGATGTTTTTAATTGAATTTAAATTATGTTTACTCTATTCAAATAGCTGAAGAAGTTTTTCGTTGTGATATTTTTTCCAAATTTTAAACTTTAAATGGCTGTAATGTAAAGTTGGGGAAAGGGGGTCCCCCCGTCTTACTCCTCTTTGAATGTGAAAACGTGGGCCAATGGACTCGAGTTTGATCCCTCCTTTATTGTTATTGTATATACTTAGGATAGTCTTTACATATTTTTACTGTTTCATTACAAAACTCTCTTTTGCATCCTAAATACTAATACATACATTACTATTATACATTATTATTTTAAAACTTTGTAAAAGCAAGAAATAAATAGCATATTATTATTATTATGTAAAGTTGAAAAAATGTCACTTAAATCAAACAGCCTTTCACCCGTCAATATTTATATTTTTTTAAATATATTACAACATCACTATAATAAGTTAAGTTAAATCAAAATTTACAGTATAATTATGTTACAGCAAGTCAAGAAATGCGAGATTCATATTATTTTATAATAAATTAATGTAAGCTTTCTTCATGTAATTTGTATAATCGATTAGAAAATTGCACTGCTGATCACGTGTGAGAACTCACAAAAACGTATACAAATGTATAAATAGGCGTACAATTATTAAACACATCACATATAATTAAATACATATACATTCACAAAATATTTTAATGTGTATAATATCGAAATAGTGTAGAGAAATCTTGTAAAATCTTACGAAAATATATTTCATTATTTCTATTACACTGATTAACCGTTTCTGCTTTACAGTAATAAGACGTCTAAGTTAAAAACGGGATCAGGACGATGACCGTGAGCACTCATGAGTACTTGTTCTTACACGACTTGCAAACTGAAAACGCTTTCTCCACCGCATTTTCGTATCAGTAACCATCCTATCCAATTTCTATTCCTCTTACTTCTTCAGTATCGAAGGAACGGCTTATGTGATGAACCTTTTGTCTATTTCTGCCACAAAGCAATATTCTATCGAACTTCGCCTTCCACCTGATGTCCATGGGCTCGTTGGGCGTCTACAGCTAGACGTTGTGGGTAGTCTCGGACTGGAGGAGTCTGTCATCACGACACAAGTCAGGGCGGCGGGAAGTACCCTAGAGTCGTACGTAGTCTGTCGTATCATTAACATTACATTATGGATATCGTGTAACTGTTTCTAACATAATTAATACGCTTTTATTAGCTTCAGGCGTATGTATGTTAGTATGTAACGGAATCTTTGAACATGATTTTGAACCCCTTCAAAATGGTGGATTAATTCGAAATATGGTATACTTATTAAGGACCGATGACAATACAATATTTAAAAAATATATTGAAAAAATTGTAATTCAACTAAAAAATGAAAAATAAATAGGTAATAATTTAAAAAAAACTATTATTTATTGTGAAAAAAAGCGTGGTGTGCATGGTATCAGTAGTTATAAATATTTTATGAATAGATATGAGTAGAAGGGTTATTTTGATAATACCCTGAAAAGCACCCCACGCTTTTTTTTTACAATAAAATAATTTTTTCTTACACTACTTTTAATTCAAATTAATTTTATTTTATTTTATATTTTTTAGTTGGGTTTTCTATAAAAGCGTATTTTGTTAGTAAATCCCTTAGATTTCAGTGTATGTATTTACAAAAACAAACTACCCGCAGAGTTTTATGAAGGGTGTTGAAGCTATTGGTTAGATGGGTGGGGTGTTGGGAGGGGGGTTGGGAGGGGGGTTGGGAGGGAGGTTAGGAGTAGAAGGTGAGCACGGGCTCGTGGTTGCCGCGCACGAGCAGCGTGTTGTCTGCGGCGGAGGCGATGGCGTGCAGCCAGGCGGCGTAGAGCGGCGGCGGCACCACGCTGCGGCGGCGCGGCATGGGCAGCGTGGCGCACACCAGCCGCGCGCCCCGGGACCGCTCCCCGATGAGCTCGCGCAGGCGCAGGTGCCGGTGCGTGCGCTCGCGGGCCGCCGCCAGGTCGCCCGCCGTCACTCCCGCCGTCACACCCGCTGTGCGTGGACGTTCCTTATATCTCAGTGCATCAAATCAAGAAAAATCCCAAGTAATACCAATCGTCATAGTTCGTTCATATATACCCTGTGTCTATGCTAGAGCCATTCTCGAGGATTTTTGTACTGTTATTTGGTGCTGAAAGTGGAACACTTTTTCAAGCTTCTCCCATATGGACGGTTCTCCTTACGTCTACCTTCCATAGTCGCGATATACACGGACTCCGGTGACCACTTGACACGTGAAGGCCGTGACACGTTCTATTCGATAAGGATAAGATATTGGCGCAACATTACAATTAGTTAACTAAAATTGGTTAAAGTTAACTGTTTTCTTAATGTTCAAATTGTTGGTTAACGGTTATAAGTCCATCACACGTCAACAGCTGTTTAAAAGCTACCCCCACTTTCTTCTATAAATAAGAGTGACTATTGTCGCACAAAACATTCCGACTCCAGCAGCCGAACGGAGCGGAGCGCTTTGTTGTTATCGTTGTACACTTGAAATGTAATAAACGGAATTCATTGGAAAAGCGAGTATTATTTTCTGTCACTATAGAAGGCAATGACAACAACGACGAGAAGCTAACGTCACCATTTGTAATAACAGCATGATGCCGCTGGCACTATCATCAGCAATGGCGACGTCATCATTTTAAAAACACAATAGAAACAGTCACTCCGTCATATATTATATATTATATGAAAAGTATTATCACACGATATTCATCTTCAAGCACAGAAGTAATTCGACACTTGTAGCATGCATAAACACTGAAAATGTACACCTACCCACGTGTGTCGCCATGTTTTTTTTTTATTGCCTAGATGGGTGGACGAGCTCACAGCCATCTACAACGTAAATGCGCCACCCACCTTGAGATATAAGCCCTAAGGTCTCAGTATAGTTACAACGGCTAGCTCACCCTTCAAGACGAAACGCATTACTGCTTCACGACAGAAATAGGCAGGATGATGGTGCCTATCCGTGCGGACTCACAAGAGATCCTACCACCAGAATTGATCGAGAGCGAACATCTCACCCGTGTGGCTAGCGTCGTCGGGCACCATGAAGGGCGCGATGAGCTGGTCGAAGTAGTCCAGCGTGGAGTCCCGGGGGCGCCGCGTGATGTCCGCCACCACCGTCAGCGCCGAGTAGTCGATGCGGAACTTGGACAGCAGGGACGCCATGCTGGAAACGTTTTTATTGGAGCTTTGTAGACTGTCTAAAAAGTTTTGACTATCAAGTTTCACTTTTTTTATTACCCAAACAGGCAGACGATCATACGGCCCATCTGATGGTAAGTGATTACCGTCGCCCATCAACGTCAGCAATGCCAGGGGCAGAGCCAAGCCGCTACTTACTGTTAAGTACCCTCCACAAGCTTCGTTTGAAGAAGGACATGTCATAGAGCTCGGAAAACACCGTGGAGGGGAGCTCATTTCAGGTAGTATGAATAAAACAAAATGATGGTATCATCTCAAACAATTCCTGAGAGCACTCTCCATGGATTTTTTTTCCTCACTTGATTTTGCGTGACTGTAACTGAAGCCCATGGTCATAACAATGTCGTTGGTCACTTTGATACATATAACAAGAGCGGACCTCAACTTAGCGCCGAATTATATCTAGGTGATGACGGGGCGAAGGCAAGGCATTTGTAACTTTTATATAAAGGGTAAATATAATTTACTTTACTTCTATAATTACTTATATTCATTTTGGCTTCTTTAATTATTATTTCTGTCCCCTTAGTGATTTAAGTTGTTTTTATTCGAGATAACTTTTAATTGACTTTCCTTTTCAATTTATTGTTACTTAATTCTATCATGTTTAGTTAAATTGTCGGAACTCCTTGTAATAAATAAATAAATAAATAATAAAGTGGTGACAGCCCTAGGGATTTCAAACCATTCGTCGCCAGTCCTAAAGGTAATGGAAGGAAAAGAACAAGTGAAGAATTGAAGACAACATAAGGATAATGTCCTTATCCTGTATCCCACAGCGGATCTTGTATGAAACCAGCACTTACTTTCTTTCTTCGATCTCCAGCTCCGTGTTCTTGTTGGCGAGCGTGAATATCCGCAGTGGGCTGGAAGACCAGGCGCGTCTGGTGGACAGGATGTACGGCAGCAGCAGGGTCAGACCTGGGGGCGCATCGTGAGGCACGTCAGTACCACGCAGTCGCTACACAAGCGCCCTCTAGCGCCGACACAACACTTATCCCGGTATAGCTGGACCACACAAAGATTGAACATAGGGTTATATGGCTCACCTCCATCGTCATAGAGCCACCAAACGTCGACGGTCCCGGCCTGCCTCCTCGTGAATTGTTCCACTGAAGTGAACGAGGATGCCCTGCGAGCCACCGCAGACCCTAGAGCCCTCCGCACAGCGTAACTTAGACCTTTACTGTAAAGATCGAAAAAAAAAAATTTTTTTTTTTTATTGCGTAGATGGGTGGACGAGCTCACAGCCCACCTGATGTTAAGTGGTTACTGGAGCCCATAGACATCTACAACGTAGACGCGCCACCCACCTTGAGATACAAGTTCTAAAATCTCAGTATAGTTACAACGGCTACCCCACCCTTCAAACCGAAACGCATTACTGCTTCACGGCAGAAATAAGCAGGGCGGTGGTACCTATCCGCGCGGACTCACAAGAGGTCCTACCACCAGTAATTACGCAAATTATAATTTTGCGGGTTTGATTTTTATTACACGATGTTATTCCTTCACCGTGGAAGTCAATCGTGAACATTTGTTGAGTACATATTTCATTAGAAAAATTGGTACCCGCCTGCGGGATTCGAACACCGGTGCATCGCTTCAACACGAATACACCGGACGTCTTATCCTTTAGGCCACGACGACTTCGAACCTAGTTGTTAAGTGGTTAAGTGGTTACTGGAGCCGATAGACATCTACAACGTAAATGCCACCACCCACCTTGAGATATAAGTTCTAAGACCTCAGTATAGTTACAGCGGCTGCCCCACCCTTAAAGCCGAAACGCATTACTGCTTCACGGCAGAAATAGGCGGAGTGGAGGTACCGACCCGTGCAGACTCACAAGAGCTCCTACCATCAGTAATTATTGTCCTTCTCCGTGACCTCATTCATAAGACGCCGGGAGTGACAGAAGTTAGGTTACGTGATTTAATGGTAAACATGTCCATAGAACCACACAGTAGATTAGGGGGAATATAGACTAGAGTTAGAATAGGGACAAATCTGGGATGTCACAATACTTTTTTGAGTTGTTAGATTTAACTTTGTTGAACTCAAAATGACTTTTATTTAGTGTTTAAGAAAGATTAAATAACCTAATTTAGTCATCAAAGTTTTGTAATTTAAGTCTCCGGAACCATTTTAATCTCAATTTTATTGGTAAGAAAAACCACTGAAAATTTGTGTTGGATTTGGAAAGGGTCCCGACTCCCACCAATCTACGGTACTCAGATTTCATATCGAAATCGATAGAAACACAATTAAGGAACCGCACCGATTTGAAATTGGACGAAACGAAAAAACGACACTAAAACGAGACAAGCACATATTTATAGGGTGCGAGAGAATGAGATGGATAGATAAATAATACTTGCCTTTCACCAGTTGAAGTGCTAAAATGACATTTAGCCTGAACTGTTAATCCGAGATTTGGACGATCAATAGACCGTGCGAGACCGAGACCTAGATCTAGAAAAACCTCATTTTCTCCAAAGCTAATAGGAATTTTGTATAATTCCCATTAGATTTATCAAGAAGATAGATTTCTATATGTAATATCTAATACTACACCTGACAGTTCTATATAGTTCTCATACCTTCCTTTATCGCTTTTTTTAATTTTGACTTGCTCCTTGTCCGGATTGGCGCCGGGGTCCTGCGAGACGGCGCGTCGCAGCTGCGGCGACCCCACGGACAAGTCGGACGTGCTGCCTGTCGGAATCATAACACTTTTAATTCTTTACAATTAACACGAAATGGCCCTTCTGTAATAAGGAATAGGAATCGAAAAGCTTTTTTTAAAGAAGCGGACTTTTTGGCTGGAACGCGAGGAGTGAAATTGTGTGATTTGTTTCATTGTGTCTATTTAGTGTTTCTTCAGGTTTAAATGTGTAATAACGGTGTTTTATTAACTGTTCAGTATCTGTGAAAGTGCACAAATGTGGGAAAATTAAACAAAGCCGCTGGACGTAATTTGCCGGGATCCTCTAAAAATTCCACTGAAAAAGTCTCAATAAATGACCACTATTTCAATGAGATTATATTTCCATATCTTCTCATCACATTCTATTTCATATCGTTTTCATTTCATTTCATAATGTCATTTTTCATTTACTATATAAAAGTTTTCATTAAAATAAAAATAAGACTTGAGCTAAAGGTCTTACTTACCAGGTCATAAAATACCTTAAAAAAATAATTACTGAAGCGATAAAGCCCTATACTTTTAACGTAAGATAACTTTGCACTTTATTTCAATAACAATAGAATTGCACAAATTGAATAGCTGTCTCATGAAGGTGACATTCTTGAATATGAGACTGATGTTGTTGACGGTCACAAAAGACAGGGACCACTCACCGTCGGGTGGTGCAAATGCTCGATCTTTTATGGCATAGTTTCAAAAGAAACAATAGAACGGTAGAGGATAAGGGAAGATAGAAGAGAACAAGTTGTTTTTTTTAAGCAAATTTAATTACTATCTACCTGCAAAACGGAGAAAACGATGACTATATTATTATGTACTATACTACGATGCTAACATATATTACGTACGTACTTCAAGTTCTTGTCCTACTATGTGGGATAAGAATGTCGGCGCAGGATGTTCTCTTTGTCAATTGAGATCTACCATACGACATCTTTGCACGATCATCTGGGCCCAAATTAGGATTCCCTGTGTTATCGGTACCAGAGACTGACATGCATACTTTACATATACATATATAGATAATAAACACCCCGACAAAGAACAAACAAATCTGTTTATCACACGAATGTTTGTCCGATGCGGAAATCGAACCCACGATCGACGGTTGTATTATTAATATGACACAAGACGATTTACCTTCGGACTGAGTGTTGAGGCTCTCCGTAGACTTCGTTGCTTTGTATGTATCTCCCATGGAACCTAATCACGAAAGGAAGCACACGATACACATTAACGCTAACAGCACCTGTTGTTCCCACAATGATCCTGGGAGAGTATCGCTGGTCTTTCATCTTAGTGGGTTCTGGTGGGTTTTTTAATTAATGTACCAAAATATGTGTATTCATTAAGAACAGAATGTCCTACAAGAACCTGACGTTAGTGATTACTCCACAAACGCCAGTTTCGTTCAAATTCGACTAGCGGTCAGTGTGCTTAAACGTTTGCCTACGTTTGCCGCTAGGGGCGCTGTTCCAACTGCATACAAATTTGAGTTAACTTTTACGCTATCGAGAACGTTAAAAAACTCGCACTAAGCACACTAGACAGCTCAAGTTTTATACATATGTTCTGTTATTGAGATACTTTCTAGTAAAGCCCTATAATAGCTGCTAAGTAAAAAAAGAAGTAGAAATCACAACCTGAACGCAGTCCGCAGATTTGAGACATGACGTGGAAATCTCAGCTGTACTGCATAACGGCTGTTACCCTTCAAACCAGAACGCGAGACTGCTTCGCCACAGAACTGGGCGGGACGATGGTACCCACGCCCTACCAGTGAACGTGGTGGGAATCGAGGCAAACTGAAGAAATATTCAGAGAATGCCGCTACCCAAACTCCGATGACCCCCTTAGTCGCCTTTTACTTAGGGCTGGTGCTATTCTACGCATCCTCCTCCTCCCGATCTATTAACGGCGCTGTTAGGTACCTCAAACACCGGTCACCGTCCTCGCCGAACCCTGTCGCTCGCGACGAAGGGTTCGGCGAGTAAATTAACCCACAGACACAGCCCACTGAGTTTCTCGCGGGATCTTCTCAGTGGGGCGCGTTTCCGATCCGGTGGTAGATTCTGCGAAGCACTGCTCTTGCTAGGGCCAGTGTTAGCAACACCTTCGGTTTGAGCCCCGTGAGCTCACCTATACGCTAGGGTAGAGCTGATATAACCTCTCAAGACTATCAGCATAGGTAGAAAAAAAAGTCGTCCGATAAGCGGCAGAATTAAAATATTAAAACAAACTGTTTCGTCTTTGCCCATTTATATCTGGATGGAGAAGCTTGAACGTGCTACACTTAAAAGGAAGCTTGAGTGTGACTCACGCGATATTCCCGCCGCGCCGTTGGCGTTGAGGTCGTTGAGGTAGATCTGGAGGTCTTCGTCGAGCGCCTCGCTGCTGTACTGTCCGCCCTCGATGCGCAGTATCGCGAGCGCCATGTGCACGTCCAACGCTTTACTGTTGAGTAGTCGATATTGTTTCTACCGAATTGCCAGTAAACAGGACGCCACTCGTCAGGCTTGAGCCCCGTGAGCTCACCTACTAGTTAAGGTTACGCTGAAATAGTCTCTCAAGGCTCTCAGCTGAGGTAGGAAAAAAAAAAGGACGCCATTTATTTCACGGGACTGGCAGGCGAGTGGTAGTGGTATTATTAGTGGTATAATACTTCGGTTTTCGAGGGGATTTAGAAGAAATGCTCTATCACTAAGTGCTGATGAAAATTTTGTATGGCAATCTCGAACGATGACGTAATTGTATAATATATCGCGCTCTCTCTCTCATGAGGGGCTGCTTTTAACGGGCGTATTTCTCAATATCTCTAAATTTTTTCGAGAGATTTTTAATGTAACTTTACTAGTTAACTCCATTATGCACAAATTTTACTGCAGTTTTATTGCGTTATAAACAAATATTGTGATACATGTTTATATTAATTATGTCTTGATAAGGATCATGGTATTTAAAACTTAGAAATCAAGAGGCGGATCTATAAATTACTAGAGGTCCCGCAGTAGTCGAAATTCGACTATAATTAATTGGAATTGTACACTATTGTTTGTACACTATTATGATTGTATTTATTTTTATACTTCTATAATCACAAATTTCGCCAAGACTACACTATAAAAAATATTAACAAAGACAAACAATATTTAATATATTCTCAATTTGACCACAGACGTCAAGAACAAAAGTTTGACAATAAATAGTATGCATGCGTGTGTGCGTCAAATACATGGTATGTAGTGTGTGTAACGTTTTATTTATTGATTTAATGTATCTTTTATGTATTATTTAAAAAAAATATTAGCATTGTGCACTTCTTCTCTATATTCTCTATAAGTGTGGAAAATTTCATACTCCTCCGTCCGCGCAATTTTCGTAAAAAGGGATACAAAGTTTTTGCTTCACGTATTAATATATAGATAAATAATATTTATTTTAATGTAATTTTATTAGAGACTAATGGTGGGAGTATTGTGATCCCGCACAGGTAGATACTACATGCTGTGCATATTTCGTAGATATTTATATAGATTTCTTACTGGTGGTAGGACCTCATGAGTGTCCGCGCGGGTAGGTACCACCGCCCTGCCTATTTCTGCCGTGAAGCAGTAATGCGTTTCGGTTTGAAGGGTGAGGCAGTCGTTGTAACTATACTGAGACCTTAGAACTTATATCTCAAAGTGGGTGGCGCATTTACATTGTAGATGTCTATGGGCTCCAATAACCACTTAAGACCAGCTGGACTGTGAGTTCGTCTACCCATCTAAGCAACAAAAAAAAATCCATGCTATATTGTCGATTTCCGTAACGTTGAGCAGTAAGCGAGGAGTAGTGACTTACTGCATGACCTCGACGTAGTCCACCAGGTGTTGCCTGCTGCACGTGCGCCAGTCCTGCTTGAAGCCCATCATGAGGATGTTGGGGGTGAGCTTCCCGAGCCCGCTGCTCTGCACCAGCGCGCTGGCGCCGTCCTTGAAGCTGACGTCATCGACCAGGGTGTAGAAGGCCTTGATCTTCCGGCGCTGGAACCAGCCGTACGCTCGCTTGCTGAGGGCCTCGCGCGTCGGCTGGCTCACCGGACCCTGGGGACCCGCGGAGTTACAACTGCTCAGTGGTACTCATCGATCATAGCGATTTCTTCTTCTTTTTTTAAATTATTAGCCTCAAAAATTGTATCAATATAGCTTTGTGGCGGGTAGCCATCATACAACGCAAGATAATTGACAGATGCCTGAATCTCGCTTACGACATTTTCAAGATAAGCTTGCATATATACAAGTTCCGAACAACAACATTCGGACCGTCGGTCTACCGAGCAAATATCACCCGCTCGGTGGAAGATCTTTCCTTTGTCGTTTAAAGCCTCCCACAGCTTTAAAAAAAGTTTTATTATTGTTTTTTTTTCCATAGATATTATACCACTTAGAAAGGAAATGTGAATTATAAGAATTATTTTTTCTGCAATGATCAAATGATTTCTTCAGATTAATTCTTCAAAATGTACATAGCTGTACTCGTAGGTACAATGCAGATTTTTAATAACGAATTTTCATTAGGGTTTTATATATGTACTACCCATCCGCTTCGCTGGTCATTTAAAATTAACATTACTATTTCTCACCCCCACAAAAATTCTCATCATTAACGCCCCCGCAACTGGTGTAGGGAGTCTAATACTCATATAAATATTGGCCTATCCGTTAAGTACATGTATTTTCTACATGGATACCAAGTTTCGATTCAATCGGATGCATAGTTCAGTAGTTATAACGGAACATCTGTAAAAACCACTGTAGATTTATATATACATTAGGGGCAGCCGTTGTAACTATACAGAGACCTTAGAACTTATATATCAAGGTGTGTGGCGCAATTATGTTGTAGATATCTATGGGCTCCAGTAACCACTTAACATCAGGAGGGCTGTGAGCTCGTCCACCCAATTAAGCAAAAAAATAAAAAATAAAAATAAAAATGTGTGGCGTAAGAGCAAGCACTTCACATACTTGAACGATCTGTCCGCACAGCATCAGCGACAGTCCCTTGGTCAGCAGGTACGTGAAGTCGGTGAGCAGCGGCCGCTCCCCCGGGAACCCCGTCAGCACCAGGACTTGCGGCCTGCACATTGATACAATTGAGCAGGTCGGGTACCAGGTCGCCAAATGGTCTCATTACGTAGAAGTAGCATTCCACTTTGACATCAAGTACTTGTACAAATACTAGCGACCCGCCCTCGCTTTGCTTCGGAAACTGTAATTTGTTATTGATTTCTGTACTATTTAATGGATGTTATTATACATATAAACCTTCCTCTTCAATCACTCTATCTACTAAAAAAAACCGCATCAAAATCCGTGGCGTAGTTTTAAAGATTTAAGCATACATATGGATATAGGGACAGAGAAAGCAGATTTTGTTTTATACTATGTAGTGATTAGGGAAACCAACTGTCAAAAGTTTCCACTGTCAAAATCACACATAAGTAGAAAGTGAAAAAAGCCTACTAAGTTAATAAAACTACTGTAACATCACAGCACTGTGGCTCAGACGAATCCTCAGATAGAAAACAAGGTGGGTGTTCAAACAACAGGTTCGAAACCCTCCCAAACTACCGGTACATGAGTCTTGAATGAAGTGCATGAATTTCACTCTTCACTTTATGAAGAGTGAAAAATTAATTGACTTGTTGTGATATTTTTAGACATAATTTTTTTGGAATAGACTTATTGACGAGTGGTTATTTAATTTAAGCAACATTTTACAACTTTACAGGAGATCCACGTAAATTTGATTTTAAAATATCAAATAAAATGAAACCTGCAATTTTTTTTAATGCCCTTGAAGACAGACTAGTATACGGCCCACTTCATGGTGAGTGGTTACCGTCGCCCATGGACTTCAGCAATGCCAGGGGCAGAGCCAAGCCGCTGCCTACCGCTTAATACTCTCCGCAAGCCTCTTTTGAAGAAGGACATGTCATAGAGCTCGGGAAACACCGTGGAGGGGAGCTCATTCCATAGCCGGATGGTACGTGGCAAAAAAGATCTCTGCAAACGCACTGTGGATGACCGCAGTGGCTCCAGGTTGAACGGATGAACTCTACTCCGGTGGCGGGCGGTGCGATGGTAAAAACGAGATGCCGGTATCATCTCGAACAATTTCTCAGAGCATTGCCTCTCGATATGACAGTAGCCTTCTTCGGCTAGCGGCTGGTGCGAGGGCTGGTGGAAGGGCTGGTGGGAGGGCTGGTGGGAGGGCTGGTGGGAGGGCTGGTGCGAGGGCTGGTGGGAGGGCTGGTGCGAGGGCTGGTGGGAGGGCTACCTGTAGTTCTTGACGTGCTCGTCGATCCCGTTGAGCAGCTGCACGCCGGCCAGCGCCGTCTTGTACGTCTGCGCCTGCGTCGTGGAGCCCCAGTTCACGTCTGCAACACAGGCTCACTTGTCGCCATAACCTAGCCATAAGCTTAGATAGGAAATCTAAGCTTTTAGAGCCTTTAGAGGCCGGGGCTACATTAGCTACAGCGAATATTCGTATTATCGCGATGAGTATGGCCGAGTAGATTTTTTTTATTGCTTAGTTGGGTAGACAAGGTCACGGCCCACCTTATGTAAAGTGGTTACCAGAGCCCATAGACATCTACAACGTAAATGCCACCACCTACCTTGAGAAATGAGTTCTAAGATCTCAGTTTTTACAGTACAGCGGCTGCCCCACCCTTCACATCAGAAATAGGCGGGGTGGTGGTACCTACCCGCGCGGACTCACAACACCTCCTACCACCAGTAAGATATAAATAACTATAAATATAATGACATTGTGTGTTGGTGATGTTTGTGTAGTACGGGCAGCTCACCTGGCTTCCTGTAGGACACGAGCAGGTAGAGGGCGAGCAGGAACGCGAAGGTGCCGAGCGCCTGGCTCCACGACACCACGAACATGATGACCACGCACAGCACCGAGCCCAGCAGCGACAGCCACATGTTGTAAAACTGCGGGAGCAACCGATATAGAGACTGTCGTGTGGCCTTAAACTATTTATTTTTTGTCTTTAGGCAGACGAGCATGTGTCACATATCCACCTAATAGTTAATGGTTACCGTCGCCCATAGACGTCAGCAATGCCAGGAGCAGAGCCAAACCGTTGCCTACAGTTAAGTACTTTACACAAACCTCGTTTTTTTTAGTGCTTAGATGGGTGGACGAGCTCACAGCCCACCTGGTGTTAAGTGGTTACTGGAGCCCATAGACATCTACAACGTAAATGCCACCACCCACCTTGAGATATAAGTTCTAAGGTCTCAATATAGTTACAGTTTGAAGACGGATATGTCATAGCGCTCGGGAAACACTGTGGAGGGGAGCTCATTCCAACGCCGGATAGTACGCAGTAGCTTCAGGTAGTATGGATGAACCCTACTCCGGTGGGGGGCGGTACGATGGTAAAAAGACTGAAAGTTAGATGGTGTTTCGGCATTGTTCCCTGGAGCCCGTGCGGGGGGGAGTCTGTACTCACCCTGAAGGTGGGTCTCCAGCCGACGGGCCTGGCGAGGCTCGCGTGGAACGTGGAGAAGTTGATGAGTGTGTAGGCCGCCAGGAAGAAGTTCGATATCAGCGGGGCTATCTGGTTCAGGCCGCCTGACAATACATTCTTAAATTATATTACGCCTTGAAAAAAGTCCATAGATATCTACAGCGTATTCTCCTCAATTCCACATGAGTTCTCAATTTAAACTACAACAGCTGCCGGTTCCTTCAAACCATAACCGTAATTATTTATTTGTATAATCAAAGAAAATTATGTCTGCATTTATTTATAACTAGCGACCCGTCTTCGCTTCATTAAATTTTATTATTGATAGCTGAGTCCCGCAATGTTATCCGCGGTTATTGTCGTACCGCGGGTGACGCCGCGAGGCGAAGCTAGTCCAAAAAAGTAGCCTACGTTACTCTTGATACCATAAGCTACCTATCGGTCAAAGTCCCGTCAAAATCGGTCCAGCCGTTCCAGAGATTAGCCGGCACAAATAGACAGACAGACAGACAAAAATGGTAAAAACTGTTATTTTTGTGTATGTACCGTATATATATTCATATGCATATCAAAATATTCTATTTTAATAACTTTGTAACTTTATCAAAGACACATCAAGCGAACAACGAAAGGAATATTACAAAATTCTCACGACAAGCTGACTGTGGCGACATCAGACCTGGACCGACCCGCTGAACTCACCCAGGAGTATGAAGGTTGTGGCGATGACGAAGGTCAGCACGTACCCTCGCACGGGCTCGTTGTTGGGTCCGTAGCCCTTAGCGAAGAACTCGATATAGGGGTACAGCTTGTCCTGACACAGCGCCTACAGACGGAACGGTCATCTTTATGAGTCGCATGATCATTCCCCGATCCCCCGCCCCGCTCCCCCGCCCCCGGCCCCACCCGCCCCCGGTCCCCGCGCTGCTCGCCACTGTCGCCTGTGTGTCTAGCATCTACGTGTTCTGCTGGACCGAGGGTCGTGGCTTCCATTTACGCATTAGACAAACATTCGCGTCGTGAGTAGACACGTTTATCCTTTTAGTGTTTATATTCATTTATTTAAACTTATACAAATATAATCGATACTTTTATATCTTGTCAGATTTACTTCATTTCACAATTCGACAATGAGTATTTTGTTTTTAAAAAGAGAAAGGAGTCTTCTCAACACGTACAGAATAACCTAGAATGCTCTTGAGGGGTGAGGAATACATGAAATACCTAGTACGGGGGTAAAGGATTTAGTTATTGTCACAGCGCTTCTAGGTTATTCAGCTTTAGAATCTAGCGTTAGCTATAGAAACAGGCAGTATACGAAGGCTCATAAATATATGAGCAGTCATCGATGGTTAGTCCATGGTCTCCCCACAAGTGATCGTGGTCCCCCACACGTGGTCTCCAGTTTGACACCCCTGTCCAAGGGCGAGGGCTGCTCCCGTACACCCTGAAGGATAAGCAGCTGTAACTTGAGTAAATTACCTGGAAGACTTTCGGAGCGGAGACAAGAGAGGCCAGGGCGGAGGAGAGCGCAGCCGCGAAGCATCCTCCGTGAATGAGAGGACCGAAGGCCGACACCAGCCGCACCACCTGGGGATGAACGAATGGCGACGTGCGTCTCAGTGCTCCAAGGACAAATAGAACAATCCCCATCAAAGAATACTTGAAAATACTCAAATCTGATGATTCGTGACTGTAGACTATGACATCTAGCGTGGTATGGACATGTGATGCGTAGAGATAAGATGTGATGTGACTAGGAGATGTATGGAAATGGTAATGCAAGGTAAAGGGGGAAGAGGTAAAAAGACATGGATGGAGTGTGTGATTTTATTTTTTTTTAATTTTTTTATTTATTAGATGGATGGACGAGCTCAAAGCCCACCTGGTGTTAAGTGGTTACTGGAGCCCATAGACATCTACAACGTAAATGCGCCACCCACCTTGAGATATAAGTTCTAAGGTCTCAGTATAGTTACAACGGCTGCCCCGCCCTTCAAACCGAAACGCATTACTGCTTCACGGCAGAAATAGGCGGGGCGGTGGTACCTACCCGTGCGGACTCACAAGAGGTCCTACCACCAGTAAAGTGAATGACGATATGAGACAGAGAGGAGAGAGTGTTGAGATGACGGCTGATAGAAGAGAATGGAAGAGAAGAATTAGCTATGCCGACCCCACCTAGTGGGATAAGGTGGGGAAAAAGAAGAGACTATGATGTCATTGCTATCAAAGTGAATTTGAAAGGATTAGCAGCGCCCTCGT
The DNA here is from genome assembly GCF_030267445.1 of Bombyx mandarina. Taxonomy (NCBI): domain Eukaryota; kingdom Metazoa; phylum Arthropoda; class Insecta; order Lepidoptera; family Bombycidae; genus Bombyx; species Bombyx mandarina. The sequence continues at coordinate 1,541,744 of NC_143227.1, forward strand.
TACTAACTTCCTAATTATGATTAAAAACATTATTTTACAATGAACTCTGCTATTCCATCATAATTTTTACGCATTTATTCTGCATCACAAATGACTTCTCCGTATACAATGATAATCTTCTACCCCGGGCGTGTCCCGCGGCCCCGGACGGATGTGCTCACATGGTAGTCGTTCTGCAGACCGTACGCGCAGGTGTGGTTACGGGCGCAGGCGGCCAGCGAGCCGGCGGCCAGGTCCGCCACGTCCCCCGACGCGTCCCGCAGCACCGACCAGCCCGACACCACTGCTATCAGCAGGTACGACAACGTCGTCAGCAGGATGGCGAGCAACGTGCCCTTCGGAATCGACTTCTGAGGGTCCTGGAATTACAACCACACATCGTGATCAGAGAGAGGATTCCGCTGCATGGGTGGACGAGCTCACAGCCCACCTGGTGTTAAGTGGTTACTGGAGCCCATAGACATCTGCAACGTAAATGCGCCTCTCACCTTGAGATACAAGTTTTAAGTTCTCAAGTATAGTTACAACGGCTGCCCCACCCTTCAAACCTAAACGCATTACTGCTTCACGGCAGAAATAGGCGGGGTGGTGGTACCTACCCATGCGGACTCGCAAGAGGTCCTACCACCAGTAAAAGTACCACCACCACGAGTACTCGCGCTCGAAGTAATAGAACGCGTGTACATTCCCTCCCATAAGTATTTTAATGTCATACTCGTAATTTAGTTTTTCTGCGAATAAACGTTATCATCCCCTTTCGGTTTTTACTGTAGGCAGCGACTTGGCCCTGCCATGTCCATGGGACTTCAGTATTGCCAGGGGCAGGGCCAAGTACGGTAACCACTCACCATCAGATGCGCCGTATACTCATCTGCCTACAAGGGCAATAAAAAATGCAGGATATCTGGTAGACACCAGCATTCTATTTATAAAGGCGAGAAAGCATTTCAATTCGAACTATAAACACTTGAGTCACACACGAGATGTGAATACGGCATTTGGATTAAGAAATGTCCACATCGGCGTGTGATGTTTCATTATGACCAGCGCCGTGAGGATGACTACGCATCTAGATATCCCGGGAAAACAGGAAACGGTATAGTAAACGAAGGATCAGACCACAACGGTACAATAAATATGCTACTGATTAAAGACTCTCCGTACTAAGATCAATAATATATTTTGTTAAAATAAAATATCGCATTTGGCGATAAGACCGAGTATAATACAAATGTATCTGCTTCTTGACTGTTTTCTAATGTTAATTGTGTTTTGGTGTGTAATAAAGTGTATTTTCTCTCTCTCTCTCTCTCTCTCTCTCTCTCTCTCTCTCTCTCTCCTATCCCGTCATACCTTCAAATCTCCCGAAATGTTGGCGCCAGCTAATATCCCGGTAGCGGCCGGGAAGAATATGGAGAATACCGAGAAGAAGTTGTGATGGACGCCCTCGTAATATCGGTAGTCGGGCCCCATGTTCTGCCACAGCACCTCCACTGTAGACAACGTATACGAAAATGATTGTAAATGAATAAATGTTATTCATTGGCAATCAATACTCATTGCTTTATTCGATGATTGTTCCTTGGGCCCGCAGTCTGCTCTCAACATCTGCAGATCATTGAGTCCCACATACCCCGCGCGCCCTCTAGGCCCGGGGACCTCGTAGGAGGTTCGGCCGGGGCCCGAAAAAAAAAGGTGTCGATGACTGCATTCAACCAAACATCACCAACGAAGACGTTTATGCTAAGCAAAAAGAATATAATTTTGATGATTTTTGGTACTACCTAGTGATGAGTTAGCAGTTCCATCACCTGTGGTATACGGTGTAGGCTCTAGTGAACCTTCTAATACACGGCGGCCTATACTTAAAAGAAAATAGTTTTGTAATTTGTGAAAAAGATGGCGTTTGAGCAGGCGATGAGAGATGAGATCAAAGACTCGATTTTACCGCCCACCTTATAACTCTACTTTTAAATTTCCTTTCTAGATAAACAAGCTCTCGATTCATTCGGTGTAAAATGGCTACCGGATTTCATAGATATCACTACTGAAAGCCACCTTAGAGATATACATACTGTACAACGGCTCATCGAGTCTTTACACTGGAAAACCTCACGTCAGAAAGACCCAAGACAAAGATGCCGACACACGGGCTTACCGACACTCTTCGAGTTTTTTCATATTTGAATGTTTTTCCTACAACCATAGGGCACGTTTCCCTACTCCTCACGTCGTTTCCTCACTGCTGAGGGTCGTGACCATCATATTTTGACAGGATTTTACTTCTTGCAATGTCCCTCCAGCGCCGATCATTGGCCGCATGAAGGACTTCGTGGAACCCCTAGTGTCAGACACGTTTACTCACTCCTATATCCGACGAAGCCACGGGCGGCCTCCTCGTCGCTCTTCGGGCCGATGATAGAGCCGACGCAGAAGTCCGCGATGGCCACCAGCAGAATGATGAGCAGCACTATCTGTGCTTTGGCCTCCCACTCCATCCCGACTATCACGATTCCGGTCAACACTACCACCGTTATGCACCCGTATATTGCTTGATCCTGGAAAACATTTGTTTTCGTGCGACGTTACCGCTGCGTATTGGAAAGAAAAACGGGCTGTGCTATCTATAGCGCTACATCGCTACAAGTTCCTAACAGCAACATTCAGACCGTCGCGTCGGTCTACCGAGCAAAATCACCCGCTCGGTGGAAGATTATCCCTTCGTCATTATTTCCAAAGCCTCTCTTGGCTTCGGCACCAAATACAGACGCTTGCCAAACCTTTTTTTTTTTTTCAAATTATTTTTGAACGAAGTTCCTTATGGGATGATGCGGAGGGGTATCTTAACCGGGAAAAAACGTCCGTAACGTAAGATTTTTATGATTTATGTATAGTCTTAGTATGATGGCTATACAGTGTCTAATGTAGAGTTGTAGATGTCTATGGGCTCCAGTAACCACTTAACACCAGGTGGGCTGTGAGATCGTCTACCCATCCAAGCAAAAAAAAAAAAAATATGCTCTACTCTGAACACCTCAAGCCACGACGCAATCCGCGCAGCCAAGGATAGATAGGACTGGCGCAGGATAATCCAGAGAAAAGTTATATTAATAGCTATTTCTTTGTATATTATTATTATATATATATTTTTACAAATCATTATGAATAATAAAGTTGATAACTTTGTAAAGTAGTTTTTATTATCAATAAAAAAATCATAATAAAAAATGTATACTCAAAATTTTTTTTTTTATCTCGAATGGAACTTAAAATTAATATTTTTATAATAAAGAACTTCGTTCTTATCCGGTGTCCCACGACACCACACATCTTTTTTAAATTCATAACAGTCGAATTAATTGATTTCTGTCTTTTAATTAAATTCAATCCATTACCGCATCGTTAACTTTAATATGTGTTACATTACGCATTACGACTTATCTCCAGATATAAATAATTAACAATCAGACGCTATTACCATCAATAGCCAGTGACATAGAACTAGTTAATTTGAACTTACCCAACTTTTGCTGACCATATAGGCAGATTCTGGTATGAGAGACATCAGAGCTTCCCCGAAGCCGACAATGTACATGGCGCACGCCACCGCATTAGCCACGGAGAATATGAGACCTATAGAACCACCGAACTCTGGGCCCAATGAGCGAGATATCATGTAATATGTGCCACCTGGGAAAATAAAACCCGTATTGTAACCGGACCCAAATGGAGAAGAGTTGCTCAAGATAGAAAACAATGGAGACTACTGGAGGAGGCCTTTGCCAGAAGGCACACTGAGTTGAGAGACATCTTATAAACAAACAAACCAAAAGATCCAATCACAAAGATAAATCTCACCCAGTTTAAAGGGCTAATTATTATTATTATTATTATATTGTAACATACTTAATTGTATGGAGGAGTTTTGAGTTCTTTGGACACATTGCTAGAAACAGAGGTGACAATTTAGAAAAGGTGTGTATGGTATGGTAGGACCTCTTCTGAGTCCGCACGGGTAGGTACCACCACCCCGCTTATTTCTGCCGTGAAGCAGTAATGCGTTTCGGTTTGAAGGTTAGGCAGCCGTTGTAACTATATTGAAACTTTAGAACTTATATCTCAAAGTGGGTGGCGCATTTACGTCGTAGATGTCTATGGGCTCCAGTAACCACTTAACACCAGGTGGGCTGTGAGCTCGTCCACCTATCTAAGCAATAAAAAAAAATGTAGCCTCTATATGATTTATGAGATAAATCTTAAAAGAGGTCAATATGTTATAAACGTGACGTAAATGATAATTTGAATATTGAGACATTAGAAGAAGGAACATTAGAAATATTAAAACATTTTTGAATGTTTGAAATATAAAAAAAAAACATAAAAACTGGTGAAGCAATGGCTTTCAATGTTGTTTCTCTTTATAGAGAAACTCAGTTTGTGCTATAGTTTTACTGGGCTAAACTTTATTTTGATAAATAAAAAATAATACTAATATAATATATAAAATGTCAGCTTACCCCCTTTAATAACACCATTGGTACAGATCGCCGACATTGACAGGGCGGTTATAGTGGTCACCACTGATGTCGTGAGGATCAAGAGAACAGACTGCGCTGTCGGAAGACAAGCAAATACATCACACTTTACAGCCTCTGGGTCTGCGGAGGGACTTCGGGTCCCTCTGTATTTTGTACCGCATGTTCCATGGGGAGTGCTCTGAGGAATTGTTCGAGATGATACCAACGTCTCGTTTTTACCATCGCACCGCCCGCCACCGGAGTAGAGTTCATCCATACTACCTGGAGCCACTGCGGTCATCCACAGTGCGTTTCCAGAGGTCTTTTTTGCCACGTACCATCCGGCTATGGAATGAGCTCCCCTCCACGGTGTTTCCCGAACGCTATGACATGTCCTTCTTCAAACGAGGCTTGTGGAGAGTATTAAGCAGTAGGCAGCGGCTTGGCTCTGCTCCTGGCATTGCTGAAGTCCATGGGCGACGGTAACCACTTACCATCAGGTGGGCCGTACGCTCGTCTGCCTACAAAGGCAATAAAAAAAAAATAAAAAAAAAAGCCAAACGCCACAATGAGTGTCTTCTTCATCATCATTCCCTCACTGCTGAGGGTCGCAACCACATAACACAACTGGTGGTAGGACCTCTTGTGAGTCCGCGCAGGTAGGTACCACCGCCCTGCCTATTTCTGCCGTGAAGCAGTAATGCGTTTCGGTTTGAAGGGTGGGGCAGCCGTTGTAACTATACTTGAGACCTTAGAACTTGTATCTCAAGGTGGGTGGCGCATTTACGTTGTGAATGTTGGGCTCCAGTAACCACTTAACATCAGGTGGGCTGTGAGCTCGTCCACTCATCTAAGCAATAAAAAAAAAACATAAACGAGTCGAAAGTTTGAGACTTGTTATTTTCATGGCAAGAAGGAGTTCCACATATCACAAGATGGAAACAATTGACAAGGCAGGCCACAGTCAAGTTTCAACGACACGGACCTTCAGCAATGAAGAAAGCGACGAAGAATGTTACTTTTTTCGGTTTTCGCGGATCGTAGATATAATTAAACTTATTTGTCTATACTATAGTGTAGCTTTGGCGAAATCTTTGATTATAGAAGCAAAATCTTTGACAATAGAACGATAATAATGTTCAAACTTATAATTTAAATTAATAATTATTAAACTAGTGGTTAACTTGTTAACCTTAAACATGCGAAACAATATGTTAAATACGAACCGACTCCAGCTTGTCCCACGACCCAAGATAGCCTCAAGAACAGCATCACGCCCCATATGTTCAGGAGGCACCGCATCAGCACGCCCTTGATCCATCCGAACTTTAAATTCGATGACGTCACAGTCGGAGACTCCACGTCTTTCTCTAAAGTATGTCCGGACTGCGAACAAAACGAATATTATTTTTAATGGTAGACTAAATTTCCTTGTTAATAATTGAGCAATTTCGAAAAGGGCACATCTCTGAAAATGTAAAATGTTCAGGAAATGAAAAAAAAACTGATTATTTTCTAAAGCAGTGTAAAATTGAAAATATTAACTTTTGAGATATATTTTAGTGTTAATTGGCAATTGAAAATTACTGGAATTATTATAAAATGGGTGTAGGTAAGCCTCAAAAGTACATATATATGAAAAAACTTATTTGACAAAATATGCGACATGTGCCCTTTTCGAAATTGCATATTCAATTGAAGACATGAGTGGAGGAAGGGAATATGCTACAATTTGTTAATTTTGAGAAAACGGGCAACAAACTTTTGTAACTTGTGCTTTTTCTTCGCACATAATTCCTTCATCATATGCAATTTCTAAAAATAGCCTTTAAGCCGGGAGTTTTAAGGTCTAGAATGGTTTATAGGCACATAGCACCTTCATTCAATGTAAAAATTCAATAATCTCATGTCGTTTTTTTTTTATTGCTTTGATGTGTGGACGAGCTCACAGCCCACCTGGTGTTAAGTGGTTACTGGCGCCCATAGACATCTACAACGTAAATGCGCCACACACCTTGAGATATAGTTCTAAGGTCTCGGTATAGTCACAACGGCTGCCCCACCCTTCAAACCGAAACGCATTACTGCTTCGCGGCAGAAATAGGCAGGGTGGCGGTACCTACCCGTGTGGACTCACAAGAGGTCCTCCCACCAGTAATTACGCAAATTATAATTTTGCTGGTTTGATTTTTATTACACGATGTTATTCCTTCACCGTGGAAGTCAATCGTGAACATTTGTTGAGTACGTATTTCATTAGAGAAATATATACCCGCCTGAGATTCGAACACCGGTGCATCGCTCAACACGAAGACACCAGACGTCTTATCCTTTAAGCCACGACGACCTCAATTCCAGATAATCAATCAATTGGTTTCTGACTGCATCAAAGTCGCATCACGAACCGTGCAGCCGTTTTCACTTTACCAATGATATGATTGGACTAGAATCAAAGCTTACATACTGAAACAAGTATTTCATTATAGAATATCCAGATAATCATGATATATCCTGGGTCTGCGGAGGGACTTCGGTTCCCTCTGTATTTTGTACCGTATGTTCCATGGGGAGTGCTCTGAGGAATTATTCGAGATGATACCGGCATCTCGTTTTTACCACCGCACTGCCCGCCACCGGAGTAGAGTTCATCCATACTACCTGGAGCCACTACGTTCATCCACAGTGCGTTTTCAGAGATCTTTTTTGCCACGAATCATCCGGCTATGGATTGAGCTCCCCTCCACGGTGTTTCCCGAGCGCTATGACATGTCCTTCTTCAAACGAGGCTTGTGGAGAGTATTAAGCGGTAGGCAGCGGCTTGGCTCCGCCCCTGGCATTGTTGAAGTCCATGGGCAACGGTAACCACTCACCATCAGGTGGGCCGTATGCTCGTCTGCCTACAAGGGCAATAAAAAAAAACAAAATTACACAATCGATATAATGAGCGAGCGCTAAGTCGGGAATATTCCGTAATAATCCATTACTTAACGTCGACCTTGTCGAATGGGTAAGGTCCGAAGTACCTACACGGGAATACGCATCGATTAATTGGTAAATACTGTATGTGCGAGGTCACATGTCGTCTTATGCGAAACATGTCAATGTTTCACAATTAGGAAGGGGTAATTCATTCCCTAGTTCTCTAGAAGCAAAATCATTAAGTATCAGTATTTTCAGAACTTCACATTGAACACACACAGATAGATAAAAGTAAAAGATAGAATTGAAGATAACAGAAGGAATCTATTGCCAAAAATAAGAAGAAACCGGACTTATTAGTAATCCATTCGCCATTCGGTGTAGGCAATCTGACGTAGCACGTTAGAAACTACATAGGGAAGATTTCCATGAAAATAACGCGAAGATCGGACCACTGACGGGACAGAAAGATCCTCAAGTGGAGACCACGTATTGGTAAGCGCGGTGTAGGACGGTCACCTACCAGATGGACCGACGACCTGGTGAGAATCGCTGGGTCACGTTTGGATGCATTGGACCGGCCGCACTGGAGATCAGTTGAAAAGGCCTATGTTCAGCAGTGGGCAGTGGATAGACTGAGATGATGAGATGATAATATTGACAGGAATATCATTACAGATTCCAGATTCTTCAAAGAGAAAACAGTGTTCGAAAATCAACGACGTTGTGTTTAGTGTGACGCATCGGTACCGATTGAAAAAAATTCATTTGTAAAATTATTACTACCCTCATAAGAATAACTCAAAACAATCACATACGGAATACAGCAATCGAGTGGTTAAGGGCATAGTTCAAATGCGCTTTATGAAGACCACTTGATCTTAGTTCAAGGTTGCGGCGTCCACTATAGATGCACAAAGATAAACCTACGTACGTGTAATTTAATGAACTATGAGTATTAACCTTAAATCACAGTCGGTAACAATTATACAACGTTTAATAACCGAGCCATTGTCACTAAATGACGTTTGATGGTTAATTAGAATTACTATTGTCGAGTTAACAACGGTTGAAGGGTACGTTGGAACTAGTGTTGAAAACAACATACCCACCGGATCTTCTCAGTGAGTCGCGATTCCGATCCGATGGTAGATTCAGCGAAGCACTGCGCTTGCTAGGGCTAGTGTTGGCAATTCTCTCAGGTTGAACCCGTGAGCTTGCTTATGAGTCCGAGCATAGCTGGAATAGCCTCTTAAGCTACCAGCGATTAGGTAGGGAAAATTAAAAAAAAACACTCGGGTACTGCCGCGGTAAAGCGATTGCATAGCATTTTTTATCAACGTATGCAATTATAATAATAATTCAATATTAAAACAATAATAAAATAAGACCACGCTATATTTATAAACATTAAGAAAAGCAAAACATTAACTGTCCCCTTCACACTCATAAGCTAGACCGCGCGAGAGAGAGATGGGCAGACCTTTCATGATGCGCATGCAGTGCAACGTCACGCCGCGCGCTTATTCACAAACACTACACAAGCGCAATGTGTGAATGTGTTGAACGCGAGCTACATGGTAGACGAAGTAGGGGGTGTTAGGTTTTATTTTCGTTACGGATTTTCTCGATTCGGTCGCCACGCTCAAAGCCCGCGATAAAAGCTATGCAATAGCTTAAAAAGTAACATAGTTTTTTATTATTATTGCTCGCAATATAACACGGTTAGAATTCATTCTTGTCGAATCGTTCGTTTCGGTATCAGGTCAAGGGAATTCGTTGCTTCTCCCGCCTTTGATAAGGGCATCCCTTGTAGGTACTATAGAACTGAGACTTAGAACTCATGTCTCAATATGGGTGACGGCATTAACGTTCTTACAGTGTAGTGCTATCATCTGAAAGATTCTTGGGATTTTCTTGTTACCTCAGCACACAGACGAGCCTGCCTTATCATAGATTATTACCGATTCTCAAGGACATTGCAGATTTCAGGAGTTCAGCAAAGCTAAAGCTCCAGAGTTATTTATCAAAACGATGTAAGGTAGTTTAAAGTTATTAATTAATTAACTATTACGTATTTATAAATTTTATTTTAATCTGAAAAATGTTCATGAAAAAATTCATGTTTTTTTTATTCTGAAAAAAAAGCATGGCAGTCAAGCGTGGCACGATTAAGCATCTTAATTAATAATTAAATACTGGTAATTTAATATGACTAATTAAATATATTTAAAAAAAGATCGTTAACGGACGTTTAACATTTTCCTGTCAATTAAAATTTCACGGACATTAGGTAACAAAAAACCACGAAATTTCCAGAAATTTTTTAAAATTCGAACTGGCTGGTAAACGAAATCAAATAATACCGTCCCCTTACCTTCCTAGACAACGAAGCGTTGTGAAGCTCATCTAGGGTTGGTCGATGGGCGGCATGTATAGACAAAACGTTTCTGTAATTGTCCAATCTAGGTAGAGCTTCACGTGTGAAATGTCTGCAAGAAAATATTTTGATACAGAACAATAATGAGGGTTAATTTTTTATTTGTTTTTTTGTAAAATAGCTTAGATGCATTAAAATATACGTTTTAAACTAAAATTAAGTTGTAGTAGTATTTACAATATGACGCCTATGGGTTTCATTAACTGCTGAAACTGAAAGAGTCATGAAGCCGTATCTGTCTAAGCGTAATGAAATTAAATTAAAATCAAATTGCAATTCTAAGGGAGTGATTGTGAGAGATAAAATTTAAATCATTTACATTTTTTTTATTTTTTATTGCTTATATGGGTGGCGAGCTCACAGCCCACCTGATGTAAAGTGGTAACTGGAGCCCATCGACATCAACAACGTAAATGCGCCCCGCACCTTGAGTTTTAAGTTCTAAGGTCTCAAGTATAGTTACAACGGCCCACCCTTCAAACCGAAATTGCTGCTTCACGGCAGAAATAGGCAGGGTGGTGGTACCTACCCGCGCGGATTCATGAGAGGTCCTACCACCAGTAATTACGCAAATTATAATTTTGCGGGTTTCATTTTTATTACACGATGTTATTCCTTCACCGTGGAAATCAATCGTGCACATTTGTTGAGTACGTATTTCATTAGAAAAATTGGTACCCGCCTGAGATTCGAACATTGGTGCATCGCTCAACACGAATGCACCGGATGTCTTATCCATTAGGCCAGGACGACTTCAAAATATTTATAAAATAATGTATTTTAATGGGTTCCAGCAACGATAAATCATTTAGGCCTTGTTCTCAAATACTACGTATAACCTAAGACTAGACCGGCGAAAGAGTCGCCCATGGGCAGCAATACCAGGGGCAAAGCCAAGCCGCTGCCTATCGTTTAAGCCTCGTTTGAAGAAGGACATGTCATAGCGCTTGGGAAACACCGTGGAGGGGAGCTCATTCCATAGCCGGATGGTACGTGGCAAAAAAGATCTCTGGAAACGCACTGTGGATGAACGTAGTGCCTCCAGGTAGTATGGATGAACTCTACTCCGGTGGCGGGCGGTGCGATTGTAAAGACAATTATTTAAATTAAATGGACAGACTCTAACAAATTATCTTTTATATAATTTATATAATTATAATGTTTTATTATTAAACAGGTTAATTGCATATAATTATAATTATTAATTATTTTTAATGTTTAAATACACGTGTACGTATCGTGGCCTAAAGGATAAAACGTCTAATATATTCGCATCGAGCGAAACTATAGATAGCGGTGTTGAAATCCTACAAACAGCTACCAATTTCCCTAAATGATGAAACCCTTTTTTTAACTCATATTCACAAATAACTTCCACGGTGGAAGAATAACAAAGTGTAAGAAAAATCAAATCCTCAAAAAAAATTATTGAATAACTATCACAGAACAGAGACGTACCTATTAAACTCAATATCAAGATAGGCGGCATTCACCTCGTCGTGTCTGTGGTCCTCGATAACCGCTTAACATCAAATGGGCCATGAGCACGTTCACACATCTAAATTAAATATATTATAGAATATGACTATAGATAGCAAAAGGCGCAACGTCATATCTCTCACTACGTTGAGTCAGTTGGCACAACTTATTTCACCATCCACCAAGTACCATCCTGCCTATAGCTATGCCACGTCGACTTACTTAAAACCTATACGTAACTATACTTGAGACCTTAGAACTTATATCTCAAAGTGGGTGGCGCATTTACGTTGTAGATGTCTATGGGCTCCAGTAACCACTTAACACCAGGTGGGCTGTGAGTTTGTCCACCCATCTAAACAATTAAAAAAAAATTAATAAAAAAAACCCATTGACATACCTAAAACTTTTCCCGTACTTCGTATCGGATACGGTAAGTGGATCGTCGCTGTCCATAGCCGACGGATCGGAGTCATCCGTGCCCTCGTCCTCTTCTTTATTGTACCCCATCTGTGAACAAATTAATACTTTAACATAATGTATTAACGTATAAAATGTATTAACAAAAAATCTTTGTAGCCGTAAGCACACCTTTTTTTTTTTCTACCTAACCTGTTAGCCTTGAGAGGCTATTCCAGCGTAACCTTAACTAGTAGGTGAGCTCACGGGGCTCAAACCTGACGACGTTGCTAACACGAACCGTGCTTCGCAGAATCTACCACCGGATCGGAAACGCGACGCACTGAGAAGATCCGGCGAGAAACTCAGTGGGCTGTGTCTGAGGGTTAATTTACTCGTCGAGCCCTTCGTCGCAAGCGACGGGTTCGACGAGAACGGTGACCGGGAAGGACACCAATACTGGTAAATTCGTATGGAGCAATGCGACTGTTCCAAAATTCGAACCTCTCCAAAGGTCCCAATTCTCTCTAATTAAATACTCACGTATAAGTTAAAATAAGCCTGCAAAAAGGTAGGTAGGTCACTGAGACACTTTCTCTGTGGAGTCGGGCATGCCCCTGGGCCCGGGCCCTTGGGTATCGACGAGGATTTCCTCCCGCCCAGGCGAAAAAAAAAAACTACAGCACCACCGTGTCAGTCCAAAATAACATAATAAAGAATATACGTGAAATGAATATAAATTGCGAGGTGAGCTTTGATCATTGAGCCTTAAACAAACACTACATTAAAACGGTAAAGTATTTTTAATTATTTCAACGTTTCGCGAAAACCGAAATAAATACTTTTTTTTTTTTAGTCATTCATATACTCGAGAATAATAATATTAATACGTGAAGCAAAAACTTTGTACCCCTTTTTACGAAAATTGCGAGGAAGGAGGAGCATGAAATTTCCCACTCTTTTAGAGTATATAGAGAAGGAGTGCAGTTAATATTGTTTTTAATTATGCATAAAAATACATTATTAAATCAAGAAATAAAACCATTACACACACTACCACGTATTTGACACACACACGCATGCATACTATTTGTTTACTGTCAAACTTTTCTTATTGCTTATAGTCTGTAGTCAAATTGAGAATAGAACAATCATGTTTGTCTTTATAAGTGTAATCTTGGCGAAATCTGTGATTATAGACGTATAATAACAGTCTTTGACAATAGAATCATAATAGTGTACAAACTTATAATTTCAATTAATTATAGTCGAATTTCGACTACCAGGGGACCACTAGTTTTAATAAATCTGTTAACAATACCTTCGCCATACGGATTTTGTTTTCCTGTAATTTCGATCAGTTTGTATCGTACAATCTACGTTGGAGTTACAATGAGAGCATTGCCAAAGGAAACCATAATAAATCAATCGATAGAAAACGTTTCAAGGATAAAACGCTCTTCGTACCTACATACAGCGTGTTACAATTTTAGTAATAACGAATTTTACCTGCTTAGTTTTGCTGGACAACACGGCCGAATCGTAGCAATAATTATCACCAACTAACAACTATTTTTTAAATTAGTGTAAATTTATTGACAAGTCATGAAAAGGTGGTAATGAAATGAAATAGAAACAACGAGGATAGGCGAAACCAGAGAAAAAAATGAATTGATGGATTTTAGAAGAATGGAATAGTGAGACATTGGCGTAGGTCTACTGGGGGTAGAACGTATTGTGAGTCCGCATGGATAGGGTGGTACCTACTTATGCCGTGAAGCAGTAATGCGTTCCGGTTTTAACTGTGCGGCAGCCGCAAAACTAAAAACTCGGATCTTAGACGTCACGTCTCCAGATCGGTAAAGGTATTTACGTTGTAGATGTCTATGGGTTCTAGCAACCAATTAACACTAGGTGGGCTGGTCCACCCCACCAAGCATTAAAAAAAATCTCTAATAAGGGAGAGGGAGGAAAATAACTATTGTGACACCCGATAATTGAATAGTTGGAAAAATCTCTAAGGAATTCAACAATTACACTCGCCCCCGTAACAGAGTTAACTGTATACTTCGATAGGGGCATTAGGGCCACGGTGTTTCCTGATGCCCACCTGATCCACGATGTGCTATGTCATAGCATATTTGCATATTCTCAAACAAGAAAACACAGCGACAGACAATGATTTGGCTGCGCCTCTGGCATTACTGAAATCCATACGCGTCGGTGACCACAAATCATCAGGTTTGCCGCCTTTCTGTCTTCGAAGGCAATTAAAACAAAATTACATGTGAAGTACGTTTTTTTTTTTAATTTCACCATTTAATTGAGCAATATTTACGTTACCAACAAAACCTTATTACGGTACCCTAAAACAAAACCTTCGACCATGCCGACCTGTTCAAAACAAGTGTGACACAGTTTAGCCAACCGCACACGTGTAACAGTAACGACACTCAACAAAAGGGCGTCGAAGTTGCATTCAAATTACAAATATCGATAACCGCGACGCATTTAAAGTATTTTAGTAATTTCTTCTTCTTCTGAGTCGGTCTCTTCATTGCTGAAGGTCGTGTCTAATTTGAAATGTGGACCATTCAATGCACAATGCTTCCCCACGTTTTCCTGTCCTCGGCGGTCTTTATAGCCTCGGTTATTGGCAGGTCGGTGAGCGTCTTTACCAGATCAGATCAGATCAGCAGGTAGGTGAGCGTCCGCGTGATTTTCTCCCGTCAACCTGACCAACTACCATCAGCTTCTCTAAATGATTGGGGCCTCTACTTATCGGGGCCTCTTTAGTAATTTAAGGCTTTGTAATCAAGCTGTTAAGTAATCAATCGTGATCACGTAAGTTTGGTGCTGCACGTTCCTACCCTGGTACGTAGTAGGTCGTTTGTTTATCCGGCTATTCATCAGTTGACACGGTCAGCTACTGCTATCACATTCCCTTGCTTATCCGTATTAACCACATGATTCATATTTTTGTTGTTATTTGTTTATTGTGTATGTATATGCGAGAATGCAACACGTCAGCCGGAATCGCCAAACCGGAACGCATTGTCATAGGAAGCGGTCGCGTCGGAGTAGAAATAAGACAGGGTCGTAAAATGAATTCAGATTATTCCTGTCGCGCGTATTACAAGCCCCATAATTTTGCTGATGGCAGAGCACTTTGAAGGTCTGTGTGGCTGGATACCAGCATCCTAGCTAATACTGACGCAAAGTAATTCTGCTTTCCCATCTGAAGGGTAAGATTGACGAATTACAACAATACTATTAGGAGTTAGACTCAACATGAGGGGCGGCAATATTTTCGCTACGTCAACGGACTCCAATCGCCATCAAACATAAGCAGACTTGCCTGCATATCTGTCTGTAAAAACACATCGTTACACCGATACAGCATTAGCCGTGAACTTGGCTATAGAACAATTTACAAAAACAAACACATCCTCCTCAGAGCCCGCAACGTTACAACGAATCCTAAAAAGGAAGGGTGGTAAGTACATAAACTGTCTTGCGCATCGCCAGAGGTCCATTATCTCGAGACAGAAGTTGACATCCGACATTTCCTCCTATTACGTTCAGTTTAGGTTTAAATTTACGTAGAGCGATGCCAGACTATATTTAGTCAAGAAGCCCACGAGTCTTTAACGTATTAGTGAATGACTCTAGTGCTATTTATAGTCCTTTATTACCAGACTGGTAAAGAAGGGAAATTGCTTTGGAAAGTACGCATAGTGCTCTCATAGGTTTTAACGTTTTCTAATTAACTACTTTTAATAAGCATAGCTTACTTCTTTGCTTGCTTTACACCTACTTTTTACCCACAGGCGTGGTGAGCCAACAGAAACGGGTCTTACCACCTCGCCTACTTTTGCCGCCAAACAGTCAAGCGGTTTGAAAATCTTTTTTGCCACGTACCATCCGGCTTTGGAATAAACTCCCCTCCACGGTGTTTTCCGAGCACTATGACATGTCCTTCTTCAAACGAGGCTTGCGGAGATTACTTAATGGTAGGCAGCGGCTTGGCTCTGCCCCTGGCATTGCTGACGTCAGGCCACTTACCTTCAGGTGGGCCGTATGCTCGTCTGCCCACAAAGACAATAAAAAAAACCGAGTACAAAAAATAGCCTCCAACAATTATTATATACTTTTTTGTATACTATCATAATCAGCCCACAATCGTCCATTACTAGACATAGGCCTCTCCCAAGCCACACCAATGCACCCGGTCTTCGGCTCTCCTCATCCACCTATTGCCGCCACTCTTTGAAGGTTATTAGTATATAATTTAACAAATACGCCGCATAGAATCGAATTTACTCACAGTCCTTTCATTTTACATTTTTTCGTAAGGCTCAGACGCCAAATAAACCCAAAATAACGTTAAAATTTTCACTTCTAGATATTTATTCACAACTTCAAGGTCTAGGATAAAATTCAACATAAATCTATCATCGGATAAACGTTTTGCGTTCCTAGCATCGCGTAAATAAGATTTGTTGCTGATACCTGATTTACGCACATCACTATACATTATGGCCGACTTCCAAAATATACATTCGTGACGTAAAGAGCCAACGTCGGTTTAAAAGCGAATAATTCGCCGCGAATTAAAATTACATATTTTTTATGTATTTTATGTATATCATCAAAGTCTGCATAATTTAAAACATTCGATTTAATATCGTTTTTATTTGGTATGTTTATAAACACACATTTATAAACAGTTTGCATACTATAAAAATCTCGAATATTTTTAAAGCAATAAAGTAGACGAGAGACTGTATGCATGTATTAAACTATTATATCGGGGATCTTATTTTTTGTTACTGACTGCCCATTGTGTTTCCTGAAACAAAATAGCGTTGAGAATTTCCTGCTAATGCTTCTTACTAGCAGTAAACAATAATTTACTACCAGCTTCCTACTTTATTGTGCTAAAAAAATTATTTACACCCGGGAAAGTAGGATAGCGTTATGCCCTACTGCTAACTGTTGGAAAACAAATGACCCGTGATAACACCCGAGAATCTTCGCGACTCGAAATGAATAGAAAAAGGTAGATCTCATTCGCTGTCACCGTCTTTTCAAACAAAATGTACGTGATGATAAATGCGGTGCTAAACTTAACTTGAGTAAGTGTAAATATACCGCAGAAATGTGTTCGTCGATAGTTTCTGAATAACACTGCAAATGATTCTAAACAAATTACTAGTTTAGAAGAATCATTTGAAGGAGAAAATTAAGTCTCCGATCCTTGCAGATACACAACGTATTTCAAATTTAAACTAGTGGGTGAAGAATAAAGATACTAATGACAACAAATAAATTTGAGAACCATCTTCAGCTTACTATGAATGGGAAGATGCAGTTCTAAGAACCAATTCACGTTACCCATTGCCTTGTTATTGACCTTATTGCATAGACAGATGAACTATCTTCCGGCCCGTCTAGTTTTACGTAATTACCAGAACCCTTAGATATATGTATCACTACCCGTATTAAGGTCAAGTCCCAATCAAGTAGTTATCACAGCTGAATAACCCTTGAAAGTGGAACGCATTAGCGCTTCGCGGCAAAAATAAACCGAACGGGGATACCTATTCACGCCAGCTCATACCACGTATAGCGGTAACAAATATAAGGCGAGCAAATTTTTGAAAATTTGATGTATGTTCGTAAATATATTGAGGAGTTTCCTAAAAAGTCTCACTTACATAATAGAATACTAGGAACAAACACAAGCTCGATGTGCCGATGAGTAGGTTACATAAGATACGAAATTCATACGGGTGTTTGTCTGTGCACCTGTACAACAAAATCCCACAAGATGTTCAGAACCTACATATACATAGGTTTAAGAAAACTATTAAAGAAGATCTGTGCAATAAAGCTTACTATAAAGTCAATGATTATCTAGATTTTTGTGAATTGGCGGTAGTTGTTTTTGACGTCCAACACGTTGAATAAATTTTTTTGACTTTGACTTTGAAATAAATAAACTATATTTGTGTGCGGTTTAAAAGTCCTCTCTTCTGTCAAACCTTATTTAAATCAAACAAAAGTAAAAGTAATGTAATGGACGTGCCCTCGACGCGTCCTTATATAATTTTATGCGCCTTTAAATTCTTACGTGAAGTTACATCGATGCGTTTAAAAAGTGCGCTCCATAACAAGTTATATTTTATTAAATTATATTCGTAACATTATTTAATGTAAAATTTATCTTTAATATTATTAACATCCAGGAGCCGTGGAACCATAAACTTATTAGTCACTATGCACCACGTGGATCTATTGTGACTGGTCCAACGTATTCAACCTACTTCAATTAATGATTTCCCTATCACCGTTATTCTTCACCTTCTCAAGCCGGAAGATGGGCATTCGTGGCTGCCTGAAATGCTGTAATTTTTTTATTTTAATTCGCACTCCAGCAGTCCGGCGTTTTTCATGTTTGCATGTTTTATTACATACAAGATATTTTTATTTCATATACGAACGCGAGAAGAATCCTCTAAACACACGATCATATTTTCTCAAGACCCAGAAGCAGTATAGACGGTGTGTTCACGGATGCTCACGCTTCGCATTATACCGACGTATCAGGAAAACTATGAGTTTCTTCTTCATCGTTCCCTCACTGCTGATGATCGCGACCACATGTGACTTTCCTCCATAGTATTCTGTCATGGGTGGGGTAGACCGCATTGTATAGACTACCACCACCCGCTTTCTTAACCAGATCTGACCATCTGGCTGGTGTTCTGCCCACGGCGCGCTTCCTTTTCGTGTGACCCAAAATTATGAGCTTCTCTAATTCATGTCTGGGAGACCGCATGATGCCTCCGAAGAAACACATAACACATCGTGCCACATTGTAGCATCCACCCAGGACAGAGAGCCTTTTTTGGATGTTTAGCTCTATTAAAATGGACCCGTTGGTACTCATAATAGCCCATGATATTCGAAGCATCCTCCGCCACACCCACATTACAATGGTGGTCATCGATCTTTTTGCTATGGCGGTTTTTCATACGCAATGTTTCCATGTCACCATGAGTTTACTCTACCGAATTAAATTATCTTAACGCTACCGCAAGCCCGAAGATACACTTCAAAACGCGCAAGTCTTCTTGGCAACAGAAGCGATTTCGCAACGATGTGGTTGTTGTCTAGGAACGACATCCACTCGTAACGTCGGGGGGCCGTAAGAGCGAGGTTATAGGAAGCCTGCCGACGCTCGCGTCTTTATCCAATTTGATTCCATTATGATTTATTGGTTCTTCCAAGTAATCATCTATGACCTAGACCTAACGAGTCCAGTTTAAAGATCAAACCCTTTACTTAATTTGATAGCATTCGATTAACGAAACTATTAACAAAATGGATAAAAATACTATTTTGGACTTTTACGGCAAAAATATAATAGATATTTAAATCCTTGATATACGTTTAATTCCGAACATCAACATTAGATTTTCTGTTTATAACATTAGCTTAGAAAATTGCACATGGGTAGATGAGCTCACCACAATCAGTCCACTAGTCAAAGTGGTTAGAGGAACCGATACGTCAAGTTGTGGAATTACGCCACCATTCCTGTGAGGTGAAGTGGAAAGCTCACTAGCATTATGGTGAGTGAAACACATAAATGTGCAGCAATTGTGGTAAGCACCCCTGCGGCCTTAAAATATTAATGAGAGAGTAGTGGAAGAACGGGGAAGAATTTAGAAGAGAAGCATGCAAAGAGGTTATATTATGGTTATGGAACAAATGATGCACAGTCATTCGGCCCCAATCCCCATCCCTGTGTTATTGGTACCAGAGACTGACGTACGTACATACAGAGGCTTCAATATATACATATATAGATAATAAGCACCCAGACGAAGAGCAAACAATCCTATTCATCAGACGAAAGTTTTCCCGGTGTGGGAATCGAACCCACGACCCTCGGTGCAACAGTCAGGGCCGCTAACTACTGCCCCACCGAGTCAGTCATTGGTTATTGCTAATAAGGATAAGGAGTTAAGGGAATACACACATCTACTATTTTCGTACATCTACTATTTTACAACCACATGACCCTTGCGATATTACTTTTATGATATATTTTTTTGTTATTGATTATTTTGGGGCAGAATGAGAACTTATATTATACTTTGTTCGTAAAGTGTTGTTGATTCTGTCTATTTTTTTCCTACCTATCCTGATAGCCTTGAGAGGCTATTCTAGCTTCGACTTGACGTGTAGGTGAGCTCACGGGGCTCAAACCGGGAGTATTGCCAACACTGGCCTTAGCAAGAGCAGCACTTCGCAGAATGTACCACCGGATCAGAAACGCGACCCACTTAGAAACTCAGTGGGCTGTGTTTATGGGTTATTCTGTCCCAATGGACACAATAATATTACACCGAACGCGCGAACGAAATACATTCATTTGATTTCCCAATAAACGACGAAAATAGACTTTCATATTAAGAGGGGGTTCGACTGATTCTCAAAATCTCAAAACACATCACATCAGCTTATTAAACTTCGAGCGTATTTGATATGTAACAATAAATTAGATAAGTAGATTACGTGACTGTTTTCTAGGGCACAAGGAAATAAAGGGTTCTTGTTCTGCATTGATAGCGTCCACTAACGTGTCTGTCTTAGGGACACATCTTTAGCGATATAATTTCAAATAATGACGGTTACTTAACAAAAATAAAGAGGAATTCTTAGATGCAAGACACACATGAAGGTCACCCTACAGATCAAAACTTAAACGCTGCTAAGGGCGCTGCTACATTGGGTTCGGAAGCGTTTCCTTTACAACGTGACTTCTTTACAGAAAGTGTCAATTACTTCGTACATCTTTTTACACGTAACAGAATTAAAGCATTTGTGGGGTATTTTGACAACTTACGATTAAACAGGCGATGATAATGAAAGACAAATACAAATTTTACGTAATCGAATTACAGTTTTTAAATAAAATATTAAATGTAAAGTGGTATTTTCTTCGGTTTTCACGAGGCATAAGTTCATAGGCTTAAGTAAAACTGATATTACGGTTTAACGATGAACAAGGCGGGACATAGCCTTTTTTTTATTGCTTAGATGTGTGGACGAGCTCACAGCTCACCTGGACTGGTGTTAAGTGGTTACTGGAGCCCATAGACATCTACAACGTAAATGCGCTATCCACCTTGACATATAAGTTCCAAGGTCTCAAGTATAGTTACAACGGCTGCCCCACCCTTCAAACCGAAACGCATTACTGCATCACGGCAGAAATAGGCAAGGTGGTGGTACCTACCCGCGCGGACTCACAAGAGGTCCTACCACCATGTCGATGTCGATGAATAACAGCCTTAACCGTCCGTGAAAGCACGAAAGTATACGAAACATCGGTAACAATAATAAAATGCAAATAGTAACCGCGAAGTATTTGACGCACATTTTCAAGACAAAAGCTTTTGTGGAGGCCGTCAATGGTTAAATCCGCTACACGTGTAGACACGAGATTTTATCTATTTATCCTCTTTTTGTATTCGACAATGAAAATACTACAATTATGTAGAACAATTAAAACAATACGTCATTTTCGCATTGTTGGTAAGGTTTTACTGGCAGGAACAGTGTTCTCTGACCGGACTCATCCCTATTTCTGGCACGAAAGTATCATGTACAAGCGACCCGCCCTCGCTTCGCTTCGGAAACATTAAAACACACATGAAACAAAAAAATAAAAAAAATAAAAAAAGTAGCCTATTCATCAGGGACAATGTCGGCTTCTAATGGAAAAAGAATTTTTCAAATCAGTCCAGTAGTTTCGGAGCCTATTCGAAACAAACAAACAAACAAATCTTTCCTCTTTATAATATTAGTATAGAAGTATAGATTTTGATTCTAATACAAATGGAATCTTCAACCTATCATGTCGCTGTTGCTCTATTTCTTCTTATATATCTAGCTCTATCTATATATCTACAAATCGATTATTTCAAATGAACAATATCGACGGTTTTTTAATTGAAATAACGTTTCCGCGACACTAGGTATATAAAAATTAAAAATAGTGTTTGTATTTTTGTCTTCTGTGCGTTCTTGGGATATTCATTAGATTATTATGAAACTTGGTAAAGTTATTATTTGCATTCCAGGGAAGGTTCTTTCTCAGTACTATCAAAGTACGACGGTTGCGCGATAATTGTTATTCCTAAACGCTACAGGATTTTGATCGTGTTTTTCTTCACAAATAACAATTTAATAAGTTATATAAGTATATAGGTAATAAGTTTAATAAGGATTCTCGAATTTATGTATATCGAAATCAAATGGCTGTACTTTTTTTTTAAAGCGCAAAGTTAAACATGATTGCTTTGTTTCAAACTGGTAAAAATAACTTTCAGTTTGATTTACTTATATAACTATTTATAAGTTACGATATGAGAGTACCGAATCATCGATTTTTCAAGAATCTTATGTGAGAGCATCGAATGTCAATCTTTGTGTCTTTATTAAGATTTTCCTGTGGTGCGTTTCTTGAAAATCTCATTGGAATGATGGGATTCCTCCAGTTTTTGGGCAATAAAGGTTCATTTCACCTTAGGGTATTTACATAACAATATTTACTATAATTATATTATTAAATTTAAATTTATTTAATTTAATTTAAAGCACTGGTGATATTCAGCTGATTAACAGTTTCTTTTTTAATATTATTTTTAGTAATAGAATAGAGACAATTCCACAATGATATAAATAATATAGTTATATATAAGGAAGGAAGGATTTATTATTTTCCTTAACTGCTATTAAAATAGATTTTTGTGTATTTATTTAAATAGAGTGGTAATTTTAATATTTCTAAAAAAAAATCATTACAGGATAAAATGCATCTATGCTTAGGAATCTCAATTAGGAATTTTGATAGAACCAGAATACTAATGATCGCACATTACTTTTTGAAAAAACTTATCACAACCTTTACCATGTAGAGTGTACTGACTACATTACACTCTACTGTGGAAAGTACTGCAGTAATACCATAAATTTCAAGAGTTAAGGACAAATAATCATAAATGCATGAGACTACAACATGCTCCATTTTTATTTATTGCCCTAGTAGACAGCGTACGGCCCACCTGATGGTGTGTGGTTACCGTCGACCATGGACTTCAGCAATGCCAGGAGTAGAGCTAAGCTGCGGCCTACCGTTAAAGCAAGAGAAGGAACAGAAACAGAGTATCATAAGTATGAAGAGTAAAACATAGTACATGCATGGCAACTTATACTATTAGCTTATCATTGAATCCAGGTTATTGAAATGTGAAAGAAAAATAGTTAATATGACACAATTTGATCAAGATAAATTTAAAGTAAAATAAAATTATTTTTATGCATTAATGCATTAATTTTTATGCATTTTAATACTAAATTAGATGTAATCACTATAATCAGTATAAATAAATAAACAATATTAATAAAATTAATTCAAATGAAATATTTAATAAAATTAATTCAAATGAAATATTTTATAATTCATTATAAAATTATAATAAAATTTATATTTATAATTAAATTTCTAATTAACATTAAATAATTTTAGTTCACAGAATGTGCCATGAGTCAACCAGCATTAAAACTTGATAAACTTACCTGAAATCGAGTAGCCGACGGCTGATCTTTAAACCGCGAAGGTTTCTCCACATCTCTAAAACTACTTTTCGTTAATGAACATTTAGGAGACACCAACTCTAGGTTCGCAGAATCAAGCAATTTGTTCTTCTCACACGGCTCCCTAGTATTAAAATGTAGTCCTGCCTCAACATCATCAGATCGCAAAGGACTCTCTGAGGGATACTGAATATTCCCGTTTGTTGCTGCCATAGACTTGGCTGAGCTTATCTTTCGAAATCTACCAATTATCACATCTTCTTCATCGTGTACCTGGGTGTTCAGCTTATCTGCGGGCAGGGACTTTGCTTCACCTCGAACCGGACTCAATTCAATATCTTTCTGCGAGGAACCCATTTTAACGATCTTATATTTTATTTCTTGCAGATTTTAAACACATAACTATTTAATTTTGAAAAAAAAAACTAGTCCGAAAAAATTTAACAGATATTCAAAATATTTACAGATGTTTTACATGTTAAATAAGTAGAGGTTTCCTTTAATATTTACAAAAATGTAGTTATTAAAATTCAAATAGAGCGCGCGTCTGCTGCCACGGTAACCTAGTGATTGACAAAGAGTAAGTACGGTACTAGGTATAAAACATGTTTAAAAACACTACGGTACATGACATATTGTGATTGACATTCGGACATGACGTTTAACAGCACACAATCAGACTTGTAGAGGTAGGAAAATTGCCTTATTCCAACAACGCATATAACGAGCTATGAAAATTAGTTCTTATTAAATTTCGTATTTGTGGATTTTCCCGTTTTGTAATAAACACGTTAAAAAATCAATCGATATACATATTCGGTGCTTTAATGTTTTGATTTTATAAGCTGCCTGTTAATCTTTCCCATGGAGTTAATAAGAGTAACTCTATGACCTTTCCCAAGTTTTACAATATTTTTTTACCATTTTAAGGCCTGGTAATGAAACCTTTAAGCGGTTTATGTCTCTAAAGTTTTATTTTATTCTTTTATTCTGAAGATATGAAAAATGATATGAATTGAAATGAGATGAAATTAATTAATTTGAGACTTTAATTAATTGGGATGAAATGAAATGAAGCGAGATGAAATAAAATTTTAGTATAATGGTAATATTTACTGAATCTTTTTCAGGGGGCTTGTGGTGAATGGTTTTTTCACACACAGACTAGCAACGGGAGACATCCCTAAGAAAAAAGACAGGCTGTCAGATTGAGGGATAAAATGTCATGATACAAAATTGTGTTTTACGTTTTTAAAAGGTTTTGTCTGTTATCGAACTAACCCCTGTATATATATTGTGTGCGTCTTATTTGTTTTAGGTAAATCAACAGAGATCCTGTCATCAAACATTCTTAGCTACTCACTTAATTCTTAGTGAATATCTGTGACCTTGCTCGTTCACGAAGCCCGCTATAGAAAGCAGAGTATTAAATACACTTGACATTGGCGAAATCTAAAAGGAAACGCCATAAACCTAAGAGATAGATAAAAGGTTCAAAGATAAAAAAACAATTGATTGTTAATTTATACGATTTTAAGGTACGTGTGGAATAAATAAGTGCTTCCTATACTGCAGTTTGAGTTCAATCCACAACGACGACAGTTGACAACATATTTCCTAAAGGCTTAATAGAAAAATCCGACTTTCACAGATGCTAAACAGTTAATAAATCACAGTTATTTATTAAATATTTAAACCTGAGAAAATGAGTCGACTAGTATCAAAGCCGGCAATGTGACTTTTGGACAATTATTGGTAAATCAGAAAAACGAATTATTGACTTTATATTCCATTGGCAGCCACAAAACTCTTCTGAACGACATCTTAGATAAATAACAGGTTAAGTATTAACCTTTATTTAATGCAGGTTTTGAACCGTATTCTTTGAAGGAGACGATTATATTCAAATCAATCTGTATTGACATATCAATAACATTTTCTTATTCAAATGCACAGATTGCCACCTTTGATAATAGACGACTCAAATACTAAATTAACAAATTAAAATAATTCACAAAACTTCGCTGCTCGCGTTCCCGCCAAAGGGTTCCGAGTCTCGTAGACTATGCGGTACGCTTTTCCCACAAAGAATTTACGGCTCATAAATTTTACGTAACTGTCAAATGTCAATTGTTGTCAATGTCATTGTCAGTTTTGCTAATTGGCGAAGTGTAGTGTGCGGTATTTTATGTGCAAAATTAATTATTAATTTGAAAACGTATTAAAACATAATGGGTTTCAGTGATGGACGTATAATTTTAAATAGTGAAAATGGCGTTTATTACCCTGGTCAGAGGCTTTGCGGCCGATTGGAATTTGATCAGGAAACTGTTAAAACATTCCGCGGTAAGACCTTGAGACTTAGACCGCCCCAAAATATTTGAAACTTAAAGAATTAATACAGAAAATTCATGGATACGCATGATATAAGAGTGACTTCAATGCCCGTAAAAGTATCATTTTTTGTTTTTAAGATCTGTTATCGGCATCTTTGAAATCTTAAGTAAAATTAGTTTATGATAAGTATGTACATTTTCTTAATATTAAAATACATATACTTCGATAATGGCTTAACAGCGGGTGTTCCCTGTGCTCGTTTGCTATTGATATTAATACAAATAAATGCACGCAGTATGTTTTTGTGTAATAATATCAACCATACATTTTGAATAAAATCGCACATTTTGAAAAAAAAAACTAGGAATTTAAAAAAAATTACATTTACCTCTAAAATAATAAAAAAATACTTCTGTAGGGAACAAACAAAATTTGATAAAATATACTATTAAGATTGAGTGGAATGTTAACAACCACTCCCGAATAAAAAGTATGGCATTGATGAAAACCAAACTTAATTCAGCGAAGCACAACAACTTCTATTGGTCTGATCAGAACTGGTCAGAAGTTCCTAGTCTGCTTCTATAGTATAAATTGTTTTTTTTTTTTGTAATTTAAACTCCTAAATATGAAAGCTCAATATAAATATTTTGCTAAGCCCTAGTGGTTTAGTCATAGTATTCTCTATCTAGTGACTCCTGCCTCCCAGGGGATAAATATAAATAATCTGCTAAGTACCATAAATACTTGAAATTAACTAAATATACTTGAAGTTAACAAATAATTTATTAAGACATTCCAATTAGATAATAGAAGATATTCCAATTAATGTTTTTCCTTTGATACAATTTCTATTTGTGTTTCTTTTGTTGTAATTTTTTAAAATTGCTTTACATATTTAGTTAAGTAAAATAGTTAAAATTCATATTTATATGTCTAAAGAAGAACAAAATTTGATTATTAGCATAATATTAAAATACGATGAACAACATCAGTCTTCTGTGATAATGAAAATATTATAGTTTTAAAAATTACAGAAATAATAAAAGGAAATAACTAATATGGAATTAGATCATAAAAGTAGATTTAATCTTGTGTATGATTTGCTAAAACTGAAGAAAGTACAACACACATCTATGCTTTATTCTGTATGTAATGTTTGATAGTCAGTAATGTGAGGAGGCCCTCTAAAATGATTTGGATGGCTGGAGAAAGAGAATATGAGTGAAAAGGGTTTGAGTGCAGAGAAGACACATGAAAGGCCTGAAATAAAAAGAGGGCATGCTGCCCTGACCCCCCCATATAGTGGGATTAGGGTAATATGAAGATGATGTTTGATAGTTCATAAAAATCACATTTAAAAATACTGCAATGATTGTAAACATTATAAAACTGTACTGATACGAAAATAATTGATAAAAGACTGTTCTAAATAGAATCCGTCGTGGCCTCAGGGATAAGACGTCCGGTGCATTCGTGTCGAGCGATACGACGGTGTTCGAATCTCAGACGGGTACAAATTTTTCTAATGAAATACGTACTCAACAAATGTTCACGATTGACTTCCACCGTGAAGGAATAACATCGTGTAATAAAAATCAAACCCGCAAAATTATAATTTGCGTAATTAGTGGTGGTAGGATCTCTTGTGAGTCCGCGCGGGTAGGTACCACCGCCCTGCCTATTTCTGCCGTGAAGCAGTAATGCGTTTCGGTTTGAAGGGTGGGGCAGCCGCTGTAAAAATACTTGAGACCTTAGAACTTATATCTCAAAGTGGGTGGCGCATTTACGTCGTAGATGTCTATGGGCTCCAGTAACCACTTAACACCAGGTGGGCTGTGAGCTCGTCTACCAATCTAGCAATAAAAAAATAAATAAAAAAGAATCATATTAAGATTAACTTAAATTATAAGCTCCGGACAAGTGTAATTGTAATCTGAAGGGTGGTGTAGAAAGAATGAGAACTGACTAACTACCTATAAACTAACTGACTATATATAGGATTTATATTCTTATTATATAATTAAAGACATACATAGAAGGGCTCTAATCTCCTTATACAGCACTAAAATTGAAGACAAATCAAATATTTTAGTGCCTTAATTCAGAAACAAAATCATTTGTAGGCGGTGTAAAATTTTAAATCATTTCCACAATAACGTACTAAACATATTATACTAAAAAACCTATCAATGCTGTCAACTCTTACTACATAATTTCTTTAAGTAAATAGTTAAAGAAATTATGTAGTAAAGCATAGTATATAGTAAAGTATAAGTTATGGGTACTAGGTAACATTTATTAGTACTGTAAAAACAGGCCTTAAAACTCCCATCTCAAGGTGGGTGGCAGCGGCATTTACACTGTAGATACCTATGGGTTTCAGTAACCACTTAACACCAGGTGGGCCGTGAGCTCGTCCACCCATCTAAACAATAAAGTAAAAATATTGTGAGTATGTCATAATTTAATAAAAAAGGCAAATTGAAAAAAATATAAATAATTATTTAAAAGTGGTATCACAGGGCTGCATTGGTTTGTTTTATCAACTCCCTAATTAATACGCAAAGCTCAAGCCTTACAGTTTGAAGTGTAGGATACTAATGTATAACAGACTTCAGTCTTGTGTGAATGGTGACATTCACGTTATATTTATTAACCACAAGCTTAATCAATTCACGCCAGGTACACTTGCCGAAAAACGTACAATACTCGATCCAAAAAAAACTTCAGCATTCATCCAATGGTTGAGGCGTTCCCGATAGTAACAAAAGTCAAGGCCACACTGCGCATAGTAACAAAAGTCAAGGCCACACTCGAAAAAATAAACAATCTATTAAAATAAGAATCAATAAAACTACAACCTTGACTTTGTACCATCCACATGGGCTAAACTACATACAAACGTTTTTAATTGGTCGAGCCGCGACCAATTAAACACGTTTTATAAATGAGTCGACTATTATCAAAGCCGGCAATCTGACTTTTGGACAATGATTGGTAAATCAGAAAAACGAATTATTGACTTTGTATTCCATTGGCAGTCACAAAACTCTTCGGAACGACATCTTAGATAAATAACAGGTTAACTATTAACCTTTATTTAATGCAGGTTTTGAACCGTATTCTTTGAAGGAGACGATTATATTCAAATCAATCTGAATTGACATATCAATAAAATTTTTTTGTCCTAATGCACAGATTGCCACCTTTGATAATAGACGACTCAAATATAGAGACGTGCCTTTTGTTTGAATCCCATGGTCGAATTTTGTGAGAGTTGAAAAAGAAGCTTACGACCTTAAACAGTACGATCTCATTAATTCAATTGACATTGCCCACCTAATGAATGTACCTCAATATACCTCATAAGGTGTGTTACTATGAACGGATTATGACTGAGTAGTAGCTGATGGATCATTAGAAAGAATGGTCTAAATGTAGCTTGTAGCGATAACTATCATAGAACCCGAAATATATGACAGGTGCCTGAATTGTACTTACGATATTTTGAACATAAATTTTTTTACGGCGGTGGTCATAAAATTAGGAACGGCTATTTAAAAAGATAATTTTGTCAAACTAACAAGTATAACTAATTGCATGATTTTTTGTATTTCTCTCGTTATCGCAAAACTTTTTTGTACTATTTTTTTATTGCTTAGATGGTTGGACGAGCTCACAGCATACCTGGTGTTAAGTGGTTACTGGAGCCCATTAACATCTACAACGTAAATGTGCCACCCATATAGTTGTTACAACGGCTGCCCCGCCCTTCAAACCGAAACGCATTACTGCTTCACGGCAGAAATAGGCAGGGGACGGTGGTACCTACCCGCCAACGGCGGATCCAGGGGGGGGGTCATGGGGTCATGACCCCCCCCCCTGAGCTGGTTCCAGGACTTAGGTGAACCACTAATTGAACATAATGATTTTATTTATATATTTTGTCACTATACAGATTTTATGTAACTACATACCTTCAATATTTAATTAATTTAATATAATATAATAACTTTGTATGATGGCAAGCGTTTGGGAACGAGCGCATCGAAAATTTGACTATATGACTCCCTCCTGGCGCCAAAGCTGGATCCGCCCTAGCTACCCGCGCGGACTCACAAGAGGTCCTACCACCACCTAGTACTAGCGGTATATTTGTTGATACACATGCTTGGCTAAAAAATAAATAGATTAACTTTATACTTACATCTGAACCTAGTAATCCTAGTATTACTACTTACTCGTCGGTGACATAATTAAGAAGGCTGTATCTATTTTTTCATACATATATGTCGGCGCAAATATGACTATTTACCTACTGATCATCAACTAATTACTCTGTGATAAGAAATTGATGTTAAACAGTCCCTTTTATTGTAATTTCAATACTTTAAAATCTTGTAAACACGCTCGCGTGTTTAATACTTGTCAACACGCTGACGTGTAAAGTCCTATAAATACGGCCGTGCTGTCTAGCGTTGATTCATTCGTGTCCGAGCCGTAGTACAGTACGGATCTCTCTGTAACGTTGTTATGCTTCTCGTGCAATATACGCAGTTCTCGTGAAGTTTTGTTTTGGAAGCCCAAATATGAGTCATCATCGAGAACTTAATGACCGTGACGTCAACAATGCTGACGTCACACTTTTTAAAAACATTCCTTCAGCGTTTCTCCTCCGTCATCAGAAGTGGGATCACATGCCGCCTCCGCTCAGCAACAACCTGGAGACCATTTAACCATATCGGCGGAAGAAGTCTACCCCCCAGAAACAGCCGATGAGCCTATACATCTACTTCACAAATCAGCATGGTCGAGCAACAAAATCAACACTCAAAGATAAGTTTTTATTTTTGATTACTAAAATTCCACTACTTAAGTACCACAGTGTACGCCCACTACATAAGTACCACAGTGTACGCCCACTACATAAGTACCACAGTGTACGCCCACTACATAAGTACCACAGTGTACGCCCACTACATAAGTACCACAGTGTACGCCCACTACATAAGTACCACAGTGTACGCCCACTACATAAGTACCACAGTGTACGCCACAACATCACACTACACAACATCCTTATCCGAACACCTTAAATAAATCTACGAGAACCGCCGAGAACTCTACGAGAACCGCCGAGAACTCTACGAGAACCGCCGAGAACTCTACGAGAACCGCCGAGAACTCTACGAGAACCGCCGAGAACTCTACGAGAACCGCCGAGAACTCTACGAGAACCGCCGAGAACTCTACGAGAACCCTACGATACCCTCCGAGAACCCTACGATACCCTCCGAGAACCCTACGATACCCTCCGAGAACCCTACGATACCCTCCGAGAACCCTACAATCAAATCGCATTAATAAGTCTCAAACCTACATAGTTACAAGTAACGCAAGTATAACAGATGCGCTACTCAGAGAAACTTTTTATTCCTGCAGGTCAATGAGAATCAAAGAAAAAACCTACGAGAATCAACGAGGCCGGTGCAGAGCGCGCACCGCCTGTCAGTATGGCCGTGTCGGCGCAAATATGACTATTTACCTGCTGATCATCAACTAATTACTCTGTGATAAGAAATTGATGTTAAACAGTCCCTTTTATTGTAATTTCAATACTTTAAAATCTTGTAAACACGCTCGCGTGTTTAATACTTGTCAACACGCTGACGTGTAAAGTCCTATAAATACGGCCGTGCTGTCTAGCGTTGATTCATTCGTGTCCGAGCCGTAGTACAGTACGGATCTCTCTGTAACGTTGTTATGCTTCTCGTGCAATATACGCAGTTCTCGTGAAGTTTTGTTTTGGAAGCCCAAATATGAGTCATCATCGAGAACTTAATGACCGTGACGTCAACAATGCTGACGTCACACTTTTTAAAAACATTCCTTCAGCGTTTTTCCTCCGTCATATATGTATAGACTGTCTTTGCGTTTGTAGGTTATATTTTAAGCACAGCAAAATAAAAATGTGCAGAATAAAATTTGTGATAAATATACAAGGGAAGCAATAATAGATATTAGCGAGAAGAATTACTCGTCTAAACAGATAGCTGGCACCTATAATGCTCAAAAACCCTGTCAAGCATTTTGCGACGTATCAGGCTATTTCAAATGTTCAGCATGTTCCCCAAAAAAAAGTAAATGTCGTTGATTTGGAAAAAATAAAATCGTTTTAAAGGATCTAATGAGCTGAGAAATTGTATTTTGATAAAAACAACTCTTTAGGATTCTCGGCACGCACAAGCCGAAGCCGTTTGGTAGAAAAAAGTGGCAGGGAAGGCCCGACTTGAATTGCAAGTTGGACAGTTAAACAATTGAAATACATTCTTTTTCTGACGCGACAAAAATAAACAAAATTAAACAAAAAGGATTCAAAACGATAGTGTCGTTACATAAGAGTTACTATAGTTCACTATACCTACGACGTTTTCTTAGAAGAATGAAACTTTATCTCTCTTGGAATGAACGAATGAATGAATACATGGAATGTCAAAAACGGATAGGGTCATATCACACCGCTTATAGCTTTAATTAAACGCCGTGAACATACTACTAACTCTTCATTTTGGAGGCAGCGGGGCGCGTGAGAGACGCGCAGGCCCGCCGCCGTCGAGCTGGGGCCAGGGAGGCGGATTTCGCCCAAGCCCTGGCCCTCTAAGTGTTTCAGGTCTCCCTCACATGTCGGCCTGGGGACCGGCGAAGGGGACCTAAGAAGACGACGTGCAAGCTGCTCTGCACGCGTTTTATGCAAGAGCATCCGGGTGATGGAAGGCCGGCTATCCTCAACCCACGCTGGTGCTGACCCAGCGGGGTATTCCGAGGGTAGACCATTCTAACCGGTGCCATCTAGGCGGGCTTCGGATAGCCTGCTGACCGAGAGGGCCGACCGCCAGTCCGGCGTCCCGAGGGGGAGGGTGATGGGAGAGATGTGCTGCGCACTAAACGCTTCACTTTCCCCCCTTTGCCTTTTCATGAGTTCTGTCTCATGCGAGGTTTGGATGCTGGTTGTTGAGCGACAGTAGGTTTTAGTCGGTTCAACTCCGACATGCCTCGCCTTCCATCCCCAGTGGAGGGCGGAAGTCCGGTGATTTCCTCCTGACAAAAAAAAAAACTCTTCATTTTAGATTAAAATTAATTACATTGTTTTTTTACTTGGCGCACTTCACATTCGTGTGATTTAATTAATCAAAGTTTGATATTAAACAACTGGTGAATTCGAATAAAACATTCTAAATTATTTGTCCAGCTACATTTGAGTTTGTTACTATAGAGAAAAAGTTATATTTGCAAACATACACTTTACGATTTCCTTCTATAAAAACAATAACTACAATTTCGGAATAAAACTAAAATAATAATAATAATAACAAAACAAAAAATAAAAATGAATGTCTAACTGTGTCTGAATGTCTGTTAACCTAAAGTTAAGGTAGTTTTGACATCCATGGTTGGCTGGTTTAGATCCAAAGTGCTCAACATGCAACATTATATTCCTTATTTCGTTTTGGGTCAGAGGGCCTTACCTGATACGAGGGCAGTTGAGTTAGATATAACATGATATTATTTAGTTAAAAAGAAATGGAACTTCAAATGATCGTTGGTCTACCGAGCAATTTCACCCGCTTGGTTTTTACTGGTGGTAGGACCTCTTGTGAGTCCGCACGAGAGGGTACCACCACTCTGCCTATTTCTGCTGTGAAGCAGTAATGCGTTTCGGTTTGAAGGGTGGGGCAGCCGTTGTAACTATACTTGAGACCTTAGAACTTATTCTCAAGGTGGGTGGCGCATTTACGTTGTGGATGTCTACGGGCTCCAGTAACCACTTAACACCAGGTGGGCTGTGAGCTCGTCCACCCATCTAAGCAATAAATATATATATATATATATATATATATCTCCCCATTATCGAATCCTACAAACCTAGTTAAATCGTCGAGGAAATATTTTTCGCAACGTAGGTATACAGGTATACAGCTTAGTATCTTGCTAGCTATTTCCATTACAAAAGCAAATCTAACGCATATCAGATTCAAGGTTTTGTTACGGATTCTTAAATTATAATTGTACTCGTGCGCGGGAGTAGTGCCAGAAAAACGTTTATTCAACAAAGAACATGATAAGCAGAAAAGTCCATCGAAGTCTAGAAAGTTAAAGATGTTGATCGAAACTCTTCGCTATTAAACCGCGAACCGACACAACTATTGGAACAATGATGGTTGAATCGTCATGCCACATGGCGGTTGTCTCGTGGGAATGGTCTAAATATTTTATTTATTTGTCCTTTTCTGCCTTCACCTCATGAGAAATGGTGATATCAACCAACACTGATCTATTATCACAATATCAGGCTTATTGGCAACAATATACCTATCCGTGATAATTAGATCGGTCCCAGTTTAACGTAACATTTATTATTATCTATTATTATCTATTATCTTCTATCTATATATATAAAAATGAATTGCTGTTCGTTAGTCTCGCTAAAACTCGAGAACGGCTGGACCGATTTGGCTAATTGTGGTCTTGAATTATTTGTGGAAGTCCAGAGAAGGTTTAAAAGGGAGATAAATATGAAAATTCTCGGAATTAAATAAAAATAACAATTTTGTTTATCTCTGATGTGACCTCCGTCGGACAGATTCCTTTTGTTTGTTTTAAGTTTATTTTATCCAAAAGTTTAGGTATTTTATTTATCGATTGAGGCACTGCGAAGCCTGCCGGGTCATCTAGTTATTATTATAAATCCGTAGACTACTAACCTACTTTATCTGATGACACTGAACGTTCAAATTTACTACGGTCGCGTTCGTTTCAGTTTTAAAACATGTAGGCTTTTATAATATCTTAATATCTTAAAAGTAGTCGAAAAGTATACA
The DNA here is from genome assembly GCF_030267445.1 of Bombyx mandarina. NCBI lineage: Eukaryota > Metazoa > Arthropoda > Insecta > Lepidoptera > Bombycidae > Bombyx > Bombyx mandarina. Next base: position 1,576,393 of record NC_143227.1, read on the forward strand.
CTTTTCAATCAATTTAGAAAATGCGTTCAATAATCGGCACTTTAAGATAATAATAGAAAATGCAGCGCGAATAATAAAGAAATGTGTCCATGCTTTTAATAGCTGCAGTGACGATAGTATCCGCAAGTCTGCCAGCATAAAAAAAAGCGCGCGCAAATCACTTTGTGTCACAAGAGAATCTATTTTGAATTCGAAAAAAAAACTCATACAATTTTGCAGGTATATACGTAAAAATTAAGGGCTTCTGTAAGATACATTGGACAACTCAGCGCAGCAGACGCGAGGGGGATCGCCACATTCATTACACAGTCACACACGAGTCTTACGAGGAATACATCAGGCAGAAGATATACCTCGCTGGAAGTGACAGCGGTAAGAGTACTGACCGATAGCAAACCTTTAGTTTTATTTCCGTGTTCAGTTTCTGAACGTCAAAATGTCAGCGCGAGCGACGTCCGCCATGACACCAAGTCTCTTTCAAATCTAGTCGCCAAAAGCAACGCAACAATTTTATATTTCTCTTATATTAAATCTTTAATTTGTCATATAAGAGTAAAATAAACAATAAATACAGTCCGCGCTCAGTTGCCAAAACGCAACACTTCGGTTACTATCTTCGCGGTAGAGTATAATAAACACTAATTTCAAAGTCCACTAAGTGTCCAAATTAATATGACAATTTTTGCATGATAATCAATGCAGCAAATATACATGATGATATATATCTACAGATAGAAACAACAACGGAACAAATCCATAATTTGAAATTTTAAATACCCTACGATTGTAAGTGTAAAGATATTTCATAATGGACTTAACGGGTTTTGTACTATGAATCACATTAAAGATACATCATACAGCAAATGTCTATTTGAACCACGCAGACTCGTCAATCGATCTTCGTCATTATTTCTCTGCGAATAGAGACTACATTATTAGTTATGTACCTTGCACGGAAGGCGGACTTCTACAACATTACAAAACCTTCAGTCAAAACTACACATCGTAGTCCTTATACGCCAATCCGCAATTCCAACAGTTTGCGAAGAAAAAAGAAATTCGGAAGCTATCTTCAGTCTCATTCTTCCTTTGATTGCTTATAGCTGACATGAAGATAAGGAAACACAAAAAGCGTTTGTATTTTTTTTTATAAAACGGCATTTTTACACTTTTATAACAAAAGTATAATCAGTAAATAAATATAGAGATACTTAATGTATTTTAGGCGACCATCATTTACAACCGGGTCACCACGTGTTCTCCTTCGAATGTCCGATCCCTGTCAACTGTCCCTCATCGTTCGAGGACTCTGATGGCCATATTCGGTACCAAATCAAGATAGTTGTGGACCGAGCTTTTAAGTTGGACCAAGAGAAGATGGCTTTGTTCAGGATTGTAGCTCCCGTTGACTTGAATTTAATTCCTTCCGTCCGTGTAAGTACTAGAGACATGTTGGTCAATGTAATCCAAGAGAATTGTGTGTAACAGTGCAGTGTAACAGCCATCACCCTTCACACGGAAAGTGAGAATGGTTCGGGGCAGAAATAGCCAGGATGATGATAACCTCACTCACCTCAATCTCACAATATCACAAGTGTTACAGTAAAATTTTTCCTTTTAGATAAATATTAGTAAATCCTCCTTGAGATGATCCCTTCATGTAGTTTTAACCATGGCACCGCCCACCGCCACAGCAGAGTTCATCTATACTGTCTAGAACCACTGTGTTGATCGACGGTACGTTTGAAGTTGTCTTTTTAACGGCTTTGAACTTCCCCTCCATGGTCCTTCCTGAGCGCTATGATTTGTGAAATGAGGTTTGAGGGGAGAGCTCAGCGATAGGCAGCAGCTTGGCTGTGCCTCTAGCATTACTGATGTCCGTGAGCGATGGTAACCACATATCATCAAGATGCTCGGCTGTCTACAAAGATGCCTACAAGTGTCGTAACAAGCTACCGTTACTCATGCTGTCAAAAGATTGATATTTTAAAATACTGTTCTGTTCATATCTAAGAATGGAACTAAACGAAAAATTTCGACCCATGATCAGTACGGCAACTGTAGCTTTTTCTGAGTGAGGTAAAAAGCCGTTACTTTTTAAAGGTATGCAATTAGATTTCGGTCTCATGTCTTAAGGCGGGCCATAGTATTCAGTCTGTATTGGTCATGTGTCTTATTACGTTTTGATAAAATCCTACCTTCAAAGCTTCCAAAAGTATATAAGAGTTTGGCAGCACGATACGTCTTCTCATAATTTATAATAACCAATGTTTCACTCTAGATAAGGCCATAGCTTGTTTGCTGAACCACAGGACTTTTTCAGGAGCCCATAGCTTTCGACTTTCAACAAAGCTTTTGCTGTTGGTGCGTCAGTTCAGGCTCCGCAACGACCCTGGTCAAGTTGCCCGTTTCAGGATTCTGCCCCGGGCAGATGATGCCCATCGAAGTCAGCTGTACCAATAACAGCAATGTGGAAATTGAAGAGATCGTTTTCATGCTCACAAGGGTTAGTAGTATCTCTGAAAATCACTTCATGTCTAAATTCAAAGTTGACTTTTGTAAATACTGACTGATGTTTGATGTATAGTTATTATATGTATAGATCTAATATCTGCTCCTAGAAAAATGAGTACCTGCTTTTTAATTTTTTTTATTTTCGACCCTTTTTATTATTTTGGGGCCAGAACCCCCTACGAATTGTACGTGCCCAGAGGGCGCGGGGGGTATGTGGGACTGGACGGCCCGCAGACATTGAGTGCGAACCGTGGGCTCAAAGATAAAGAAGTCGTCGTGGCCCAAAGGATAAGACGTCCGGTGCATTCGTATCGAGCGATGCACCGGTGTTCGAATCCCGCAGGCGGGTACCAATTTTTCTAATAAAATACGTACTTAACAAATGTTCACGATTGACTTCCACGGTGAAGAAATAACATCGTGTAATAAAAACCAACTTGTTCTTGTGAATCCGCACGGGTAGGTACCGCTGCTCTGCCTATTTCTGCCGTGAAGCAGTAATGCGCTTCGGTTTGAAGGGTGGAGCAGCCGTTGTGACAATACTGAGAACTTAGAACTATATCTCAAGGTGTGTGGCGCATTTACGTTGTAGATGTATATGGGCTCCAGTGACCACTTAACACCAGGTGGGCTGTGAGCTCATCCACACATCTAAGCAATAAAAAAAAATGTAGGGCCCTACCCACTAAACGACTCCCCCACACTCTGGCCCAAGCGTACGGTCTCTCCTACGGTCAGAACCCGGGCAGGGTAAGGGGGCTACCGCAGTCAGCATTGCAACCAGACGCGCGGCTAACCCCAAGGACGCCCGACCGATGGAGCTTTCAAGGCGAAACGTCTCTAGAACGTCAGCCGTGTCGGTATGGCCCGTCAGGCCGCCCAGGTGTTACCGATAGTGTCCCGGAAAACCAGGCTGGGTCGAAACCCTAGATGTGCGGACGTAATATTGTCGCAATATCCGTCATATACGAACTTCGTCTGAACTCCGAGAGGTAGAATAAACTTCGCCTGTCAACGTGACCGCAACTATAACTATGACCAATAAATTTCAGGAGACGTCCTTCAGAGCTGAAATGGAGCCGGACTCCCGCCACCGGGAAGAGGACATCGCTGAATTAAAGAAGGGCCCGGTGCCCGGGAACAGCTCGAGGAATTGGGCTGTCGAGATGTTGGTGCCCACGATAGACGTACCCAACTTGGATAGCTGTCGGTTCATCGATATCAATTATAAGTTTAAGGTGAGTACTTTTCAATACACACCACGATAGGATCTTAAAGATGGGTCCAGCGTATACGACCTGTACCAGTATTCTTCCATAACCTTATTAATTAATAGGAGTGGCTAAATTTTGCTTTCCTTCAAAACCCTCATCTTCTTCTTCTTTAACTCCATCTTATTCCACTAGGTGGGGTCGGCACAGTATTTTTTTTTATTCCATTCTCTTCTATCAACCATCATCTCAACACTCCCTTCTTTTTCTCTCATATCGTCATTTACACACTCTATCCATGTGTTCTTCGGTCGACCTTTTCCCCCTTTACCTTGCACTACCATTTCCCTACATCTCCTAGTCACGTCTCATCTCACTCATCACATCCCTTCAAGAAGCACATAGGGCTTCTAAGGCTTACTAACGTTTGGACTGAGAACACTATCTATTTTATTCCATTGTTTTTCTTCTTAATGTATCGAAATACAATATCCACCATAAAGTATACTACTTTTTCCAGGTCAACATCACAGTTCCAAGCTGCCACGAGGATGAGTCAGATTTGTGCTATATCACCATCGGAACTATACCACTAGTTGGCTTCCAAGATGATGTAGGGAATCCCTTACAAGACCAGTTACCTAAAATCCAAGATATACCTCAAAATACTTGTTACCCACCACCTCCTGTTACGACCCAACCTTTACCCAACTCGTACCCGGTTGTACCTCAGTATCCGGGTAACAATGCTCCATACCCTGGTGCAAATCAACCCTACCCCGGTGCAATTCAACCCTACCCCGGTGCTAATCAGCCTTACCCTGGTGCCAATCAACCATACCCAGGCGCAAACCAGCCGTACCCTGGTGCTAACCAACCTTTCCCAGCTTCCAACCAGCCCTACCCTAACAACGTACCGTACCCCAACGCCAACATGCCAGCATCACAGCCAGTTCCAAACGTGCCGTACCCAAATAGTTCCCCGTACCCAGGGAGTGAAGGACCAAAGTTCACCGTGCCCACAGCTGGGACGACGTTGTTGAAGGCTGGTGATTTTGGTTTCACTGGTCACGCCGGCCCGGCGCCAGACCCGGTCACCATCCCGCTGCTGCCGCAGGGAGGCAACGTGCCTTATGTAAGCCGATCGTTAACTTACACCATTTATACTAATAATATTATAAAGCTGAAGAGTTTGTTTGTTTGAACGCGCTAATCTCAGGAATTATTGGTCCGAGTTGAAAAATTCTTTCAGTGTCAGATAAGCCCATTTATTGAGGAACGCTACAGGCTATATAACATCACGGTAAGACCAATACAAGTGCAGCACCAATAAAGAATGTTTCAAAATAGGGGTTTAAATGGCTCCTTAACATTCTATAATTTATCTATAAAAAAACTATTTTCACTTTGTACGTAAAAGAAGTGGGGGTAAAATTTAGCGTTATGCCAAAGTAACTATTCCACGCGGACGGAGTCGCGGGCAAAAGCTAGTTACTACATATGCCATTAGGTTTTGTGTTCTTTCTGAGCATCGAGAACTATGAACGTGATGGTATTACAGATTTCTGAATATTATATCGAGCAAGATCGAGGGATTCCTACTTAATAATAGCCTTTGTAACAGGCACTTAGGACATAGACAGAAAAAATTGTAAAATAGAATAAGATATCAATGTTTTACGTTTTTAAGTTATTAACATAGACTACAAGTAATACTAACTGTTTAATATATTGAATTGTCATCGGTCTTTGATAAGTACGCTTAATTTCGAGCTAATCCGACCTTTTGAAAGGAGTCAAAATCACGTTCAAATATTTCAAAGATTTCTTTACTAGCATGCGTAATTAGCTCCAATTAAAGCGTATTAGAAATAACAATTTGCTTCCAGCCGAGACCGGCCAGCCCGTACTCCGCGGCCACGGCGCCTGAACCCGCCACCCCGGACTGCGAACCGAGTAAGTTATCCATTTTAAATTCACCAGTCATTATTACACTTGTTCAATAAGTGCTTTCATCATCATCACCTCAGCCTAGAGTTCATCCATTCAACCTGAAGCCACTGCGGTCATCTACAGTGCGTTGCCGTGAGGTCTTTTTTGCCACGTACCATCCGGCTATGGAATGAGCTCCCCTCCACGGTGTTTCTCAAGCGTTATGACATGTCCTTCTTCAAACGAGGCTTGCGGAGAGTATTAAGCGGTAGGCAGCGGCTTGGCTCTGCCCCTGGCATTGCTGAAGTCCATGGACGACGGTAACCACTCACCATCAGGTGGGCCGTATGCTCGTCTGCCTACAAGGGCAATAAAAAAAATCATGTCCACTGCTGAACATAGGCCTCTCTGACTGATATCCAGTGCGGCCGGTCCAATGCCACCTGCATCCAAACGTGACCCAGCGATTCTCACCAGGTCCCATCTGGTAAGTGGCTGTCCCACTCTGTGCTTGCCAGTACGTGGTCTCCGCTCGAGGATCTTTCCGTCCCATCGGCCGTCCGATCTTCAAAGTCCTTTATGTATTGCTATATCTGTATGTCGTTAACTCAATAGTGTTCAAAGCCCATTTAGTTTCTCGCCGGATCTTCTCAGTGAGTCGCGTTTCCGAACTGGTCGTAGATTCTGTGAAACATTGCTCTTGCTAGGCCCAGTGTTAGGCACAATCCCGGTTTGAGACCCGTGAGCTCACCTACACGTCACCTACAAGGCTATCAGCATAGGTAGAAAAAAAAAGTGTTTAATGTGTCTGCATCCGTGAAGGTATTGAAATGATTATCAGAACCGAGCTCTTGCAGGTCCGGCCTACAACCCGAACTACCGCGAGAAAGATTCGACAAACAAACAAAACTGAATACGTCCACACGACAACACACCTCACCGTTATTAGTTTAAGATATAATTTAGTACATTACATTATGTAATAATAAAAGGTCGCTGCCGAATTAATTTAATTAAAATCGGTTCCGACGAAATTTTAATCGTGACGATTTTTTTGTCATTAATACTTGTAATAATCCGCAGAAGTCGTATTTGCGTGTTGTGAGAACAGTGGCGTTGTAATACAACAGCACATTTTAATATGTTAATATCTGGTATTTATATTAAGGATAATACTGCGACAACTCAATGTAACCGATTTCTCGATATGAGTTTATAAGTGGCTCTTAATCGCGAGATCACGAATTGGATACTATAAATATATATATACACACTATGTGTACATTCATTTTGAAAATCACATAATAAGACTTCGCAAAATGCAAAAGCAATAAATCGATGTATTGACAATACATACACAGGTACTCGATGCTACCGTGTACGTAAAATATATCGTCACGATTAAAATGAATTTTACCATTATTATTTTTTACTTTTTAAAAGTATTTTTATTTTTATATTCATGCGTGTTAACAGAATTATATTGTTACGAGAAACGTTGACGTTTTAAAATGATATTATTGAAGGAAATTTGAAAATGAATGTGTTTCACATGTTCCGGTGCCATGTTAGAACTACCTCAGATTATAAATCGCGCAATTTTTATAAATGACTATTTACTACGCACACTCCTATATTTTTTATTGTAAACTTTTTACATCACGTATTTTTCGAATATTAAATTTATTTTTAAACTGTTTTAAATTTATATAGATTAAGTAAAAATTTTTTTAAATCACAACTATTTACACAATTATACATACGGTTTAATAAAGAGATAAAATCCAATAAACGAATCTCACGAGTCTGTTAGCAAATTCTAACTATAGCGACGTCTATTGACCGCGGCTAGAACTACCCAAACGTTTTTTCTAGAGAGATTTCTAAAAGTCAAATTTTCAACAAAAACATTCAACCAGGGGTGTCAAAACTAGTAGGTACACAGAATAATAATAAAATGTTTATTATAACATCGTGGATCAATACGAACGTCGAGCAACTGTAACGGGAAGAAATTGTCTCATGTCAATTGCCTCGATTCTACTGAATCGAATTCAAGGAAATCGATACAGGGTTTTTGAAATCAAATACAGTAATCCCAATCCCCCTTACAACACAGTACTCTTATACCGCATGTTCATATTACGCGATTTCAGTCCCTCGTATAACACGGGTATTCCCCTATATAACGCGAATGTGTTCCACGCGCCGTCCCTAGCTATTGTTTCTCCATCGAGATAAAGTTCAATAAACAAAGACGTATCTTAACGCTTTTGTTTATTGAAGTGTTCTGCCGAACAAGTATAGGACGAGCATGGTGGTGGGCGATACTCACGCTTGCTCATCGATGCTAATTTTGAGTGTGTCGCTCGTCACGACCCCGGTGCAGCCAAAACTCACGGACGATCACACGAAAATACCACTGGCAAAAATTGTAATATGCGTAATTACTGGTCGGCTGATGTCTATGCACTCCGGTGGTCACTTAATACCAGGTGGGTCGCGAACAAGTCCACTTATTCACACATCTTAGCAATAAGAAAAAAAACATTTATTTTGACTTATTGATTGCATTTAGTGTTTAGTAAGACTTAAAACTCAGTGAGAACATGGCCTAACTTAAATACATACTATTGTAACTGTATAACCTTTAAGTTATTTGAAAAGTTGTACAACTATCTTAAACTTAAAATAGTAACAAAAGTACAAAATAAAATTTATATAATACATTTAAATATACAAATATTTTTACATAATTTTAAGAAAACTTAAGTAATTCTTAAACGACTTAACAAGTTCCAAATTGTGTTCAAGAGTGCCTCTGGAATGTTTGGAATGGCCCAGATGAATTTTAAAGACAGAAATATAGTCTGTATTACTTGGGGATAGTGTAGACATTTCATTGTATACAAAAATTACTATCCATTAGTTGCAACCATCGCTTATATGTACATCAAACAAAATATATATATGTTTGTTATAATCGTGTAAGTTAAGTACATGATATGTATTTGAAAATTAATATTTGTAATTAAAGAATATTTTAACCTGCATAATACTTAAATATATTATTATAGGCTAATTACTTAGTAATTGGTTGCTTAACTTAGAGAAAAATGTTGTGATGTGAATTTTGTGGTCGCTGTGTAACTAGAACTTCATTCAAGATAGTCAAGTCATAAATGATAAAACTATTTGTTAGAGCTATATTCTAATTTTACAAGAGTTCAATTTTAAAAAAAAAGAACATAAAATCTTGATCTTTATTCTTGCTGTATATTTTCAAGTATCTTACAGTGTGCTTAGTTCGAGTTTTTTAACGTTCTCTATAGCGTAAAATTCAACTCGAATTCGTATAGAGTTGGAACAGCGCCCCTAGCGGCAAACGTGGGTAAACGTTCCGACTCCATACAAATTTGAGTTAACTTTTACGCTATCGAGAATATTAAAAACTCGAACTAAGCAGCACCCAGCTAAACACAGTTGACAAGATTTTGGAAACGTTTATGAGTTTGAGGTGACTTGGATAATATTAATGTTTTAAATGTCTTCAAATAAAAGCGTTTTTTATTTTATTTCAAATACTTGTCGAGTAAACAAAATATTAAGAAAATGCATTTATAATTACCTAATCATTAAACTAACAATGATTTATTTAACATTTGTATACGTTAAATAATAGTTTACATATTTCTTCTTAAAGAAATCAATGTTACTGGCAGCTTTTTTACTTGTAAAGGGTATAATAATATGGAGACCGCATCCGAAGCTTGTGGAGAGTACTTAACGATAGGCAGCGACTTGGCTCTGCCCCTGGCATTGCTAAAGTCCATGGGCGACGGTAACAACTGACCATCAGGTGGGCCCTATACTGTGTTTAAAGGTCAAATTCGTTTATGCTTAATTAAGAGCCAGGAGCATAACAGTTTTTCGTTATTTCGTTATTTCGTTACGTGACGATTTCTATCGTAAATTTAACCCTTAATTACGCAAACCGCGTTATGTAACGTGCCAAACCATTTCAAATACAGAGGAGACAAAGGTTTTTTCTTTGAATATTTAACATTGATAACCATAGGTCTGATAAAAAAAATTTTTTTTTTTTTTTATTGCCTTTGTAGGCAGACGAGCATACGGCCCACCTGATGGTGAGTGGCTACCGTCGCCCATGGACCTCAGCAATGCCAAGGGCAGAGCCAAGCCGCTGCCTACCGCTTAATACTCTCCACAAGCCTCGTTTTCCTCCAATTTAATGTCGGGCTCACTTCCTTGTCGTGTCAGTAATCGTTTTCGGGAGAGAACGCAATTTCTATGAAATATTACCATTGTTTACTCTAATGCAATTTTACTCGTATAAATAAATACACAAAACTTTTAACAAAACCTTTTTGTTATTATATGATACTTATTGTATTTTGCGCACTGGATGTGTCGCTGATGTGCCTATTTTAAAAAAATTGTTATTGATAACCTCATCTTACCTCAAATTTGAACGTATATTTTTAATTATTAAGAAATGAATTAATTAATTGATATTTTATAGTGCGCTTTTTTTGAAATTGCAAATTATACAACACATTTAAAGTGTTCAAAAATTTTAGTATGTTACTTTTATTAAATGCTGACATATAGATATTTTGTATTATAATATTGTAATAAAACTAAAATATGTCGTATGTAACAAAAATCTTGTTCGATCCAATACTTAGTAATGTTATCAAGAAATATAAACCATATTTGGTAATAAAATATTATAGAGATTAACTGCCCTCAACTAATCAAGAAGTTTCAACTCAATGAACATAGAAAAAGAAAAATAATAAACGCTTCAAGATGCAACGCGTAAACAATTTCAAAATGATGCTTTGTTTTATCGAATCAATTGTCAAGTTCAGTTTAAATAATTTTCAAAACTGCTAAAGTAATATTAAAGTTTAAGGAATAAAATCATCGGCCACTACAAAAAACAGTATATTCGAAACTTTGTAATGGTAAAATGCATACCTACACTGAATAGGGGAATTAGTCGTGTTTTAAAAAAGTCTATACTTCGAATAATGGCGAAAACTTCTAGAAAATAAATACAGGGTTCCCATATTGATAGCATTTTAATAGAAATTTAATAACGGAATTTTAATTATGATATAAGTTTAACGTTTCCGTGCCTTCTGGATGGAACAGGACTTTTGTTACACCTACATTTTTGTTTTAGTGTTTACCGTGTCGAATACGAATGAATCGATTTGATTATCAATAAAAAGAGAACAAAATTTAAGACTTTTATTTCAAACGTTATTTTTGTACCAAATTATGAATCGGATCGAGTCGGATTATTCTGTCAATGACTTTATAGTGTATCTGTGGAACAAATAACGATTTAATCTAGGAAATTCCAGAAATTATAAGAAATACAGTTGGGAATGAGTATCATTGTCTTCCACAATGTGTATTCGATTGTAATCCCATAGTACGATAAGGATTACAAATTATAAATTCACTGAATTTTTTATTATGTTTTAACTGAATGACGATCCATTATTTAATTTCCTATTCTTTTTATTCATCTTATGGTGATCTAATGGATAAGACGTTTGCCATTTTGTACTACATATTGTGTACTAAAAAGAACCGAAAACAGTTAAGCATGCCTACCAATGATTAACGAGTTCGCGTGATTTAGTCTATGCCGCCACTGCCTATTTCAATCGAGAAGCAGTCGAGTGATTATACCAAGTCAGTTAATACCACGCTAAGGTCCGAGGCCATATCCGTGATGCAAAATCGACAGGATCTGTGCGCTTAGTGCGAGCTTTTTAACGTTCTCGATAGCGTAGAAGTTAGCTCATAATTGTATGGAATGGGATCGTTTGCGTACGTTTGCCGCTAGGGGCGCTGTTCCAACTGCATACGAAATTGGGTTAACTTTTACGCTATCGAGAACGTTAAAAAACTCGCACTAAGCACACTGCTGACCGATGAACCGCCGCTCGGCAACCCATCTAGACTATAAATCTAATATAAAAAATCAGTGAACACAGCACACCCTAGGGCAGAGATTCGGAGCGAGTCGAAAATTCTAACTGTGAAGGTAAGATTAAATTTTGTTTATGAACATCGAGTTACTTTTTTTTTTTATTGCTTTGATGGGTAGACGCGTTTACAGCCCAGTGGTTACTGGAGCCTGTAGACATCCACAACGTAAATTCCGCCACCCACTTTAATACAGCACAACACCCCACCTTCCAAACCTAAACGCATTGCTGCTTCACGGCAGAAATAGGCGGGGTGGTGATACCTACCCGTGCGGACTCACAAGAGACCCTACCACCAGTAAAGTGTTTGAGTTTAATGTCTGGGATAGGCACTTCAGTTTTCAACCTAGTGACATCATAAACTCCAGTGACTATCCAACATGCAAACAGCTGTGAGCTGACCTACTCATCAACAGGAATAATAAAAACCACAGCAGGGAAATATAGGGCAGTTCTGTAATTACAGTCTTTTATCTAGATTGCAACTGGTTCTTTTGTTCCACATTTTTTCTGCCTTTTAAAGTACTTTCAGTGAACAAATCAAGTGATGTTTTAAGTTAAAATTTCACTTTAAATAAAGAATTAAGCTGTTTAGAAAATTCCTTGAAATATATATTTAATCAATAACAAACATTAAGGATATACAAACATCTTAAGTAATAAATGCTAAATTATTTGTAACATTTCCATAAGTAAATCTTTATAGAATATAGCACAATGAAGTTATATTCCTTATAGTAAAAATATCCATATCAAAAGTAAAAAAAAGACTTCAAAATTGTTATTAAAAATATAAGTTTATAAATAACTGTATAAAAAACCATGACATCAGTATTTTTCACTTAGAAGCCTTTAAATAGACAGGTCTTCACAAGTTCCAGTGTCTCGTTAAAAGCTACTTTTATCCGGGGTAAGCGTCTTCTTGAATAATCAAACGATTATAATAAAATAAACTATTATAAACACTCGTCTTGCCTCCACAATCAGTATAAGTACATAAATATTTCAAAAATAGATTTAAGTATTTGTTACCCTTATGAACTAAGTCAACTGGATCGATTAGCACCCTTTTATGGCAGACACGGTTCATGAATTAACAATCAATAACGTTTAAATTAATTATGAACAAAAACATTTTGTTTATATTTCAAATTACGTTGTTTAGTGGCGATATTATTTCTAGTATCAAAGGCGGATTTGTGAGTATATGTATATATTGTAAGTAATATACCCAATGAGATGAGAAAGAAATCGCTGCTTTTGGAACTTTGTAAGCTCTCTTCATATTAGATTGAAGGTTTCCGCGCAATAAAAAATCTTAGCTTGGAACAAGAACAATTCATAGAAATGTGATCGGGATTATTTTTTTTGTATTGCTTAGATTTATGGACGAGCTCACAGCCCACCTGGTGTTAAGTGGTTACTGGAGCCCATAGACATCTACAACGTAAATGCGCCACACACCTAGAGATATAGTTCTAAGGTCTCAGTATAGTCACAACGGCTGCCCCACCCTTCAAACCGAAACGCATTACTGCTTCACGGCAAAAATTGAAAAAAATGGGCCTGTGACCTCTAGACGTCAGTGACAGCTGTCAGTTGATACTTGACAGTAGTGACAAAAAAGGTTTTAAAAGGGGTCTAGCTTATTCATTTGCGAACAATAAGTTCAAGCGTTTGTGATGATTATAATAATAATAATAATAGTAGTGATGAAACAAATTAAGCCAACATCCACATCTACATAATGACGAACTCACAAACTACAAGCTGCCAGTACAGATTTACTCTACAGATTACATTCACATACAATGTGTTAAGAAATTACACATATTTAGAATATATAGCAAAATATATCAACTATGTGTTATTTTACAGTGCTCTGTGCGTATTCTGTTTTAATATTTTTTAAGAAGATGGCGGCGGCGCCGACGGCTGTATTGGAGATGAAGTCTGTGGCATCGTTACGTGTAATGGATATCCTGTTGACGCTGGAGTCGGTCCAGGATACGGAGTGTAATTTTGGGGCATATTATATGGTGCTGGATGAGATGTGCCCTGCGGTCCTTGAAAGCCAATTTGATAGTCACAAAACGGCGCCCTACCTGTCGAAGCTTGATCTGGAGGGTGTGACGGATAAGGCATATTTTGTGGTGGGTAAGGCACATTTTGAGGTAGGTATGGCACGTTTTGTGGTTGGTATGGCACGTTTTGTGCTGGATAAGGCACATTTTGAGTCGGGTAAGAAGACTGGACGTGAGATACTTGACTAGTTGTGTAGGGACTATTACTCGGTTCGATGACGCCAGAATTAATACCCACAGGCGCTTGTAATGGATCCGGTATGGGCCCGTCGGGCAAACTGTGAGCCATTGGGTGCTTGTACTCGTCTTGGGTGAAACCAATAAGAGGAATCAAGCCGAGACAAATTTCGGATTCATCTTCTAGATCGTCATCGCAGCCTGACAGTTTAACTTTCACCTGAAAAAATATATATATTTGTCATCAATACATACAGTTACCCTTGATAGGTTCGTCATGTGACGATGAATGTTATAGTTAAACTTTTTAAGCTTTAATGAAAGTCTCAGTGTACCTCTAACTATAGGTACAAGTATTGTCTAAATGGGTAAGCATTTCACTTGAGTGCATCAACTTCAAATAGGACGATAACAATAATTCATTATTTAATAAAAATATGTATTCAAGCCGCACCTTAAAAAAATACCCAATATCGATGATCGTACAGTTTTCTAAGTTCGGGACAATCAGATCCGGCACTTTGAGGTTCACAGTGAAGTTCCTCGTGGTCTTGCCGAGCACCGCCCCCGACTTCACGGAGACCAGGACCCTCTCAGGAGGCATGTACTCCGCCATCGGTTGCTTGGTGCGGTAGCATTCTTTCTGCGAAAAATAACTATTTAGTGTAATACTGAAGTCAGAGTAGACTTTTTAAATACGTTATAAAAAAAACTAAACAAAAGAGTATTTGAGAAATACTAGTCAATTTCACGGGCTCTTTTCAAGACCAAGAAACTAACACCATAACAACAAACACTATAACTATTCTTTAGAGCCGTTATCGTTGGCGCATTCTGCTGCTGATTGTTTATTTTAATTGATCTTGTTTTCGTTGTTGAAAAATCTTTGTAGGGGGAGTACAAAGCTACAGTCAAAGGTGCCCGCGTATCGTGCAATACGACAGTATTTAAATCCTGCAATTAGATTTTAAAGCAATCAGAGCCTGACAGTTGTTCAGAAACGTCTGCCACTTTGAAGGAATAATGTGTATTAAAAAAATATCTTCAATGTTCTGAGACGAAATATTGAAACAAATTAGCAGTTTTGTCCAAGTTTTCTTTAAGTTGCACCTACATTGCTAGCGAGAGGCGGAGTTACAGGCGCGTTGTGATGACTGTATTCCACAGTCCAATTCTGCAAAGCACTGCTCTTGATCGGGCTAGTGTTAGCAAATTCTCTCAGGTTGAGCCTGTAAGCTCACCTACACATCCGCAAGAAATTGGAATAGGTAAGGCTATAAGCAAATAGTTAGGAAAAAAAATTAGACCAATGATACTAACCACGACAAGCTGGTAGACAATCTTCTTTATTTCATTGCCACTTCGGTTTTGTGCCTGCACGGATATGGGTATTATCTGCCCTGGGCAGTACCCCGTCACTGGTAATGTTATCTTAACACTTATGTCTCCTGAACCACAAAAACAGCTGCATCCTGCATCAGTCTCCTCTAATTCAAAGTTTACGGGTTGCTGTGAATTAAATGTAATAATAGTGTCATTTTAACATTTGTTCCATTAGCGTAGGTAAGCTAGGTAGGTCAACATCGCTCATCGACGACAGCTGCATCCAAGGCACAGTCGAGCCACTGCCTACTGCTGAGGATTCTCTTCTAAATTTGTTGGATCAAAGACTTTTCCCTCTCCTCTCCAAACTTTTTGGGGAGGCTTAACGACAAAGAGAAGATCTTCCACCGAGCGGGTGATATTGCTCGGTAGATCGACGGTCCGAATGTTGTTGTTCGGAACTTGTATATATGCGCTTTATCTTGAAAATGTCGTAAGCGAGATTCAGGCATCTGTCAATTATCTTGCGTTGTATGATGGCTACCCGCCACAGACTCATATATATCATTATAGCTCTCAAGCAACTCCGTGGAAGTAAATTCGTTGTACCATCACATAACATCGTGAAAACATTGTTGATTAAATAAATAAATAATAAAAAATTAAAAAAATCTTTTAATGCTGTGCTGATTACATGCTAATTCACAACACACATTAGTATAGTGTCAGTCACAATTACCTTAACTGTGTCATTTGCAAGGTTCAAATCAAATGGAGCAACTACTTCAAAGATTGTCCCCAGTTCTTCTGCAGAATTATTAGCTTGAATAAGGCGAGCAGTAATCTTGTAATTGATATTGCCTCGTTCACCTGCCACTGTTGATGGTGCTGTGTGTGGTATTTGAAATCTGAATGGTAAAGATTGAGGACCAGCTGGAATCTGAATTTGTCCTGAAAACACAAAATAAACAAAATATTATTTCTGCAAAATAGCTGACTGAATACGCATAAAAAAGATTCTTCTATGGAATCAGAATTTTACCAAAAATAAGTTTTCAGAATGAAAACACATAAATGGGGTAACTCATTCAAAAATAGAGACTTACCTACGTTCCTTCCTACCCACCTACTTTGTAATCATATGTAGGTACCTTGTTATATATTCTATTTCTCTAATATCTAATGTCGGTCACTACGAGTAAAGAAAGTTTTATAACATAATAATCACCATTGTTTGCGACTAGATGTTGAGTGTGCCTCAAATACACCTCGTTGCCATAGTATCTAACTTGTTTGTATTGTTTAACACCATTGTATGTTTCAGTTTCTTTTTCGATCCACTCTACAACAGCTTCACCAGTTGCCTCAACAAACAAAGCTAAAAAAAGTTCCAAAGTAAATACTATTATAGAATAACAAAAAAAATTTATTATTTTTTAGTGCTTAGATGGATGGACAAGCTCACAGTCCACCTGATGTTAAGTGGTTACTGGGCCCATAAAAATCTACAACATTAATGCGCCAACCACCTAGAGATATAAGTTCTAAGGTCTCAGTATAGTTACAACGGCTGCCCCACCCTTCAAACTGAAAAGCATTACTGCTTCACGGCAGAAATAGGCAGGGTGGTGGTACCTACCCGTGCGGACTCGCAAGAGGTCCTACCACCAGTAAATATATGGATATTAAAATATTAGCTACTCTCATGACTGCAGTTTTTTTTATATAGTATTAAGGTCCTACCTACCTACCTAGACATAAGGTTGAAAACTCAATAATTTTTTGTACTGTAGTTGGATGCAGATCGCATATCTTTGTAATAAATCAATTAAACCAGTAAGCCTAAATCAGTGAAGAATTTATTTAAAACATACTCAGAATTCAATTGTTTTTAATTGGCGGGACAGATATTGCTGTATATTTAATAATGACGTCATTATTCACGTCCGCCTTATTTATAAATTTAATCACAACACTAGCTTTGCAAGAAAGAGATGAATATGCCCTCTCATTCCGACCAACTGATAAAGCATACATCTCAAAACTTCATGAGTTCCAATTATTGAAATACAAATATATACAGATTATTTAACACACATCATGTATTTAATTTGAATTTCCAGTATATACGTTTTTACATTTACTAACCACAACACTAACCATCTACCCAATTATTGTGCACTATAAATTAAGCGGCCCCCGTTGACTGTCATTAATTACCTTGAACCGTAATTGGTCGATCTAACGTAAAATTTACACTTCCCGTTAGAATTTGACCAGAATAAAACACATTTCTTATTGAGTTCAACTTTATGGTGCCTTTTTCGAAACCACATTCCATTATTTTATTTTAATGGTTAAACAATGCTGGTCATAGATTATACACTTAATATAATGCTGGTTTTGAGAGGAATAGATCCTTAATTTGTTAAATTGAGTGTATTTCTACGTACGAAAACCCTATTCCCTAATCCCTAAATGTTTTGAATGGAATTCATTCTTTTTTATCTTTTTTGGCTCCGGCACGGTTTGTGCATTAGCCAGCGTCAAGTGATAAGGTTTTTATATTTCGCCGCTTTATTTACCTATTTACAGTTTAGGAATAATAAAAAACGAAGGAAACTGTCAATTTTAGCCATTATTAATATCACCGTAAGTGTGAATTAAATTAGCAGCTTGGGACGTATAGATAAATTAGGTTGAGAAAGTAATTTGATTAATTAATTTATTAACTCTGCAAATGCTAATATATATGAAGTGAAATGAAATGAAGTGAGTGAAGAATGAAGGTTGACGAGCTGTGTCATTAACTATTATAATAAAGCGAGGAGTGAAGTTGTGTGATTTGTTTTAGTCTATTTAGTGTTTCTTCAGGTTTAAAGGTGTAATAACGGTGGTTTACTAACTATTTAGTATCTGTGAAAGTGCACATATGTAGGAAAATAAATAAAGCCGCTGGACGTAGTTTCTCGGGATCTTACAAAAAGTCCACTGAAAAAGTCTCAGTAATTGACCACCATTTTAATGAGATTATATTCATCCCCCATCATCTCATCTCATTTCATTTCGTCCCAGTTTATTAATGTCTCAAATTAATCATCTTCATTTCTTTTCATTCCGTGTTATCATTTTTCATAAAAATAAGAATAAAAACTAAAATACGACATGACCGAAAGGTCTTAGTTACGAGGTCATAAAATATTTAAAAAAAAAACACACACACAACAATCACATTGGTTCAAGTTCAATTGGTTGCAATTTGCAAACTTTTCATAGTTAAATATTTAATTGAAAATAATATTAAAATCTTGAACTTTGTTATATTTCACTTTTGAAGATGGGTAAACTCGACGTAGCTATATTACGTTACTTAACGGGTGAAGACTTTCGAGTTCTAACTGCAGTAAGTTAGTTAACATAATGATAACCTAGAATTAAATAATACATTTTTTAGAAAATAAATTTCTATAATTAATATGTTTATTTAAAGGTAGAAATGGGCATGAAGAATCATGAGTTGGTTCCTGGATCGCTTGTTGCATCCATAGCAAATTTGAGACACGGTGGCGTTCACAAACTAATGAAAGAACTATGTAAACATAGATTACTAACTTATGAACGAGGAAAGCAATGTAAGCAAACACATTTGATATTAGTCGACCTAACCATAAGGCCACTTAAGATATTAGAATCGATAGGTTCACTGTTTTTGCTAACAAGCCTACTTCCGCTTAAACATATCCTGTGGTCACTAAAAAATTATAATGCAGATACTTGTGCAGTTTATCTATATTACAACAATGAAATATAGTTTTCAAGAATTGCATTCAATGTAAAATTTATTAAATAAGGTACAGCTCTTTGCTTTGTCATACAAGAGGAAACTTAGAACTTATTATACACAGTATATTAACAGTTGCAGCGGCTTGACTCTGCCCCTGGCATTGCTCACGTCCATGGGTGACAGTAATCACTCACCATCAAGTGACCCCTATGCTCGTATGCCTACAAGGGCAATACAAAAAAAATATATGAGTGAACAAATTAATTTAGAATCAATGAGGTACAGATTAGTAAATTAAAATAAATTTCAGATGATGGTTATAGACTCACAAATGCTGGCTATGACTATCTAGCACTGAAAGCATTGGCTAACAGGAAAGTGATATCGTCATTTGGAAATCAAATTGGTGTTGGTAAAGAGTCCAACATCTACATTGTAGCTGATGAAGATCACAATCCGCTCTGTTTGAAACTTCATAGGTAAAACAAGTTTGAAATGCTCACAAAGAACCAAATCTGACTTAATTTAGGCCATAAATACTGAAAAACTTTATGTTAAAAAAATATACAGTAACTTGATTTTCTTTAGAAAAGTCTCAAGAAGGCTGTAAATAATTTATAATCGAAAACCTTTGTTCACAGATTAGGAAGGACATGTTTCAGAAACATTAAAGACAAGCGTGATTATCATGCACACAGAAATCGAGCTTCATGGTTGTATTTGTCTAGAATATCAGCTACGAAGGAATTCGCATACATGAAGGCTTTATATGATCGAGGATTTCCAGTACCGAAACCAATAGACTTCAATAGACATTGTGTTATAATGGAGCTTGTGCGTGGAGGACCTCTGTTAGTTTCATTACACATATACTTACATCCATAATATTGTTTTTAATTGCAAATATCAATGTTATAGTCTCTCTGTCTGGCGTTTGTGCATAGCTGTTACTATAACAAAATTGCTTAGATAAGCATGGAAAAAAGACAAAATTGCTTAGAACAGGAAGTTGAAAGCTTAAGCGCCTTATTCACGTTCCATCTTGCTGTACGTCCCGCCAAGGCCATGCACGATGCACGATGCAAAAGGATCATGAATAGGCTTGACGTACGTCGATAATTATTATTAATTGTTTTCTGGATTTGCACGACCGATTTTGCGTCCAGCGAGTGCTCCCACCACCGCGAACGTCGTGCAGATAGACAGTGAATAACGCTGACGTACGTCAGAGCGGTCCTGCGTCGTGCGTGCTTGATCGTGTGTAGACTTGCTGTACAGCAAATTTAACATTTAGGGCTTGCTTCGAGAGGAGACTGCACGTCAAAATGGATCGTGATACACTTTCAAGATTTATTGAAAGATATAAATTCCACATGTTTGTGGAATGTCTCAAGCGCAGACTATATGAATAAACAAAAAATAATAAACGTATTACAATTTTTTAGGTCCATTTTAGGGGAAGCTGCAAGGATTGATAGCGTGTGTAAAAAATGATATTAATTGAGTATACTCTGCACATTTAAAAAAATCATCCAAAACCTCTTGCTATTTTTTGCCTCTCTTCTGGTGCTGCAGCTGACAACATCAGAAGGACTCCCGTTTTTGGCGTTTTGATAAAACAGCTGGCATTTTAAATAAATTAAAACCCTCTCATTTAATTCGTTCGATTTATTCTGTTCGCGCTTGATAAATCCAGCACCGCGGCCTTGAGCTGACGTACAGCCGTGATGGATTGTGAATAAAGCGCTAAATGCATCGTGCATCGTGCATGGCCTTGGCGGGAAGTACAGCAAGATGGAACGTGAATAAGGCACTTTACTCGTAAAATTCAACAGCGGTTGCACCCTTTGGACTAAAACACGTTACTGTATTGTTACAGTTAGGCAGAACTAGTACCAATTCAAAAGAGTTCACTCTGCCAAAAATGATTACATTAATATTTTTTATGGATTTTACTTATTATTATAAGATGTTATTCCTTCATTGTTCAAATTGTGTGTGACAAAACAATAGTTAAAATATTTGGGACTATGAATCTAATTACTGCTATATTTAAGTTACAAGCTTACTGTATTATGTTTAACTTTGATCCAGGACTCATGTGACTTCGGTGGCTGACCCAGAAGCCCTATACGATGAACTGATGGACCTGATTGTCCGACTCGGTAACTGTGGCGTAATCCATGGAGATTTCAATGAGTTTAACATCATGATTGATGAGGATAACCATCCTGTTATCATTGATTTCCCACAGATGGTGTCCACATCTCACCCTAATGCTGAAGTGTTAGTTTGATCACAGATATTTAAATATTTTTATTAAGGAATGGAATATATATGTAAAATTGTTCTACTTATACTCGTAAAATATAATTAATGAAATATGTATAAATGAAATGTTACTTTGTTCTTGATTTATGTAAAGTGTGCTGAAATTGTTGACTTATTCTGAGTTTTTCAGGGTAATTTAATGTACCCATAATGACAAAACACGATATAAATTCAGCCTCGTTCCCGGTCAATGTTTGGAAAATATCAATTGAAACCC
The DNA here is from genome assembly GCF_030267445.1 of Bombyx mandarina. Classification (NCBI taxonomy): domain Eukaryota; kingdom Metazoa; phylum Arthropoda; class Insecta; order Lepidoptera; family Bombycidae; genus Bombyx; species Bombyx mandarina. The sequence continues at coordinate 1,597,998 of NC_143227.1, forward strand.
CCCCATTCGCTATGAAATTCTTTGTATCAATTTGCTCTTATAGATTTGGTTTACACGAGATATCGAGTTCATAGTTCATCTGATGTTAAGCGACTATCCCCTACCATAGAGATCATAATGAGTATGTTGTTGCCCTCCGCGTAGCCATTCGTTTGTCTTTGACAGCTTTGATTTGGTGTGTGTGTGATGACGTGTCGTGTCTGTGGGTGCAGGTACTTCGAGCGCGACGTCCGGTGCGTGCGCGAGTTCTTCAAGCGCCGGTTCGGGTTCGAGAGCTCGCTGTACCCGGCGCTGCGGGACCTGCGCCGCGCCGAGCGCCTCGACGCCGCCGTGGCCTGCTCGGGGTACCGCCGCGCCGAGGACCTGGACGACCGGCTCATGCGGGTGACTCGTGCCTTCCACGAATTATATCTTTACATTAGCTTTTGACATCGTCCGCGTGGAATAGTTCAAAAATAATGCTTTATTTTAGAATAAATTTGGTTAGCATAAAAAACGTTATAGTGAGCCAACATATTATTATGAGAAACATAGTGAGAAAACATTTTACTGGCCTGAATTGTGAATCGAAACCTATCTCGAATTCATTGGAATACACACATAAAAATTCATCAAATCTGTCAAGCCGCTTAGGAGGAATTCACTGACATTTACACGGACAGACGAATTATGTAAATTAAGATGAAATTTTAAATAAAAATGCATACATATTTTTAAAAATCAAAAATTTGTAAGTAAAAACATATTTTGGATAAAATGAAATATTCAATATATTTCAGGAAATGGGTATTGGTCTGGAAGACAGCGACGACGATGAGTCGGACGAGGAGTTTGCAGACGCGGAAGACGAGAGGAGCCCCGCCTATACTGAAGAGGAATTAGCGGCCCTCAGGCAGCAGGTGCGTGCGCGACCGCCGTGCTACACAATAAACTATACAGATATTATGCCTAAACGAACGATGTTTCGGGGTACGACAAAGGGATGAACTTACTGCTGGTAGGACCTCGTGTGAGTCCGCACGGGTAGGTACCACCACCTCGCCTATTTCTGCCGTGAAGCAGTAATGCGTTTCGGTTTGAAGGGTGGGGCCGCCGTTGTAACTAAACTGAGACCTTAGAACTTATATCTCAAGGTGTGTGGCGCATTTACGTTGTAGATGTCTATGGGCTCCAGTAACCACTTAACACCGGGTGGACTGTGAGCTAGTCCACACATCTAAGCAATAAATAAAAAATAAAAAACTTGGCTACCGGGTGTACTTGCTCGGTAGAGACGATACCAAAGTTTTTCAGAACTTGTACATATGCAAAGTTATTATAAAAATTGTCGTTATAGTGATTCTCGCATCAGTCAAATATTTTATGTTCTGTGATAAATACGCGTTACAGATGTGAATACTTTTTTTTTTAAATGAACTATGCGCCAAACATATTCTTGTGAATCTTTGAAACGGATCCAAAGGTGTGGTATTGTTTAAAGCATTGGCGAAATCTTTCTAAAAAGGGACGCTACAAAAAAATTATATTATAACGCCATCTCGTAAATACCTGAGGTACTATAGTTGTTGCTAACAGAGTCTGGCGCACTTGTACCTCTAAAACTCTTGCAATAGATGTCGCTTACATAAATAAATTTATGAATTAAAATATCCTCAGGAATTGATAAAGCATTTGTTAAAGGAAATATTTGAATGCAAATAATATGTATCTTATGATCGTAGTCGCGTTTTAAGGTAGTGTGAATCAATAATAAATACATTTGCAGGTGGACATTTCAATACAGAACGACAAACGCAACGACGCCGTCGACAACCTTATTACAAAGACCGTCACACTCCATATTACAGAAGAGAACAAATCCGAAGCAGAAGAAATACCGACTCTCGTTACAGCAGCGGAGGAGGCTGAAGAAGTCACGTGCACAGAAGACACTGATAAAGTAGGAGAATTGAATAAGAACTCGCAGAAGTATCGACTGGCGATGATCGAGAAGGCGTTGTCCGATGTGAGGTCGATGAGGTCCGACACGTCCGCCAGCACCATAGCCCCGGCTGTCGTCAAACTGCAGGTGAAGAAGAATCTGGAACAGCGACAAAAGAAGATGGAGAGGAAGAAGGCCGTAGCGAAGGGAGAGGCCAGCGCCGTCACCAGGAGTCGGAGGGACAATTCCGAGACCATCAGGGAGAGCCACGGCTTGTGGGGCTGGGACGAATAGATATTGTTGTGTATTTTTGTTAATAAATCATTATAATCAATTGTGTTTTTTTTAATGCATTAGCCGCTAATGATTAGCGGGTCAATGAAGGGGGAGGGTGATGGGAGAGATGTGCTGCGCACTAAACGCTTCACTTCCCCCTTTTGCCTTTTCATGAGTTCTGTCTCATGCGAGGTTTGGACGTTGGTTGTTGAGCGACAGGAGGTTTTAGTCAGTTCGACTCCGAGATGCCCCGCCCTCCATCCCCAGGGGAGGCCGGAAGTCCAGCGATTTCATCCTGACAAAAAAAAAAACAGGTCAATGAACTCAAGGCCTATCCAATAATCCCCGGATGCCATTGACGTGTCGCCACCCTTCAAATGGTAGCCCATTTTTGCTTCGCGGTGGACATGGGCAGGATAGTGGTGCCTACCCACATATTGCGTATTGATGATTACGGCACGCTCATGAGAAGGCGTCTGCCCCTTCCTTCCCCGATGTAACCCTAAGTTTCTTTCATGACACGTACGAGAAGACAAGGGGTCGTACCAACCTAATATCGAAAAAAAAAACAAGCTACGACAAGACTCCTTCAAATAATTGATGCCATTATATTATTTCGAGTCGAATCGTATTATCCTAAAGGTTTTCTTAAAGTTATAATGTGTACATACGAATTTTCTTCTAAAACATTTGAACGTGATCCCTTTGTGTTATATGTAGTATGGAAACTGCCGTTTATACTAATAGAATTAAGGCTTCTATTTCATGTTTCAAGTAAGTTAGTCTTAACACCAGGCTGTATTGGAAAATCGAACATATAAAATAATACACACAACAGTTAAATTTTTATTTAAAAGATTTATTTACAAAAAAAAAACTTAAATTTATGAAGTTAATTCATTGTCATCTTCACTAGAAGTTTTCTTTTTGATTTCGTTGTTGAGCTTCGGTTTCGCCAACCAGTTGTGGTCGCGGATATACAGTAGCTGCAGAAACGCTTCCAAACAGAATATCTGAAAGCCGATTAGATTCTGTTTTGCTACGAAAACCAATTTAATCAAATTTGCCAAACTTAAGTTTAGGAGTATGTCGGATTTGGATCAACCGAGTTTCTCGATAGAACTATTCAGTCGCGATTCCGATCCGGCAGTTTTTTCAGTGAAGTAGGTACTGCTCTTAGTAGGGGCCAGTGTTAGCAACTGGTGGTAGGACTTCTTGTGAGTCCAGACTGGTAGGTTCACCGCTCTGCCTATTTCTGCCGAGAAGCAGTAATGCGTTTCGGTTTGAAGGGTGGGGCAGCCGTTGTAACTATACTGAGACCTTAGAACTTATATTTCAAGGTGGGTGGCGCATTTACGTTGTAGATGTCTATGGGCTCCAGTAACCATTTAACACCAGGTGGGCTGTGAGCTCGTCAACCCATCTAGCAATAAAAAAAAAAAAAAAAACAGTTTCTCGATAGATCTACTCAGTCGCGATTCCGATGCGGTAGTTGTTTCAGCGAAGTAGGTACTGCCAGTGTTAGAAATTTATCTCAGGCAGAGCCCAATGACCGCCACTAATCACTACGATGGTACAATAGCTACAAGCTATTAGGTAGGCATAAAAAGGGTTTTAGGTGCTGTTTTAAAAAATCAGTCCAGAATTGGCATCCTACATTTGTATTTCTACGTCAATCTATCATCAGCTTAAGACAAATAGTGGGAGAGAAAAAATAGGTAGCGGCTTGGCCATGCCTCTGCCAGTACTGATGTCCAAGATCGAGTGGTTCGCGAGAGACTGTCTATTTTCTCACTCTCGCTCTTCCTAAATTGTATCTATCCTCTGTAGCCGTAACGAATCTGTTGCGACTTAAATTTTACAACACGCCTAAAGCAATTTCACTTCAATAATGTAACAGTCAATGGCCGTACTTTATTACTAACCGTTTCATTTTTTTTGTCAAATCCTTCCAACGTATAAGTGTAGCCGAAGACGCTAGTCGATATTTTAGACTCGTGAACTGTCAAGTAATTGTCCTCTGTGAACACTGGGAACTGGGACAAATAGTAATCGCCGGCTTGGATCGGACAATCCATACTGCGAATCAAGGGAATTATAACTAATATCGAACAAAAATATTACTATCTTGTATAACAATTACACCCTGGATGTCATGTGTCACTGTGAAAACATTTTAAGTATTTTTTCTATCATTTTGCATATAATTACAGGAAAGCTCTTTTCAATTAATTAAGTACGTTAATTTATTCTAAACATTGACAACTGACTCGTCCTTGCGTCGATAATCCTCAATACTGAGTGTCGCGGCCTACTTTAATAACCTTCTCCGGAATTATTCTGTGACTTCCCTGCCTATCATCAGCTGTGCGGATGGCATTGTGGACTGAAGCGTTGAGAGTAGAGCGTATCTGGTCCGTCCAGCGCATTGGACTTCTGCCTCTGGACCTTCTTCCGCATACCTTGCCTGTTACCAGCAGCTTTTCTAAATTGTGACCTATCTTGCTGGCAATGTGTCCAAAGAACTCAAAACTCCTCCGCGCGCATATAGTGCTGAGCCGCATCGGAATCTTGAGCTCGACAAGAATGGATTCGTTGATTCTGTGTTCTGTCCAATGAGTCCCGAGCATTTTCCTCCAGCACCAAATCTCAAACGTGCCGATGCGTTGGCGATCGGCTTTCTTAAGGGTCCCAATCTATGCGCAGTAAAGGAAAATGGAGAAGATAAGGAAGGCGATGAGCTGCTTCTTGGTATTCCTCGAAATGTTCCCCGTTGACAATCACGAGGCAATTAATACATAGTTAATGGATATGGAAAAGAATTTTAATTTTAAAACTAACTTCGGTTCGATGTAATGAAAAATCATGGTGTAAAGTTCTGCTTCCTCTCCGCTGTCGCTGCTACAGCCATCCTTCAGGATGTAGTAAGACCTGAAGTAGTCGCACGTGTCCGTGTTCCGCAAATCTTGGCATTTCTGCATCGTGGCCTAGAATAAAACAGAGAGAAAAATTCTCACAGCAAAAATATATTATGTTTATAGTGTGTGTGTTTTTAGTTAAAATTAACAAATAAAACGGCTTGCCCAACTTGAAACAAAAAAAATAAGTTTTCATTGGATTGGTACTACCATTACCATACCATACCATATACCGATACCACAAATACCATAGCTGTATTTTTTATTATTTTTTATTGCTTAGATGGGTGGACGAGCTCACGGCCCACCTGGTGTTCAGTGATTATCTGAGCCCATAGACATCTACAACGTAAATGTCGCCATCCACCTTGAGATATGAGTTCTAATGTCTCAGTCTTTAAAGTACAATGACTGCCCCACCCTTCATACCGAAACGCATTACTGCTTCACGACAGAAATAGTCAGGGTGGTGGTACTTACCCGTGCGGACTCACAAGACATCCTACCACCAATAAGTAGCCTTCGAAGGTTCTTACCCTTCGAAGCTATAATCGGGGCGTCTAATCGCTCCGTGTCGGTAGTGGCCCGTCAGAATAGTGGTACCACTGAGCTCCGCAACACTCAAGGACACAGTTCATGATGACCTGAAGGTTGGCTCAGTCAGTAAGTATCTACAGTCGCCATCATTGCGCCACTTTGAGAAGGCGGTATGACATGAACACCCTCTGGTCGTGGCCGCCGGTAATTACATCCCCATTCCTGTGGACCGAATGGTAAACAGTCGACTTCGCCCTAAATACGTCATTACGGATCCTCCCGATCCATTAACGGTGCTTTTAGGTACCTCAAGCACCGGTCACCGTCCTCGCTGAACCCGTCGCCTGCGACGAAGGGCTCGTCTAGTAAATTAACCCACAGACACAACCCACTGAGTTTCTCGCCGGATCTTCTCAGTGAGTCGCGTTTCTGATCCAGTGGTAGATTCTGCGAAGCACTGCTCTTGCTAGGGCCAGTGTTAGCAACACTCTCGGTTTGAGCCCCGTGAGCTCACCTACACGTCAAGGAGAAGCTGAAATAGACTCTCAAGGCTATCAGCATAGGTAGGGGAAAAAAGGACGCAGGTGTAGGTACCTATGTAAATATTATGAGTGTTTCGATTAAATTGAATTTTACGAATTTAGTTTTTAATAAACGATGTTAAATACTCTTTAGTACTTATTCTTTGCGGCAACGAATACGTAATACGAATACACGGCGCATCTTACCTAGGAACATAAATAGGCCAAAGACGCTTTAGACTATTAAACTCGTTTAATTTGCAAATCCCACGGCTCATGGCTGAGCCTTTGCTCGCCTACCTGTCCTGGTAAAACTGGAAAGGCCTCCAGGCCACCAGTAATCCTTCAATCCTAAAAAAAAAGGAAGAAATACCTCTTAATCTAAATTTTGTGGCTGCACCATAGGTAACATACCTTTAAAGTCCAACCATTCTCAATATTCCTCGATATGTGAATATCTCCGCTGACGGCAGAGTCGTGAGTTTTCGTTATAATGCTGAACTCTCCGACGCTTACGACGGGGACTGGTGAACCGTAGCACGGGCCGATTCTCGTGACCATCATGTGGGTGGGAGCTATAGACGCGTAACCGCACGTAATATTTATTATTAAGATTATAAAACCATGGAAGTGTAGCATTTTAGCTAAAACTCTGTATAAACCGTACCGATCCAACTTCGTAATAAACACGTTAGGGTATATTCGTTTTTAAGTATCGGTCGCGACAGTTGTTTTTGGAAAGCGTTTGTGAGTTAAACTGTTTTTTTTTGTTTAGTATTTAAACTATTCCGGCTTTGGGTCTACTGAGTCAACTGATGTTTCTCGCCGGATCTTCTCAGTGGGTCGCGTTTCCGATCCTGCTCTTCTAAGCACTGCTCTTGCTAGAGCTAGTGTTAGAAGTCGTCGTGGCCTAAAGGATAAGACGTCCGGTGCATTCGTATGTAGCGATGCACCGGTGTTCGAATCCCGCAGGCGGGTACCACTTTTTCTAATGAAATACGTATTTAACAAATGTTCACGATTGACTTCCACGGTGAAGGAATAACATCGTGTAATAAAAACCAAACCCGCAAAATTATAATTTGCGTAATCACTGGTGGTAGGACCTCTTGTGAGTCCGCACGGGTAGTTACCACCACCCCGCCTATTTCGGTCGTGAAGCAGTAATGCGTTTCGGTTCGTGGGCTGTGAGCTCGTCCATCCATCTAAGCAATAAAAAAAAAAGTCCACATGTTAGAGCCCCTTGAGCTCACGTACTCGCCCAGTGAATCTATTATGACCCCTCGAGGTCACTGGAATAGGTAGAGGGAAAAAAAGGGCTACTGAATCTTTATTTTGTACATTTGTCTAATTAAAATACGTGGTGAATTTTAGTAATCTACAATAACTTCAAACACTCTTGATGATAAGTCAATCAGCTAGCTCATTTAGCAAAACTGTTCAACAAGTCTTTATTGGGTCATCCTGTGTGTGTGCGTGTGTGCGTGAGCGCGCGCGTGCGTGTATCTTATATCTTTAAACGAGCAATTCTTGTATATAAATATATATATAATCTAAATCTCGGAAACGGCTCCAACGATTTTCATAAAATTTAATGCACAGGTGATTTCGGGTGCGAAAAATCGATCTAGCTACGATTTATTTTCAGAAAATGTTGTTTTATTCATGTTTTCAATAATCAACTCTATCAATAGGTACCTAATCAACTTATTTTTTTCATCGGTCATCCTCTAGTGAGTAATGTGTAAAGTGTAGAAAACGTGCAAGGAAACTTGACAGCTGTGTATTCTGTAACATTTATTTTGGATGACAGTAAAATATAATTATTAATATGGTATTATCAAAATAGTCACTACTTATCAGAACTAAATTGAGAAAGGTCTGGAGGGGCCTCTACTTCGTCCAAGATCGATCAATCTTCTTAATATTCTTTTTGCCTAAAGCAGATATCGGGAGATGAGTTTCCAATAATCCACGTAGAGTTAAAACTCATTAAATTCGCAGTGAGCTCTCTCTCTCTCTCTCTCTACTCTACAAGAATGATGTAATCCTTGAGTGGCCACTAGTAAACATATTTAATATGAGCTCATTATTTTTGTCTTAATGAATCCTCTATTCCAATGGTACTCAGACTGTAAGCACCTGTCTCTACCTCACCTGACTCTAAGTTCTTTTTTTATTGCGCTTGTAGGCAGACGAGCATACGGCCCACCTGATGGTGAGTGGCTACCGTCGCGTTTGGACGTCAGCAATGCCAGCGTCAGAGCCAAGCCGCTGCCTACCCTTAAATACTCTCCACAAGCCTCGTTTGAAGAAGGCCATGTCATAGCGCTCGGGAAACACCGTATAGGGAAGCCTATTCGAAAGCCGGATGGTACTTTTTTTTATTGCTCAGATGGGTGGACGAGCTCACAGCCCACTTGGTGTTAAGTGGTTACTGGAGCCCATCTACAACGTAAATGCGCCACCCACCTTGAGATATAAGTTCTAAGGTCTCAAGTATAGTTACAACGGCTGCCCCACCCTTCAAACCGAAACGCATTACTGCTTCACGGCAAAAATAGGCAGGGTGGTGGTACCTACCCGTGCGGACTCAGAAGAGGTCCTACCACCAGTGACCAGAAAAATCTCTTGAAATGCAATGTGGATGAACGCAGTGGCTCCAGGTAGTATGGATGAACTCTACACCAGTGGCAGGCGGTGTGGATCATCTCAAACAATTCCTCAGAGCACTCTCCGTGGAACATACGGTACAAAATACAGAGGGAACCGAGGTCCCTCCGCAGGCCTAGTGGTTCTAAAAGTGTCTAGGGTCTAGGTGGGCCACAATCACGTCGTGACGTTTTTAGGCTGATGAGATCAGATAACCTGTTGCCAAATGGAACGAGAAGTCGTTTCACGGCCAAAAAACAATATACCTAAATCATTTATTGTGAAAAACTTTTATTTTCAACTGTACTCGGAAAATCAGATCCGATAATCATTGGCTTGTGATCTCTCTGTAAAATAATAATGACTTTGTAATGTCATTTTAATGTTATATGTAATTAGAACATATAGCCATGACATGTTATGATACCTCAGACTCCGGGTAAGTACTTTGCTTAATTGTACAGTAAAAACTCTTTACTCGCGGGGTATATATTTTATGATTGTCGTGCGTGGCCTAAAAGATAAGACGTCCGGTGCATTCGTATCTAGCGATGCACCGGTGTTCTAATCCCGCAGGCGGGTACCAATTTTTGTAATGAAATACGTATTTAACAAATGTTCATGATTGACTTCCACGGTGAAGGAATAACAGCGTGTAATAAAAAACAAACCCGCAAAATTATAATTTGGGTAGTCTTGTGCGTCCGCACGGGTAGGTACCACCACCCCGCCTATTTCTGCTGTGAAAAATATGTTTCGTGAATATGACGGGAATATTGAAAAGCGCGTTTACAAAGAATATTTGGTTGGATGCCTACATATTGGAATCAATGTTATGTATCAATGTACTGATTAGATCCGCGAATGAAGAAATCTTTAGCCGCGAACATAGCAAATGGATCGTATTTTTTGAAGTTATACTTCTTTAGGCGCGTTATGAAAAATTGAAGAGAGTGAAATTTTACGATGCGCGCACACCGTGACACAAAATTAACAGAATGAAGTTGCCCTCTAAATCGCTCATTACAATACGACCGACGTAACTTGGCGAGTCTGAATATAGCCGCAGGTGAACTTTCCGAACCGTACCGAGAATTACCGAATTTATACGATGTCAAGAAAAGGGATGTCCAATATGCGTGTTTGAGGATGTTGTTTAATCAATTTTTTTTTCAAATTGATTAAAATTTAAAAAAAAAAACAAAATGTGTGCAATTCACACGTGGTAGAAGTGAAACCTTCCAAAATTAAAATACAATTATCCTAAACGTCTTAAGTATATGTAAAATTTTGTCATTAGTAAATAATTGTAAGGTAGCGCCCTCTGTGAATTGATATTTTAATTTCACGTATAATCCTAAATAAAAATTCACTACAAGAGCTTTCATACACACGTTAGTATTAAAAAATCTCACAGATGGCGCTGTATTAAATAGTATGTATATTTCTGTCTCATTCTTTGCTGGCTTCATCCTACACATTTTTGTATTTGTGTCTCTTACCTGTCGTTTTTTCTAAAGAAGTTTTCACTTCAATAATAAAAATAAAGTATAACTTCTTACGCGCGTATATAAGTAGGTACACGCACCCTTTTCTTAATCCGCGAATAGTGAAAACGCGAATGAAGGGAGTTCGAATAAAGAGCTTTTACTGTATAACATAGTGTGTGTGTAAATGTAAAGAGATACATGCCATCTCTCTCTCTCTCTCTCTCTCTTCCCAGCTATTTATCCCACATGGTGGTGGGGTCAGCTTTCCTGACTTTACATGCGTTACGCTTAATTAAAATGAAACCTTAGATCCGAATTGGGATAGCATCTTGAACGTAAAATATATGTGTTTTAAAACGTATGTCATTTGAGATCAGATGCAGTAGAACTAACACTAGTAAAAAAATGCATTAATAAGTACGTACATTCACTCATTAATCGAAAGGAACTTCGTTCCATCCGGGTGTTCCTTGACACCTCTGAAGTTTTTTATGTATTATTGTTAGATGTAACAACGTGAGCTCATTTTACTTATAGAAAACTGTAAAGAAGTAGTAAAAAGGATAAAAATAATTGTTATCTTATTCGAAAAAGTACACATATACTTAAATTATACATAATTTCTATGTTGTAGATGTATTAAAATCATATTATTCAAAATTCAGCAAGTAATAAATATTTCCACTGTTGTGTGTGATCACGAAAACTGTAAGGTATTCTGAGAAACTTAAGAAGTTTTAAATGAAAACAAAACACACTAAGCTACTCCTCCTCCTTGCGTCGGTTTCCTCATTACTGAGGGTCGTGGTCATGGCCTTGAAACAGTTTGTTTTTTATTATGCACCGCCATCTGTTCCTATCTGCAGCTGAGTGCAGAGCATCGTGCACTGTGGTATCCAGAGCTGCACGGTCCGTCCAACGGGTCGGGTTCCTGCCTCTTGGTCGCTTGCCCTCGACCTTTCCAGTGACCACCAATTTCTCCAACGAAGCTACAGTGTAAGAAAATACAAAAAAAACATTTGTTCAAGCTGATCTTGAATTGCTTTCTTATCGAATTTCGGCTACAACCTAGCCAAATAATTAGAAAATTAAATTGTCCAAATATATAAAAAAATACGTTTGAGTGAGTCAGGGTTTGTTCAGTGGACGAAACTCGACCATAAGTTTTGATAGCTAAAGATTCAATTTACGTATTATATTTGCCCTTACATTTTGTTATCGACTTATTTTATTGTAAAGATGGAAAAAAACTACTTCTAATTCTTTATTTAACACAAGATAAAATGAACTCGACAACTGTTTTATCTTTGCCTATTTATGTATATCGTAATGACATTGAAACACAAAATTCTAGTATAATAGATAAAAACAGTATAATAAATGCGATAAGAGAAATAACACAATATTAAATTGTTTATGACGATAATGCTTGTTGTTGGTTTCATATCTTTATAGCGTTTATTGTCATTTGTTACGCAAGTAAATAAAAAGTACTATTTGTTACATCACTTCTTTTATTGTTTTTGTTGATAGACGTTTATGTGGTGGGATCTTTTGTAAGTCCGCACGGGTAGGTACCACCACCCCGCCTATTTCCGTCGTGAAGCATTAATGCGTTTCGGCTTGAAGGGTGGGGCAGCCGTTGTAACTATACGATACCTTAGAACTTATATCTCAAAGTGGGTGACGCATTTACGTTGTATAAGTCTATGAGCTCCAGTAACCACTTCACACCAGGTGGACTGTGAGCTTATTGATCATCTAAGCAATAAAAAAAATTGTGGCCCACATGATGGCAAGTCAGTCACATATGACAGCAATGTGCTGAGGGCTCTTCGCAAACCTCATATGAAGAATGAAACCTCGTCTAAAGAAGTTTTCTTGTAGTACTAATGGATTCACAAAATCAACTCTCGGTACAGTCGAAATCTACTATTTCTAACGCAATTCCGATCTGGTGGTAGATTCAGCGAAGCCCTGCTCTTGCCAGAGCTAGTGTAAGCAAATTCTCTCAGGGTCAGCTCGTGAGCTCACCTACCCGTGAGGGCGTAGTTGGTATAGCGCCCTAGGTTACCAGCGAATAGGTAGGGAAAAACCTAACGCTAAAAACAGCCAAAGTAGGTCATCGTACTCGACCTAGCCAATAACATCAACCCACTGAGTTTCTCATCAAATTGTTTCCTCAATGGGACCCGATTCCGAGTAACACTTTAATTTTTATTTTTATTTTTTATTGCTTATATGGCTGCCCCACCCTTCAAACCGTGGATAACATCGTGTAATCATTACGCTGTAGATGTCTATGAGTTGCAGTAACCACTTAACACCAGGTGGGCTGTGGGCTAATTCACCCATCTAAGCAATAAAAAAAATCCTTTATCGTGGAAGTCAATCGTGAACATTACCACTTCGAGCATTCCACTCCCTAATAGGCGCCCAAACACCTCCGCCGTTAGCCCCATCACTCTCTTTGGCCAGCCCATACCGTGGGCGTCGAAGGTCAAATGCCTAGGCGTCACCCTCGACAGAGGGATGACATTCCGTTATCACATCATAACGGTACGCGACCGTGCCGCCTTTATACTAGGACGACTCTACCCTATGCTTTGCAGACGAAGCAAACTGTCCCTCCGTAATAAGGTAACTCTCTACAATACATGCATACGCCCCGTCATGACGGTTACAGGCGTAGTGCTCGATAACGCGGCCCGCACCAACTTGAAAACCCCTTCAGGTTATTCAATCCCGATTCTGCAGGATAGCCGTCGGAGCACCATGGTTCCTGAAGAACGACTTCAACGTTTGACACGTTTTGCGGTGTCAGTGAAAATGATCGATGTCCGATCGCTGCGGGAACACTAAATTAAATTATATTAATAAATAATAATAATAACTTAAAATATATATATGTATATACATATGTTTAACATTATATTCATAGAAAGTCGAAATCGTGTTTAAATCCTGTTCAAGCTCTCGTTTGTGTCATGTGTCTACACTGACATCACCCCCGAATTCGTTTTCGCTGTATCAACCCTTCGCATTACGCGAACGACTCGTGGGGCCCGACATAGACCACTTTCGATATTATAGATTTGAGATATCGTAAAAAAAAAATTTTCTCACAAGATCGGAATGCTCACTTAAATACTTACTTTGAAAAATTACATGATAATTAATATTTTCATGCATACTCGTAGTTCATTAAGCCGATGTTTACTTCGTTGAATGTCACCTATAAATGACATAAATGTAAAAAAACACGTTCACGTCTACCCCGCAAAGTAGCCGGCGTGATGACTCACAATGTCTCCCTATTTTGTAAATAAATCGATATTATTCGATATTTGAAGCGGGATAGGGGATGCTGACCATTCAATTTTTTTTTTTGAATAGAGCAGATGTTGTACTCATAAAATAACAAGATATAGCTACGCTTAGTGTGATTTGAATCCAAATTTCAATACTGTAATAATTACAACAATAATATAACGCAGCTATCGATGAATTTTTGTCAACCTTATAAACATTTAATCATTATTTATGTTATTAACTTGACAAGCCAGATAATAATAAGAGGAATTATTTTTTGGTCACAGTGACGCGCAATAATTATCATGTAAATATATTTTTTTCTATCAAAAAAATTTGTACAATACAAGCGATACAATAAGAGATAATAATTTTGAATTTACTAAATTATAAGTATCATAATACATATTAGTTCTTTTAATTTTATGAAAACAACATTGTTAATTACTGCTTAATTCTCTACGTTCACAAAGAGATTTTGCGAAGATAATATAAAAATAACAATGCTGCACAAGGAAGCTGGACTGACAATATTGTTTGTTGCTATTATTAATTAAATTTATTTCGACAAAGTTTTAATTCAATATTGAAATAATTGAAGCAATTACTAAGTAGACTTTATTATATACGAATACACTTGGAGCGCTAACTGACTTAAAATTTAAATTTCAATTATATGACTTTGATCGATTACCTATATATCGCTAGTTTTCACCTTGACCGTGGAGGTTACTGAACTTTTTCACAGGGAACCTGATAGCAAATGTGTGACGTCACGAAATTTTGTTAACTTCATGTTTTTTGGCGACTCTCTTTGCTTACAACAGTAATTCAAATAACGCTTATTGATTAAAATGGGCGAAAAATGAGAAAATATTTAATTAAACAACCAAATTTTCGTCAAAAGTAAAAAAATACTGTCGTATGCCTACTGAATATCTCTGAATCTCGTTCACATACATTTCTGTAGTTTTTCCATTTACTACTTACAAAACGGACACGCCTCCAACGCTATTATTACGATTCGTAGCTCGTAGCTGCATTCGTGGTATAGACTTGTATCCATTTAATTTATCATTTCATTCAGTAAAGCCGAGACTGTCAGTGAGATTCCGCGCGTCCGACATGGCCACAGATAACCTAACCGCTTTGTTGTACAAACCAAATGATTTGCGTTTGGTAAGTCAATATTTATTTTCAATAACAAAAAAGCAACTGTACAAACATTAATAGTAGTGCTATTTAGATTTAGATTAAAAAGTTAGCTTCAAAAGATTTAGATTGCTATTTTTGCTGTATTATTGTATTAGGGAACAAAACTCTTCGTAATCATGAGATGGATTTAGGTTCCATTAGGTAGGTAAGAGCATATAGGGTTTTGTTGATAATATAGATTTAGGTTTTTTGATATTCATATATTCGTATATATGTAGTATGAGAAATGAAAATATAAATACTAGCTTTTACACGTAGCTTCGGTCGCCTTAATCCATAAGAAATATTTCCCTCGGCAATAATACTTTTTTTTTTAATTATATGTACTCTATATATATTTCTACTTTTGTGATAAAGTTTACGCAAGAATGATCACGTAAAATGTTGAATCGTAACAACAAACGATATTTTGCAAAATCTTGAATTTTTTCCACATAAGAAGACATTAAAAATATGGAATTGAAAAAAATTTTAAAATAATTATATCGAGCCCGGCACAACTAACCTTTAACTTTCTTTTTTATTGCTTAGATGGGTGAACGAGCTCACAGACCACCTGGTGTTAAGTGGTTACTCGAGTCCATAGACATCTACAACGTAAATCTGCCAGTTTTCTGGTTTACCTTGGTTAATTGATACCTTGGCGAGCTCACGGGGCTCATCCTGAGAGGATTTGCTAACATCTGCCCTGACAAGAGCAGTGCTTAGCTGAATCTACCACCGGATCGGAATCGCGACCTACCTAGAAAATCCGGCGAGAGTCTCAGTGGGTTGCAACTAGCAATTAGTCGGGCGTCTACGAAATAGAGCTAACAGACTGCTGCTCTACCACCAGATCGGAACCGCAACACACGCTTATTGTACTAGATTTTTATTTCGTGCTTCATTGTGGACTGATAATTTTTCATAAACACACATTACATACAAACATAACATTATCGTTAAACTCTTTAGAATATGATAACAAGTGACAGGCGTAGTTGCGATCTCTGACATTATGATGACTATCACTGCTTCTTGATCTGCACGCAATGGGATACGGTTTTAAATCGGCTGAAGTGCGGAATCGACGGTCATGGTGATTAAGGGGTCACGAAGCATTACTATCTATCTTCCAAGCATATAAAGTATACCTAGTCAGATCATAAATTCTGTCACATGTTTAATGTAAAATAATTGAAACAAGTTTATTCTTTATGTAACCATTCATATACCAAAATGAACTTAACAAAACATAGATTCTTATGACACTAAAGTTTATTCAAAATGACCTCCGGATTTTGAATACAGGCCTTCAATCTGCGCGGCCAGTCGTCTATCGCAGCACGAACGAGGTCCATGTCAATATCGGCGGCTGCCTTAATCAAGGATGTCTTGAGTGACTCCAAATTGGGATGAGGCTTTGAGCACGCCTTTTCCTCCAAGTGTTGCCATATCTTGTAATCTAACGGATTCAAATCTGGACTGGAGGAGGGCCAGTCTTCGTGCCGGATGAAGTCGATTTCACGCGCCGCCAGCCAGTCTTGTGTGCTCTTGGCTCTATGAGCTGGCGCCGAATCTTGTTGAAATACCCAGTGCCTGTTATTGAACATGGTATGAGAAATAGGGTCCACAAGGTTCGTCAGGACTGTATTTTGATACACAACTGCATTCGTTTTTACACCTTTCTCACAAAAATGTACCTCTGTTAAGCCCCAATAAGAAACTCCCAACCATACCATGAGCGAGGATGGAAAATGACCTCGTTGGACACGCGGAATACGGTTGCTCGCTTCTTCACTACTGTGTGCGTACACCTTATCATTTTGTTTGTTGTAGCTCTCTTCTAGGGTAAAAATTTTTTCATCCGAAAAAAGAATTTCCCGATATTTTTTTCCCGCGTACCGCTTCAACAAAGCGCGGCATCTCTTCAGTCTCAGGTCCATTAGACGAGCATTCAGACGATGTAAAGTTTTTCTTCTATATGCCCGAAGCCCTAAGTCTTCATTTAACACCCTTTTCACCGTGGTACTGCTTAACCCCATCTGAAGGGCCAACAGTTTCTGCTTACGTTTGGGATTTCTTTGACTTCGCGCCTTCACAGCTTTTATCACTGCTGGAGTCCTAACAGACCGAGGGTGACCACTTCTTGACCTGTCATCTACACTAGAGTCTTCATTGTATCGTTTGATGGTACGATAAACGAATCTTTTGGTTATATTCAAATTTTTCAGTATGTTAAAAATTTGAATTGGCGCGTAACCGCAACGATGTAACGCAATAACTGCAACACGGTCTTCTTTAAGCGTCCACTCCATATTTAAAAATGAGTAAAATTCTAAAAGTTAACATTTTTATTTTCATGAACAATTCGAAATTCGAATTCAATAAACTTTTTTGTGGCCAGCATTCTAAAAGAAAAGTTTTTACTGTGTGACAATACTTATGACCTGACTAGTTATAGTCTATTATTGCAACCATTCATTTATACTGGTGGTAGGGCCTCTTGTGAGTCCACGCGGATAGCACCACCCTGCCTATTTCTGCCGTGAAGCAGAAATTCGTTTCGGTTTGAAAGGTGAGGCAGCCTTGGTAACTATACTTGAGACCTTAGAACTTATATCTCAAGGTGGATAGCGCATTTACGATGTAGATGTCTATGGGCTCCAGTAACCACTTAACACCTGGTGGATTGTGAGTTCGGCCATCTAAGCAATAAAAAAAACCTCGACGGGTTCTGATAATTGCGTAAAATCAGGTTTGCTTATACGCAATGTAGAGCAACAGAAAAGTAGGCATTATAATATTCAAAAAATCTATCATTGAAAATTAGAAAATTCTATTTGTTTTGGGTTGTTTTGTTTGTATGTTCGCGTTCCTGATGTATTTCGAAATCGGCAACTTATTAAAGCACTTTATAAAGTTCATTCACCTCTAGAATCGTTTCGTTCTAGTGTCGTCAACTCGTGATCGGTTTCAAAGGATTTGTGTTCTCTATACATTGAAGCGTGATAATTATTTCCGTTAATAATATGCTAAATAAAAGTACCCGACTCTTAATAGTTTTCACTGAACCAAAACAATATAAGGTATTGGAGCAAGAATATAGGTAATGGTAAAATACATATAAATCGCAGTTTTTATTTTTATTGCTTAGATACGAGCTCACGGTCTACCTGTTGTTAAGTGGTTACCGGAGCTCATAGACACCAACGATGTAAATACCGCCACCCGCCTTGAGACATTAGTGCTAAGGTCTCATTTAATATTTTATTTATTTATTTTTTATTGCTTTGATGGGTGGACGAGCTCACAGCCCACCTGATGTTAAGTGGTTACTGGAGCCCATAGACATCTACAACGTAAATGCGCCACACACCTTGAGATATAGTTCTAAAGTCTCAGTATAGTCACAACGGCTGCCCCACCCTTCAAACCGAAACGCATTACTGCTTCACGGCAGAAATAGGCAGGGTGGTGGTACCCACCCGTGCGGACTCACAAGAGGTCCTACCACCAGTAATTACGCAAATTATAATTTTGCAGGTTTCATTTTTATTACACGATGTTATTCCTTCAACGTGGAAATCAATCGTGAACATTTGTTGAGTACGTATTTCATTAGAAAAATTAGTAACCGCCTGAGATTCGAACATCGGTGCATCGCTATATACGAATGCACCGGACGTCTTATCCCTTAGGCCACGACGACTACAAGATTTCTTTGGGTCTTTTTATTACCTTTAACAATTCAAACTGAATAATATTTTGGTTACAGGTACAAACACCGATCCCTGAAATATCTGATGATGGTGAGTTGAGTGCATTAATAAAGACAGGATCACTGAACTGTTAATCCGACAGGGACACTCAGAAACTAGTGTATGTTGGTTTTAAATTCAATACTTCGTTTAACAATGATTTAACAACGATGTGCACAATCTTAAATGAACAGTTACTATTAAGTAGAAATCTTTGATGATAAATAATGATAAAAAGAAACATGTTTTTCCATACTTCAATTCAATATTTTCTCAGGTTTTATCAAGTCACTTTATTCAAATTAAGTTGAAATATGTCGCAAAATTTAAATGTTATAATGCAAAAGTGAACGTAGAATATTTGTTACGCTATCAAGTCTGAAAATCCCCAAATGGTATCCCCAAATTTTGAAAACACGTAGCTAGAGGTTACGTTAAAGAATTTAAGATACCATTAGTCTAAAAAAAATATTACTCCTAAGAGTGTTTTTTCTCTATTAACACGAATGAAGACGCGTGTAAAAACTAGTAAGTAATATTAATAAAAAATAACTTTTTTGTACACAAAAGGTACTAGGAATTGAATCCGAGGAATTGTTTGAGATGATTTCATCATCTCGTTTTTACCATCGCATCGCCCGCCACCGTAGTAGAGTTCATCCATACTACTTGGAGCCACTGCGATCATCCACAGTTTCCAGAGATCTTTTTTGCCACGTACCACCCAGCTTTGAAATGAGCTCCACAGTAATTCCCGAGCGCTATGACATGTCCTTCTTCAAACAAGGCTTGTGGAGAGTACTTAACGGTTGGCAACGGCTTAGCTCTGCTCCTGGCGTTGCTAAAGTCTATGGGCGACAGTAACCACTCGCCATCAGGTCGGCCGTATGCTCGTCTGCCTGCAAGAGCAATAAAAAAAATACTAAGGGCATCTTAAGGTCTCACAGTTCAGTATTATCTTCACAAGAAGATAATCTCAGGATTTAACTAAATAACCCCTTTTGATTCAAATTACGTCTACTAAAGTCAACGTCTACATAGAAAAACTCTTGGCATGAGGAGCACACGACTAAAGATGGGCGATCGGATTCACTTTATGTTGTGACGTTACGAGTCATAGCTTCTGTTGGTCCCCAGAGGTCCTGCTGCGCATGGACTGCGTGGGTATCTGCGGGTCAGATGTCCACTACTGGCAGAAGGGTCAATGCGGACACTTCGTGCTGGAAGAACCAATGATCATGGGACACGAAGCTTCAGGAGTAGTGGCCAAGGTAAAATAGTGGACTTTACTTTCAAAGACCAATTTATTATTTCAATTGTGTACGGTAGGCAGCGGCTTGGCTCTGCCCCTGGCATTGCTGAAGTCCATGGGCGACGGTAACCACTCACCATCAGGTGGGCCGTATGCTCGTCTGCCTACAAGGGCAATAAAAAAATAAAAATAAATAACACAGGGTGCTATAATACAGAACTGAAGGCAGCAAATTCTTGACGCGTTAAAATTAATTTATGATCGTAAAATTTTAATACTATTGTTCGCTTGACACGCAATGTAACACAAATAAGAAAACAGCTGATACGGGTTTGAGTGAACACGGCGGTCTTCGTTATTTTCAAAACAATAAGTTTAATTAGTTACTTGGCTCAAAAACTGAACAACTTTTTACTGTAGTATTTTAATCTAAACTTTAAAACACCTCGTACACCCATATAAAGGGTTAATTTGGAAGCATGTGAGTTTTTTTGCTCTATTAGCGTAGACAAACTCACGACTCACCTATTATTCAATGTTTTACAGAGTTCTTATGGACTCATTCACCATTCTTATGAATAGTGACTTCTATGCCGCCGCCAACCCAGAATCATTAGTTTCTTTCAAACGATAACATATGTTTTGGGGTAACGATAGCTCGTCCAAGCTCTCAATACCTATCTAATTATCCAGTAATTATCCAAATTTATAAATCTGACAAATTTTATTTTCCGACTGCATCATAGAAGTCGAGTGTGCATATGTGTGTCCCCGTTTCTTACATAAAAATATAAATGTAGATAAAAATGTAATCGTCAAAGATCAAGGTAAACAAGAGTTTGATGAATTTGCATAATTAATTAGCCGTATCCGGGGTGTAGGTATCGCAATCATTATAGAAGTGGTAAAACCGGATAATTTATTAACCCACCCATCTTTATATAAGCGGAGAACAATACATATTTTGTAAGCCTATGTCTGCTTTTAAAAGTTGCATATTTTGCGAGCATCTATTAATATAACAATATTTAAAACCAAAGTTGGACAGTCAATTCTTGGAGCAGTTTTATGTAGGTTGGCAGATAAAATTGCAATAAATGCTAGCTGCAATACTGATAGTTTTTTGTCTAATTTCATCAAAGACTTCTGCTAGTTTTGTAAATGTACAAGCAAATACAGGGCTCGGATAGTTATACAGAGCATACAGCAAACAGACAAAGCCAATGCAGCTTATGTTGAGCAACGACTGTTTAACCGTCAGACCAGAACGCGAACTTTGCACCTGAAGAAATAGGTAGTTGTGATATCACCGAAAAAGCGAATGAAATGTGATGTTTTTACCTTTTTGGTATTTAACTATAAAACGGGTAGAGTGAAAGAGAAACTAGAAAAAGAAACAAAAACGACTCTACGAGTATTACACGTTGTACTGGATGTACTAACGAATATATGGCTCAAGGAGTTTGGACGTCAGGCTGGTGGTCGGTAGTAAAACTCATGCCAAACCCCTGTGCAGCATGATAAGATAATTCTACGTCGACCCCACAGAATGAGATAAAGTCAAGAAGAAAAATAAGGTGGTATGCACCCGTTCAAGCTGACAATACCGCAGTAATTCCGCAAATTCGTAAATTCTTGGTTTTTTTATTACCTATAGTGATTACCGCCGCTCATGGACATCAGCAATGCCACTGAGAATTTTATTGTTCTGACACAACTCAGCAACTTATTTGCTTAATAGGTACGTAATTATTTAGGAGAAACGGTCCCACGATTTAAATATCGGCACAGTCAATACGCATACATAGAGGGTCTTAAGAATCTTAGGCCTTGACAAACGACTATGTCCACGTCGCCCTAAACACGTCATTACGGATCCTCCCGATCCATTAACGGTGCTTTTAGGTACCACAAGCACCGGTCACCGTCCTCGTCGAACCCGTCGCTTGCGACGAAGAGTTCGGCGAGTGAATTAACCCATAGACACAGCCCACTGAGTTTCTCGCCGGATCTTCTCAGTGGGTCGCGTTTACGATCCGATGGTAGATTCTGCGAAACAATGCTCTTGCTAGGGCCAGTGCTAGCAACACTCCCGGTTAGAGCCCCGTGAACTCATCTACACGTCAAGGAGAAGCTGAAATAGCCTCTCAAGGCTATCAGCATAGGTAGGAAAAAAAAGACTAATTATACTATCGTTGGTTATATAAGAAACCGTAACGAATAGCTGTGTAGTTGAACCAGACAGAATCGTGGAACCATAGCGTACAGTTTGTACAAACTACACGTATTACCATTTCACTGCGCATTCATTATTATATATACACTGTAATTTAAAAATCAAATCGCTCGACTAGCTTCGTGAATTTAAATATTCATGGAGGTGTGTTCGTATTTTTGTATAAATTACGCTCGATAATATTTTAATTAATTCAATAGCACGTTTGATATTTTGGAGGTGTGCTTTTAGCTACGTATAAAATAACTGGTTACCACACCTTTGCCCGCATGACGATTTCGAGGAAATAAATGTCACTATGTTTGCGCTATTGTAGCGCGCTGTACTGGCTTTATACATTCATATTGGAATGTACATAGGTAAAACTTGTTTTTTTTTCCTTAAAGTTGTATCAACGAGCGCGTCTTCAATTTTTTTAATCTCAAACCTCCATGTTTGAATAACATGAATTCCATTTGCCAAATTCTTCAATAATTAGCTAAATTTCTGGGGAATATTTTTAAAATACAATTATTCCCTGAATATAACAATTAGGCTGTTCGGACATTTCTTGGGACGAGGTGACCTTTAGCGCGTGAGTTGTAGCAGTCTCAGCATGACTATAGCATTTTATTAGTTTCTGGGCACTGATTAGCCATGGCAGACTATAATAGTAGGTATTAACAGTATTTATAGCGTGTTTGTTGTTCGTTTAGAAACGTTTGTTTTACTGGTGGTAGGACCTCTTGTGAGTCCGCGCGGGTAGGTACCACCACCCTGCCTATTTCTGCCGTGAAGCAGTAATGCGTTTCGGTTTGAAGGGTGGGGCAGCCGTTGTAACTATACTTGAGACCTTAGAACTTGTATCTCAAGGTGGGTGGCGCATTTACGTTGTAGATGTCTATGGGCTCCAGTAACCATTTAACACCAGGTGGGCTGCGAGTTCGTCCATAATTATATAAGGAATAAAAAAAAAACAGTGTCGAGAATGGTCACAATTTTTTCATTATAGTTATATTTCTAGTTATAGTTATATTTATGATTTGTATGTTCACGATTGACTTCTACGACGAAGGAATAACATCGTGCAATGAAAATCAAAGCTGGAAAAATTATAACAGGCGTAATTATAAATAATTGAAACAAAGACTTCAAGTCTCAAAGTGGCATTCATGTGGCATGGCGGCATTCATGCTGTGATGTCTATAGGCTATAGTAACCACTTAACATCAGGTAGGTACCCGTTTACGGAGTAAATTAAAAAAATTAAATTATTTATTAGTGTGCACCTTGATTTCCAGAACTTTCCAGTGCCGCTCAAAGTTTATCAGCAAATGTTTATTTAATTAAGAGAAAGATAAAATGTTTAATAAAAATATTACGACGAAGTAGGTAAATAAATATACATACATACTCATAGTTTATCATGTTATCGCACACGAATAATTTAATATTTGCTTAACAACTTAACTAAATTACATTAAAAAAATTATATGTAGAATTTTATAGACCACGAACTATATGTGGTGCAATTGGGTTTGGACACCTTATTGGCCGACTAATAAGTTCTGCTTCTTCATTATACATTTCATCTTTGAATATATTCATAAACAAGCTCACAAATCATCTAGTTTAAAGTGGTAACCGGAGTTACAAGGACATCACAATGTGGACGTCACCACACGTCTTGAGATGAGATCGAAATCTCAATTATATTGCAGATAGAGCTACCTCATAGAGACAATAGAGCAATGAGTAGAACGGCAGAAACTACCCGTGCAATCTTAAAATATCAGCTGCTGATGGCGATGATGATAGCAGCGCGCTCGCTGGTATAGTGAGCGACTCTGACCAGCCATCATGAAATGGTATGTGCCCATCCTCGGAATCCTTTAGTCTCTTTCTACGACAGACTTCAGTTCTTCAATCTCTGACCCAAGAATTTGCAAAATTTCTTATCGGTCACGGTTTTGTTTATCATTTCGATATATTTGAGCTATATTTGACCTCAATATATTATATCATATATTATCCTCAATATATTATCTCAATATAATATATTATATATATATATATCAGCTATCATACATTATTATCTTTTTGTTAAGAAAACTTTTGCTGGTATATTAGTTTGAAAAAATCGGTCACCAACTGGTCTATACAGTTGAAACATCATGGACATATTTAATATAATAATACTATTACTAGAGGTCCTGCAGTAGTCGAAATTCGACTATAATTAATTGGAATTGTAAGTTTGTACACTATTATGATTGTATTTTATACTTCTATAATCACAAATTTCGCCAAGACTACACTATAAAAAATATTAACAAAGACAAACAATATTTAATCTATTCTCAATTTGACAACAGACGTCAAGGACAAAAATTTGACAATAAATAGTATGCATGCAACGTAGTGATTACTTGCTCAGTGATGCATGCGTGCGTGTCTCTAATATATTAAGTGTATAATCTATGCGTGCGTGCGTCAAATACATGGTATGTAGTGTGTGTAATGTTTTTTTATTGATTTAATGTATCTTTTATGCATTATTTTTAAAAAATATTAGCATTCTCTTCTTCTCTATATTCTCTATAAGTGTGGAAAATTTCATACTCCTCCGTCAGCGCAATTTTTGTAAAAAGGGATACAAAGTTTTTGCTTCACGTATTAATATATAGATAATACTATTATAGAATAAGTTTACCACGAACATATATCATATTACATCGTAGGAGTCGTTTCAATAAATGGCTCGATTTGTTTTATTATATTATATAGTAGCCTTTATCCAGGGCTTCACTCGCGTTACTGTAGTAATGTATACTATATCCCTCGGAAATTTTCCCGATATTAATCAAATGAAAGGCATCTTATCTTTTTTTTATTGCTTAGATGGGTGTACGAGCTGACAGCCCACCTGGTGTTAAGTGGTTACTGGAGCCCACAACCTCTACAGCGTAAATGCGCCACCCACTTGAAATATAAGCCCTAAGGTCTCAGTATGGTTACAACGGCTGCCCAACCCTTCAAACCGAAACACATTACTGCTTCACGGCAGAAATAGGCAGGGTGGTGGTACCCACCCGCGCGGACTCACAAGAGGTCCTACCACCAGTAAAAGTTCTATTCTGTACCCCTAAGTATATGTAAACAAATGTTCACGATGTTTTGTTGTGTAGTTAAGACGTGAAAGTATAACAAACAAACAAACTTAGTTTGTCATTTATAATTTATCAGTAAACGCGGGCCCAGTTGGTGGCTGATCTTTGATTTGTTTTTGGCAGTTAATGGTGCTATTTTAGGGAAGGTTTTTTGGATTTGTGACGCGCGAATAGTAATATTGTTCACGGCCCAACTGGTAATAAGCGGTTACGGGGGCCCGCGAATGTCACAACGACTTGTACCTAACTTTGAGAAACGTTGTTCTTCACTTGTATAATAGATGTCCTACCGAGCTCTCAATACGACGCTATCCTTCGTCGTAGAACCCAGCAGTCTCATCACTCGATAAGAATACAGCGGTCGACTCATCTTATACGGACGCTTCGAAGCGGAATTTTCTATATCTTAACCACCATAACGCCCGTGGCTATTAATGCCACAGTAATATTAGTTTTGTATTGTGTCACGATTCCTTATCACCCAATGTCACTCATCGTAAAACCAAAAAGCCATTTCAATTGATAACACGTTGATAAGTGCATGCTTTGTTTATCTGTAATGTAGGTGTCTTATTTTATAATTATTTTAATGCTCTTAAGGTGCGGTCCAGCGGGGTAGAAAATGACTTTTGTATTTTTTTTTTTATTGCTTAGATGGGTGGACGACCTGGTGTTAAGTGGTTACTGGAGCCCACAACCTCTACAACGTAAATGCGCCACCCAACTAGAGATATAAGTTCTAAGGCCTCAGTATGGTTACAACGGCTGCCTCACCCGTCAAACCGAAACGCATTATTGTTTCACGGCAGAAAAAGGCAGGGTGGTGGTACCTACCCGTGCGGACTCACAAGAGGTCATGCTCTTACTGAGGCTAGTGTTAGCAAATTTTATTAGATTGAGCCCGTGAGCTCACCTACCCGTCAGGGCGTAGCTGGAATAGCCTTAGGCTAATAGGGCAGGCCAGCGAATAAGTAGGTGAAAAAAATACTTATTTAATACGCGCTCTTGAATTACTTCCCTGATGAAGACATAGCATCGTGTAAGAAATCAAATAAGTTTGGCTAATTAGTAAAGGTGCCATATTGTAACGTGACGCACGCCTGAGTATCACTACCCTACTTATTTCTATCGCCAAGCAGTCATACATTTAGGTTTGGAGGGTGGGACAGCTTAATGCCTCAATAATCCCTTAATAGCAGATGGGTTGTAAGCATCTGAGGAACAAAAGGAACCTCACGTTTGGGTCAATTCTGTTGCAGACCGGTTCGAAAGTCAAGAATCTGACAGTTGGTGATCGAGTGGCCATAGAGCCCGGCGTGCCGTGTCGGTACTGCGAGTTCTGTAAGACAGGACGATACCACCTATGCCCCGACATGATCTTCTGCGCCACGCCCCCAGTACACGGAAACCTCGTCAGATATTACAAGCACGCAGCCGATTTTTGCTTCAAGTAAGTATTCGCAAGGAATTGCGTACTCAAAGTTCCCGTGAGAACGAAGATTGGACAATAAACTTTGTCATTTTACGTTTACTACAATATGAAGGCATTCAAATATTTTTTCTCTTACAAACCAAATGAATTCGTTCATGTTATGTAGTAGGATATGTGTAGTCGACTCTACTTTCACAAGTGCCTCACCTGAGGGCCATTTATTATTATTATTATTTTTATTATTTTTTATTGCTTAGCTGTGTGGACGAGCTCACAGCCCACCTGATGTTAAGTGGTTACTGGAGCCCATAGACATCTACAACGTAAATGCGCCACACACCTTGAGATATAGTTCTAAAGTCTCAGTATAGTCACAACGGCTGCCCCACCCTTCAAACCGAAACGCATTACTGCTTCACGGCAGAAATAGGCGGGGCGGTGGTACCTACCCGTGCGGACTCACAAGAGGTCCTACCACCAGTAATTACGCAAATTATAATTTTGCGGGTTTCATTTTTATTACACGATGTTATTCCTTCACCGTGGAAGTCAATCGTGAACATTTGTTGAGTACGTATTTCATTAGAAAAATTGGTACCCGCCTGCGGGATTCGAACACCGGTGCATCGCTTCAACACGAATGCACCGGACGTCTTATCCGTTAGGCCACGACGACCACGAAATTTTTGAATCATATCAAACGCTTGTTTACACGCTCTTATTTTTTATGCACAGATAGGGTAACGAGCTCACGGTACACCTGATGTTAAATGGCTATAGTGGTACACACCTATGCGGGGCCCACTTACGCCTTCCCACCGACAATTACGCAATATGAAATTTGTGGGTTTGAATTTAACGAATCGAGTGTCTTATCCTTTAGGCCACGACGGGTTACTGTGTTGGGGGCCCGGACAGCGGCGAACAGAGAAAATGTGGCCATAAGCGCTAAAAGTAATTTCTATATAAATCGTAAACGTATGCTCAAAAAGAATACATATTTGGACCGCAATTCTAAGATCTACTTATGTTTAAACTGTTTGCTCATTTGTGAGCGTAGGCTTGACGATCGATCTCATTCGCAGGCTTCCTGATCACGTGACCATGGAAGAAGGAGCGCTACTGGAGCCCCTCGCGGTGGGCATTCACGCGTGCAAGAGGGGCGGAGTCTCGGCGGGACACGTGGTGCTGGTACTGGGAGCGGGACCCATCGGTCTCCTTACCATGCTCACAGCCAAAGCCTTTGGAGCACACAAAGTACTCATAATAGGTAGCAATGTTTGTTTGTTAGTAATAGTTTTTACCGCGCGACTTCACTACGATTCCTGTACCTGTACTTAACTTAGACCGGCAGATCAGTAAGACAGCGTGGCCCACGCATAGCTTAAGTTAAGTAAACATCCATCCAAACACAAAATCCTTACAATAAAGACATGTCATTTAACGAAAAATGTGATCTTTAGGAATGTAAAAAAAATAACATAAATCGTCCTTCCTGACATTGTTGCAATTACGTTACCTTTGAAATCATTTTCATTTCAGATATCCTTCAGAGCCGCTTGGATTTCGCCAAGTCGTTAGGCGCCGACTACACACTTCTCATAGGCAAGGACTCGAACGAGGCTGAGCTGGTGAGGAAGATTCATGAGATACTGGAGGGACACCCCGACGTTTCGTTCGATGCGAGTGGGGCCCAGGCCACAGTCAGATTAGCGTTGCTGGTTAGTAAAATATTTGTTCATTTTAAGTTATTAATCGATAATAAGTTATTAATTAACCGATCCTCAACCAACCTAAGTTATTAATTAAACGCTCTCTACACCAACGACATTCCCACACTCGAAGGGAACCTCCGAGCGTGGGAAACCGACGTGAAGTAGGCGCTGTTTGTCGATGACAGTACCTAATTCGCATCATCAAACTTCTCCTGCCGTTTAGAGGATGCAGAGGTTGTTGGACGTAGTGCTCCAGTGGCTGGACCGGTGGAGGGTCGTGGTTAACTTGGTGAAGACCGCGGCTATCCTCATCGGCCTGGTCTGCAGTCCCGGAACAGCTCAGTCTCCGTGGCATCAACGTAGAGTTTAGATCCAGCGTCCGGTACCTGGGGTTCGAGATCGACCGAAGTTTGAGGATATCCGTCCACGCGAAGACGGCGTTGGCGGCGACTCGCCATGCGAGGTTTCTCCTCCGGCCTCCAGATTACCGGACATGGCTAAATTCGGCATTTAAAAGACGTATGTCCATTCCCGTATCACGTACGCAGTTGCAGCCTGGTATCTCCTCATCATGGAAAGTTTGCGGGAGAAGGTCTAGCAGAATCTGTGTCTGCGTGCGAGTCGGAGAATGTCGTCAGAAATTACGTAATCGTTCAGGATCTGGGAGGGATGAATTATTTAATCAGTCATCATTCATAATTTATAATTATTAATTTACTGCATTATTAATTATATAGTAATATAATTTTTCGTTATATCTTGATACAATGATAGGTGTGATAAAAATAATTATACATCTCGTGTATATATGTGAGTATTATAATAATTTAAGCTCAGAAGCTTTCGTGATCTAAAGCACAAGTCGCCCGAGTACTGGTACCTAGTGACACGACAGTGGCGGAGCTCAGATCCCGCCGGCGGGTACCGCTTTTGAGAATCAAATATATTGTTGAAGCGAATCACTTCGATCTACAATCAAAAAATAACACCGTGTTATAAAAACCGAACCCGCAAAATAATGATTTGTGTAATGACTATACAATTGAGAGATGGATCTGAAGTCTCAAAGTTGGTGACAGCATTCACGTTATTGTCTAAGGTCTGCACCGGGAAACTTATCCTTAGGACGCGAGACTTCTATATTATGGTCTGGTTTCACTGATAATTAATAACCAATGTTTACTGTTCGCTAGGCCACGAAGTCTGGCGGCGTGGCGGTGCTGGTCGGCATGGGAGCGCCCGAGCAGACCGTGCCGCTCGCGGGCGCCCTCTCGCGGGAGGTCGACATCCGGGGCATCTTCCGATACGTTAACGAGTAAGTAAATACGTAGCACCAGACACGGGCACGATAGCAACACTAATAAATCACCACAATACGCTATCCACATATTGCACCTTTAGAATTGAAGTCGCTTAACTAAAAATTTTAAGAAACGATCTTTGATTTTTTTTATTACCTTTGTAGGCAGTTAAGCATACGGCCCACCTGATGGTGAGTGGTTGCCGTCGTCCATGGACTTCAGCAATGACAGGGACGTGGCGCCGGACTATATGATAGTGTATATACTTGTATATAGTAGTGCGTATGGTGTGGCGACGCATCGCCATGCGCAAGCGACTGTTCCTTAATAATATAATAATGTTTAATTTTAATTATGTCACTTGAATTTGCTATTGTACACTATGTTTTTATGCATATATATCTGTGCCAAATATTATCAATGTTTCACATCTGCCCGCCTTCCTGTAATGGCTCATTGTTTTTAAACAATTTTTATATTATGACACGTTCCCAGAAGACAAACCCTGCTCCATTATAGGCGTCTATATAAAACATATGATTATATCTTCAGCTACCCCACTGCACTAGCGATGGTAGCGAGTGGGAAAATAAACGTGAAGCCGCTGGTCACCCACCACTTCAGCATCGAGGAGAGCCTGGAGGCGTACGAAGTGGCGCGCCAGGGGGCCGGCATCAAGGTCATGATCCACGTCCAGCCGCGAGACACGAACAACCCACAAAAGTTCTGAATTGTTCCTCAAAAACACATGCAACTAAATGTATTGTTTTAACAAGAGCATACAGGTTCCAGTAGATATCATATAGTATTTTGTAACAATTTTTCCAAGGGTAGTCAATATGGATAACCCGTTATGTACTATGGCTGGGTCTGTTGTTTTTTTACTCATTACTTTTTGTACAACAATTGTCATCTCTATTAATTATATGAAATAATAAAGATGACAAATTAATTTATAAAGAAATATTATCCCGAAATTTAAAGTTAGATGACGATGAACCTTGCTTGGGCTATCGTTTATTTTTGTGCCAAATTGTAACGAATTTAATTCGTGTATTTAATTATTTCGTATATAAATATTGATATTATAATATAAAAATGTACGAAGCTCAGTGATAATTTTAACTGCAACTGTTTATTGATGGTTTTTTGATATACATAAGTTTCAAAGTAATGTAATTGACACAGGGTGCGCGCATTCCCAAAACCTATATAATATTTTATATACTGATACGTTGACATTTAAGCGATACCGATTGTTTAAACCATAAATGCTAAAAGTTTTCTAATTTAACATTTTGATAACCGGTAAACTGTTGTGAAGGTTACTGGAGGTCGCCCCCCGCGTCACACAAGGGCGTTGACCTCCCCAGTAACTTAATCATTTAAATATGTTTCTGATTTTTTTTTAATAAATGTGTTCGTGTATGTAATAAGTACTTATCGCCAGTCTTTTCCCCGATACCAGTTTTCTAGCAGAAATCATGAATTTATAATTTACATTTTTTTTGTGACATTAAATAAAATTTAAAACATGGGATCTTTTGTTTAAATACCATAATGAGAGATAAATGAAAATCCTGTCTTCACTTGTCCATAGAGATACAATATATGAATAAGCATAACTAAAGTCGAACAGAATTTCGTAAGTGCCTATTTAATTAGACAAACAACAAGACAATAAATTATAAATTGTAACAAATTATAAAGAATGGTAACGGTTCGTAATTTTCTAGACCGACTCCGCACAGCCAAAGAATTTTCAATAGCTTTACAATTGAAGCGCGTCCACCTAAGCTTAGCACCGAACCTCTCGACAAAGACAGATAATGTCGCCGTCCATCTGGATGCTTGAGCTGTTGCAGCAACACAATCTTCATTATGCATATAGGAATTTAATTTACATTTAACACGTTGAACGCCAGATGATACATTGAGTATTTTAATTCGGGCCACAGTGCTCACCGGTGAGCCTTATATTACTGAACTGTTCGAGCAGTGTATGTCACCCGCGAGCCTTTTAAAATATCTGAGCTAGACGGTAAAAGTCGCTAATTTTTATCTTCCGTGCAAATTATCGCATTTTTTAATTATTTAATTAGGCTTGGCTGGATGGTATATTATTCGACATTTGAGCGAAATAGGGGATACTTTTTTTTATCTGAACCCTTACCCGAAACTCCTACGGGGCCCCCGTGCCTAGTGTATGTGGGACTGGTCCGCGACTGCGAAACCGCGGGCCCAAAGATCTTTTCAGGACTCTACCCACTAAACGACTCCCCTGCACTCGTCACCCAAGCGTCCGATCCCGTCTGAGGCCAGAATCTGGATGAGGTAAGGTGGTTACCGCGGTCAACACTACAACCAGATGGCGCAGCTCACCCCAAGGAGGCCCAGCCGACGGAGCCATCGAGGCGAATCGAAGGCTCTGAAGCGTTGGCCGTCTCGATACGACAGCCTATCGGGCCGCCCCAACCTGTGCTGCTGGTGTCCCGGAATACCCCGCTGGACCAGAACCAGCCTGCCGGGTCGGGACGCGATAAAACGCCAACCGGTTGCTCTTTTGTTTTATTTCTGCTTCGTAGCACGCTAGAGTGCTGGTAGCGCGCCGCGCGGCCTCAGCCCTCTCAGATCGCCCCTTGACCTTCACCAGGGGGAAGCCGAAACCTACAGGGGCTGGGATCTACGCTCGTACTGTCTCCTCCAACCTCCGGCTCGATCACGACAGTCGGATCATAAGATCGGAATCATCAAATATTATACTTGCAAATAGTCCATAGTGTTCTTGTACATACCCAAAACACTTCTCAAGAATATTATTCAAGGACGAATTCCGATCCCACACCAGTTCTCGTAAATGTACACTGATGAGAAATTATTGTAAAACCAATAATATTCTAAGTTTTGTGACGAGGAAAAGTTTCGATAATAAATGAATAATAACATAGGAATGTTAAAACAATGATAAATTATATGAGTAACAAAAATATATAATAGAAACACTAAGCCTAATGATTCGTTTTTCTTGTATTCTTACGAGTATTCAAAAACCCGGTCAACTTCGGAGAGCTGTAAAACACAGATAAATTAGTGAAATTCAGCAAATGCATAGTGGAAATTATTTGTTAAAATACCTTCTATAAGATTGCTCTGATGTCAATTTATTTTAAAATGATCAGATAAAAAGTTACAAAACCGAAAATAAAATAAAATAAATAAATAAAACCTGTTTGTTATTTTTGTGTAAGCTTATACTAGCCGCTCCTACATATCCAAAAAATAAAATTGCTTCCTCTAAAAAACGCAACCCTAATTGTAACTTTTCAATGGACTACGTGCTGTTTGGAGGTTACTGAACGTTGTCACAGGGAAGCATAGGTGATAGCAAATGTGTGACTATACAAAAAAATGGCCTGTTTTTCTTGCGTGTTTCTTTGCTTACAGAACTAACTCCCATAACGCTTATTGATTAAATTGGCGAAAAATGATAAAATATCAACCAATAAAAAAATCAACAAATGATCAACCAATTTTTATGATGAAATACGTACTTAAGAAATGTTCACGATTGACTTTTACGGTGAAGGAATAACATCGTGTAATAAAAATCAAACCCGCAAATTTACAATTTGTGTAAGTAGTGGTGGTAGGACCTCTTGTGAGTCCGGACGGGTAGGTACCACCATCCCGCCTATTTCTGCTGTAAAGCAGTAATGCGTTTCGGTTTGAAGGGTGGGGCAGCCGTTGTAGCTATACTGAGACCTTAGAACTTATATCTCAAGGTGAGTGGCGGTATTTACGTTGTACATGTCTATGGGCTCGAGTAACCACTTGACACCAGGTGGGCTGTGAGTTCGTCCATCCCTCTAAGCAATAAATAAAAAGTTCATTCAAAGTAATAAAAGGACCGTCTACTGAATATCTCTGAACCTCGTTCCCATACATTTCTGTTGTTTTTCACTTTACTATTTACAAAACGGACACTCCTCCAACGCTATTATTACGATTGTAGCTCGTAGCTGCGTTCGTGGTACAGACTCATAATAGGTATCCATAATTATAATTTTTTATTTCATTCAGTAAAACCAAGAGTGTCAGTGAGATCTCACGCGTCCGACATGGCCACAGATAACATAACCGCTTTATTGTACAAAACAAATGATTTGCGTTTGGTAAGTCAATATTTATTTTTAATAACAAAAAGGCTCATAATAATTTATCAACGTTAATAGTAGTACTATTTACATTTAGACTAAAAAAGTTATCTTGGGAATATTTAAATTGCTATTTTTACTGTAATAAAGAACAAAACTCTGGTTTTAAAGGGTTTTATTGATAATATAGATTTAGGTTTTTTTTATATCGAGGTATTTGGATATAGTGTCAAATGAGTCGTCTATTATCAAAGGTGGCAATCTGTGCATTTGGACAAAAAAATTTTATTGATATGTCAATACAGATTTATTTGAATATAATCGTCTCCTTCAAAGAATACGGTTCAAAACCTGCATTAAATAAAGGTTAATAGTTAACCTGTTATTTATCTAAGATCTCGTTCCGAAGAGTTTTGTGACTGCCAATGGAATACAAAGTCAATAATTCGTTTTTCTGATTTACCAATCATTGTCCAAAAGTCAGATTGCCGCCTTTGATAATAGTCGACTCAAATATAGTAAAATTTAAAATCTAAAATAAATACTACACGCGCGTTAATCCACAAAAAAAATATCCCTCGGGAATAGTGCTTTTTTAGTATGTAACGGAATCTTTTTTTTTTTATGGTTTAGATGGGTGGACGAGCTCACAGCCCACCTGGTGTTAAGTGGTTACTGGAGCCCATAGACATCTACAGCGTAAATGCGCCACCTACCTTGAGACATAAGTTCTAAGGTCTCAGGTATAGTTACAACGGCTGCCCCACCCTTCAAACCGAAACGCATTACTGCTTCACGGCAGAAATAAGCAGGGAGGTAGTACCTACCCGCGCGGACTTTCAAGAGGTCCTACCACCAGTAAAATTTTTGAACACTATTTGACCCCCTTCGAAACGTCGGATTAACTCGAAATTTGGCACAGGTACGCATACTTAGTAAGGACCGATGACAATTCAATATTAAACAAAAAAATGAAAAATAAATTATAGTTTAAAAAAACTAAAAAGTACGCTTTTATAGAAAATCCAACTGAAAAATAGAAAATAAGTTTTAATAAGGGTGCTTTTCAGGCTATTATCAAAATAACCCTTCTAGTCATATCTGTTCATAAAATATTTATAACTATTGATATCAAGCACCCCACGCTTTTTTTACGATAAAATCATTTTTTCTTACACTATTTTTAATTAAAATTTATTAACATTTATTTTCTATTTTTTATTTGGATTTCTATAAAAGCGTATTTTTTTAGTTTTTTTTAAACTATTATTTATTTTCAATTATAAAATATGTCTATGTGTTTTTGTAACAAGGTATATGCAAAAATCACGATGTAAGACGTAGAATCGACAAGAACAAGAAACGATCTCTTACAAACTCTGGAATCATTTATAAAATAGATATTTCGAACACACATTAATCTTTATCTATAATAATAACTATTTGCCAGTAATCTGTTTTCAACCTTGGTTGATAGGCGAGCTCACGGGGCTCAGCCTGAGAGGATTTGCTAACGCTGCAAGAGCAGTGCTTCGATGAATCTACCGGGTCGGAATCGCGACTTGCCTGGAAAATCCGGCGAGAATCACAGTGGATTGCAACTAACCACTAACAATTGTTCGGGCGCCTACGAAATACACCTAACAGTCTAACCCATATATCAGCCCGCTGAGTTTCTCGCCGTATCCACCTATTCCAGTGAAACTGGAAAGGCCTTCAGGCTACCAGTAATACCTTCTCCCAAAAAAAAACCGGATTCAGAAAACGAAAAGAATCGAAACTTGGACCTCAATGTCGATTCTGATGAATGTTCATAACCATCATTCAATCATCATCTGGCTCTAGCTGTTTTCTACATGATCTTCAAACTCTATCTTCTCAATATATATTATAATATATTCAGACTAATTGACAATATATATTATAACTAGCTGACCCGGCAGACTTCGTAGTGCCTCAATTGATAAATAAAAGACCTAAACTTTTGTTTAAGATAAACTTAAAACAAACAAAAGGAATCCGTCCGACGGGGGACACATCAAAGGAAAAACAAAATTGTTATTTTTATTTAATTCCGAATATTTTTATATTTATCTAACCTTTTAAACCTTCTCTGGACTTCAACAAATAATTCAAGACCAAAATTAGCCAAATCGGTCAAGCCGTTTTCATGTTATGTCGTGACAACGGAAAACGGGTTTCATTTTTATATATATAGATATATTGAGACCTTGAAGTTATGTCTCAAGCTGGTCGTCGACAATCACGTTGAGACCTCGACAGGTCTGCTAATTGTATACAATCAGGTGGGCTTATCCACTAATCTAGAGCAACAAAAGAAGTATTCTATAAAGAAGTATTATAATAATAAAAAATCTGTTGGACGAAAATTTAAAAAAAATTATTCGCGTTTCTGATGTATCTAAAAATCGGAAACCTATTAAAGTTCCGGCACTACGAGAACGGTTTCGTTCTAGTAACGTCAACTTGTCATCGGTTTGAAAGGATCGGTATCCTTTATACATACATTGAAGCGTGATAATTATTCCCGATAATAATATGTATGCTAAGAAAAGTACCCGATTCTTAATAGTTAATAATAACTTACGGTCTACCTGGTGTTATGTGGTTACTGGAGCTCATAGACACCAATGATCTAAATACCGCCACCCACCTTGAGACATTAGTTCTAAGGTCTCATTTAATATAATATAACTCTATAGAATGATTTTAAAATTAATTAATACAATCGAAAACACCTCTGGATAACTGACGACCATAAACATGCTGACCTATAAGAGCAGCAGCAATATAGCAATATAGTAGGTAGAGTTCATAAATAAATAATCGGAGAAGATTATACCTATACCTAGTACGTAGTTTATTAATTGATATATTTGTTCGGAATTTTGTTTAAAAATTCAAACTGAATAATATTTTGGTTACAGGTACAAACACCGATCCCTGAAATATCTGAAGATGGTGAGTTGAGTACATTAATAAAAGTAAAAAATAACAGGATCTCTGAACTGTTATTATATAGAAACTAGTGTTTGTTGGTTGTACATTCAATACTTCTTTTAACAATGATGTATACAATCTTAAATGAACAAGTACTACTAGGTAGAAACGTTTTAATGATAAAAAATAAAAGTAAACGTGTTTTTCTATATTACAATTAAATATTTTCTCAGGTTTTAGCAAATCTCTTTATTCAATTTAAGTTGAAATATGTCGCAAATTTTAAATATTATAAATGCAAAAGTGAACGTGTATTTGTTACGCAATCACGACTGAAAATCCCTAAACGACATTATAAAATTTTGAAAGCACGTAGTTAAAGGTTCGTTAAAGAACATAAGATACCGTTAATCTAGAAATAAGTATTACTGCCAAGAGTGTTTTGCCTCTATTAACACGAATGAAAACACGTGTAATAACTAGAAAGTAGGGGACTCTGTGGTCAGCTCTAGTGCGAATATCACGTGGTTGTCATCGCGGTCTATTAAATATTATTCTTGCATGTTATTTGTAAATATTTCCTTATTTGTGAGTGTTTAACATTTATTTATTTAGTTTAGTTTATGTTTCTCGGTGTTGGTAAGTAGTTTTATATTCTTTAAATATCATTTTTTCTTACTTATTATAAATTAATTCTTTTTTATGGTGTACCCTCACTTATAAAATGTAATATGAATTCTGACAAAAATAAACCTCCCGATCCGGGGATACCAGAACATGATTCTGAATCCCGGGATAGTGAATCCCTAGGATCTCCAAGTTTTTCAACATTGACAGCTCCTTCCATTCGGTCAAGTTCTTCCTCACCTATTCCTGACGTCGAGCTATTACCAAATGAAGCCTCATCGCGGAAAAGAGGCCCAATCGCAGATGATCAGTCCATTAGACACAAAATAACTAGGATTGAAAATTCGACAAAATCATCGAAAAATAATCAACCTTCGACCCCGGCATACACTCGTAAATACCTATCATCAGATTTGGGACCTTTTGCAGTACATGTTTCTAAGATTGAAAGTGACCCCTCTTCAGGAGTATCAATCCACCCTGTAAAATTTGGTCAATTCATCTTTAAACATAACATTCCACATATCAGTAAAGACGGAATTAAAAAATTAGGCCGTAACAGGATAGTTGTGGAATTTACGATCTCATCTGCTGCAAACGATTTCCTAGAAAATAGTCTCCTACTTGAAAAAGGCTATAAAGCTTTTATCCCGTCTTATCAGGTAACTCGTATGGGAATTGCCAGGGGCATTCCCACAGATTTCTCTAATGAAGAGATACCAAACTATATAGATGTTCCATTAGGTTGCGGAAAGGTAGTTAAAGCTAGGAGGCTTAATTATAAAGTTAGGAACGAGACATCCTACGAATGGCGTCCTAGTGAGACAGTAGTTCTGACTTTTGATGGACAGCGGCTCCCTCGCTACGTTTATTGCTTCCATAACTCTATTGCCATAGAACCCTATAAATTTCCAGTGATACAGTGTTTTAACTGTTGTCGTTACGGCCATGTTAAAGAAGCGTGTAGATCAAATCCACGTTGTCATAAATGCGGCGGACTACATTCTAGCAATAGATGTTATATTAACGATGACTCACTGTCCTGCATTTTTTGTTCAGGCACACATTCCGCTTTAGATAAAAATTGTCCTGAGCAACAACGTCAACGCGAAATCAAAACACGTATGTCAGAAGAAGGAATATCTTTTCAGGAGGCTGCAAAAGGCATTGCCGCCTCTCAACGTCCATACTCAGAAGTTCTAAAACAAGCTCACGTTACAAGAGTGCCCACCCAAGATCCAATAAATCACATTGAGACTAATTCTTACAGAAAAACCGTTTTTTTAAAACCAAAACCTAGAGCCTCAATTCAAGGGGGTTATGATAAAAAAGCATATGAAAATATCATTCGAGAATTTAATATACCTACTCCTGAAAACGGTTGTGCTCTGCAGAGTTCTAAAACTATTTCCAACTCTACAGATGTCTCTAAAATATCAGATATCCTTGATCTACTACAACAAAGCCTAGTTACCTATGTATCCACCAATCAAAGTTTACCGTCCAACGTTGCCGAAAAACTATTCGAAATTACCCAACTTTTAATCAATCAAAACGGAAATCATTCTACAATGGAATATCAGGAGCATAGTTCATAAAAAAAATGAACTATGCTATCTGATTAATAAACACGAACCATCAATAGTCGCAATATCTGAAACATGGCTTAAGCCGTCAACGCCTTTTTATATTCCACAATACGCCACTTTAAGGCACGACCGCCCGGATGGATGGGACGGCGTGGCCCTATTATTCAGAAACTGCGTAAAATATATTCAAATCTCTTTACCGTCAATTGAGAATGTTTACATGCTAGCTGCCACTGTGTATTTCAAATCTAAAACTATTACATTACTTTCTATCTATATACCGCATCCTACTATTTCTATCATAACTGAACTTAGTAGAATAATTAACTCCCTTCCACCCCCAATTGTTATAGTCGGCGATTTTAATTGCCACAATACTCTGTGGGGTTCATACCGAAATGATAGACCAGGAGAAAAACTCTGTCAAATACTAGATGACGGTGATCTAGTTATTTTAAATGATGGCCGACCCACGCGTAAAACTTCTCCTCTTCAAAATCCTTCCGCGGTGGACTTGTCCATTTGTTCACCCTCTCTTGCACCTCTTTTATCATGGGACATAGACCAACACACTTATTGTAGTGATCATGCCCCCATTAAAATTTCTTTCCCCTCTTTTGGAAAAACTATGAGCCCTCCTTCTCTTTTTAAATATCGATTGAATGCGGCCAATTGGAGTGGCTTCCGAACCTGTGTGGAAAATGAAATAAGTTTAAAAGAAAGCGTCACTAACGCCAATGCACTCGAATGTTATGAGAATTTTGTCGATGTTCTACATTCTGCTAGCTCAACCAACATTCCATTTAAAAATATATCATCCAGAAAAATTCCCTCTCCTCCATGGTGGGATCAACAATGTACGGAGGTAGTCAAAGCAAGAAAATATGCTGAATTAAATTTTAATAAAAATATGACATTAGAAAATTATATCTCATTCCGTAAAATTGAAGCCAAAAGTAAAAGACTGCTAAATAGGAAGAAACGCACGGGTTGGCAATCTTTTTGCCAAAACGTTTCACCATCTACGCATCCAACTGTAATGTGGAACATGCTAAGAAGATACAAATCTAGCAAACTAGCCATCCCATCGCCTAAAACAAACTTAAATAGCTGGACCAAAGAATTTTGCAATAAGCTAGCCCCAGCTTATGTGCCTTGGTTTTCTGAACTCCCCATGTCCTATCATTTTACCCACTCTACTGATCTAGATGTTCCGTTTTCTATTGCAGAACTAAAAATGGTATTAGGCAATTTAAAAGATTCTACCCCAGGATTAGACGGTATCCCTTATTCCTTTGTAAAAGAATGCCCAGATAATGCTCTTTATCATCTTCTAACTATTATAAATTCATTTTTTGACACCGGTTCCATCCCGCCATCTTGGAAACACCAAATTATCCTCCCAGTCCTAAAACCTTCAAAAGACCCACTACTATCATCATCATATAGACCCATAGCCCTTTCCTCAACATTATGTAAAATCACAGAACATCTTCTGAAAAATAGATTGGACTGGTTTGTAGAGAGTCAAGGTATCCACTCTCCCAGCCAATTAGGGTTTAGAAAAGGTAAAAGTGTTATGGACTGCCACGCGCTTCTAATATCTGACATCCAGATTGCATTTTCCAATAAACACTCGGTCATATCAGTTTTCTTAGATATAGAATCGGCCTACGACAACGTACTAATTTCGGTGCTCAGGAACAAACTGTTCAAGCTGAGCATTCCCTGTAAAGTAGTACAATTTATATGCAATTTACTGGTAGAACGTAAGATCAGCTTTCGTATAGATGGCCTCTTATCTACAGAAAGAACTGTGTGGAAGGGACTCCCTCAGGGTTCAGTTATTAGTCCATTATTATTTAATATTTATACTTCGGATATAGGCTCCGCTCTCACAAATAACTGTGAAATTATTCAATACGCAGATGATATCTGCATCTATCGTGTGCACGAAAATATCAATGAGGGTTCACTTGATATAAATGCTTGTTTGGACTCTGTTGGTAACTGGTTATTGGACCACGGCTTTGACGTAGCTCCAATAAAGAGTCAAGTAGTATTATTTTCAAGAAAGCGTTCTCCCCCTAATATAAACATCGTATATCAAGGATATAGTATTCCACTAGTAACAGAGGCAAAATTTCTGGGTCTAATACTAGACGCCAAGCTTACGGGTTCGGCACACGTCGATAACACAGTAAAAAATGTGAAAAAAACATCAATGTGCTACGCGCACTATCTGGTACATGGTGGGGTGCCCATCCCTATAGTCAAAAACTCCTTTATAATGCTCTAGTTCGCAGTATTATAGACTTCGGCTCAATTTTCCTGCAGACCTCAACTAAAAGTATTCTGTCTCGATTAGACTCAGTTCAGTTCAAAGCCTTAAGAATAGTGCTGGGTGCAATGAAATCCTCCCCAACTCGAGCCCTACAGGTCGAAAGTGCAGAGCCGCCCTTAAGCCTGAGACGACAGTATCTTTCAGATCGATATACTCTCCGTTTAGCTCAAATACACCCTAATGCTATTATATCAAAATTATCTGCTCTTCAAAATTGTATGACTTCAAACTTCTGGAATAGTAGGGAACAGCCCTGTCTCATTAAAAGTGTAAATTATATTGATAGCTTCCAATCTCCCTTAATTCAATCCGACACCCTCCCTATTTTCAAAATATCATTTAAGGCCCTCTGCCATTCCCCCACAGTTTATCTAAACATAGGTTTAGAAAAAAATACAAAAAACGCCAACTTAAAATTTTTAAACATGGTAGAAGAAAAATGGCCACGGTGGAATTTATTTTTCACCGATGC
Source organism: Bombyx mandarina (assembly GCF_030267445.1). Classification (NCBI taxonomy): domain Eukaryota; kingdom Metazoa; phylum Arthropoda; class Insecta; order Lepidoptera; family Bombycidae; genus Bombyx; species Bombyx mandarina. The sequence goes on from NC_143227.1 coordinate 1,639,812, forward strand.
CTCGAAATTAGTTTCAAATGATAACACTGGTGCTGCCTTCTATCACCCAAACGCAAATCATTACAAATTGCACAAACTACCCCCAGAAACCTCAGTATTCACGGGCGAGTGTATTGCATTGATAAGTTGTCTAAAGTTCATCATGCAGCACTCAATCAACTACTCCGCGATATTCAGTGATTGTTCTAGTGCTATTCAAGCCATTTCAAAGAATCCGATAAAGAATTGTTTAGAAAATCCGCTAGTTTGTATAATCAAAAACCTGTTGTTCACCTGTCATCAAAACAACATTAAAGTTGAAATAGTTTGGATCCCTTCACATACAGGAATTCTTGGTAATGAAACTGTGGATCAAATGGCTAAAGAAGCAACACATAGTGGTGATTGTGAGTACTACGCGAATGTAAGTCGTGATCTTATTCATAATATTAAACTTAATCTCGTATCAGACTGGCAAAAGCAATGGGAAACCTACAAATATCAATATTCTAAAATAAATCCTAGTGTCTTTATCAAACCTTGGTTTTATAAGTTCAAAAAATTCAACAAGCAAATAACTAGTGTACTTATCAGGCTTCGATTGGGTCACTTTTGCTCACCACAATTTTTATTTAAGCTAAAAATTAAACCTTCTCCTATGTGTAGTTGCGGTAAATCTATCGGTACTTTAGATCATATATTTCTGGAATGCGCTCTTAATGTTGAATGCCCACCACTATATTGTTTACTAACTAACACTAACATCCCGTTCCCAGTTAATATGAACTATCTCTTAACATTCCCTAATCCTAAAGTTGTAAATGCATTAGCTTATTTTATTTCCCGCAATAACATTAAACTGTAAAAATATTTACAAATTTTTCTCCAGTTCTTATTCATCTCATCTGCTACAATCTATATCTATCTATATCATTGATATTCTATCTACCTGACATTGGCAGAGTAATTCGTAAAAGAAGAGACTCGAGCCATAAAAAAAAAAAAAAACTAGAAAGTAATATTTATAATAATAAGTTATTGTGAAATTTGCGTTCCTTTGCACACAAAAGATATTAAGGATCTTAAAGCATCATCTCGTAGTTGAGTGTTATCTTCATAATAAGATAATCTCAGGATTCAGATAAATAACCCATTTTGATTCAAATTACGTGTAACAAAGTCAACGTCTGCGTAGAGAAACTTGGCGTGAGGAGCACATGACTGAAGATGGGCGATCGGATTCACTTTATGTTGTGACGTTACGAGTCATAGTTTCTGTTGGTCCCCAGAGGTACTGCTGCGCATGGACTGCGTGGGTATCTGCGGGTCAGACATCCAATACTGGCAGAAGGGTCAATGCGGACACTTCGTGCTGCAAGAACCAATGATCATGGGACACGAAGCTTCAGGAGTAGTGGCTGAGGTAAAATAGTGGTAATTTCTTTCAATTTAGACTAATATACTATTTGAAGTTTGTTCCTTAATACAGGGTGTATCGGAAGCGAAGACGACTCTGCTAATTCTTGAAAATTTGGTTTGTTATTTGTTGTTCGTATTCGCGAGATAGTTTCACTCTGAATATACAAAAGACAAACACACCATTTCAACAATATCTATAATGTGTACAATATTAAAATATAAACCAAAAGTAAAGTAAACAACACTAGGCGCTACAAGATACAAATTAAAACTAAAAAATTACGTTTTACATTCAACTTAAATCGACGCACGCCAATCTTGTTGCATGACGTCACGGGACACCTGCGCGTTCGGGAACTCCGATCGCGACCGATGACGCCCGAGTGCGACCGAATGTTGCACGCTACAAAAACATTAATTTACGATCGTACAACTACAAAACTATTGTTCGCGTGACACGCAATGTAACACAATTAAGAAAACAGCTGACTGGTAACATACAAGTTCGAACGAACGTCGTCGTTATTTTCAAAACAACAAGTCTGATTCTCAGTCTGACAGCTCAGAAAATGAATTACATTTCCATGTACTGTAGCATTTTAATTTAACCTTAAAAACCTTACTGGTGGTAGGACTTCTTGAGAGTCCGCTCGGGTAGGTACCACCACCCTGCCTATTTCTACCGTGAAGAAGTAATGCGTTTCGGTTTGAAGGGTGCGGCAGCCGTTGTAACTATACTTGAGACCTTAGAGCTTATATCTCAAGGTGGGTGGCGCATTTACGTCATAGATGTCTGTGGGCTCCAGTAACCACTTAAAACCAGGTGGGCTGTGAGCTCGTCAACCCACACAAGCAATATATAAATAAAAACTTCGTACACCCCTATAAAGGATAAATTTGAAATTATGTGAGGGTGATCAAGAGTTTTTTTGCTCTAATAGGGTAGACGAAATCACGACTCACTTGTTATTAATGGTTAACAGAGTCCTTATCGACTCATTCACCATTTTTATGAATAGTGACTTGTATGCCGCCGCCAACCCAGAATCATTAGTTTCTTTTAAACCATAACGTATGTTTTGTGGTAACGATAGCCCGTCCATGCTCTCAATATCTATCTAATTACCAAAGTACTTATCCAAATCTCTAAAATTTGCAAGTTTTATTTTCTTACACGATATTCCGTTTGCAACATAGAAGTCGAGTGTGCATATGTGTGTTCCAGTTTCTTACATAAAAATTTTAATGTAGACAATTGCTCATTTAATGGGGAAGGATCCTGATTCCAAGTGTTCAGTTCCCAGTGTGGAAGATGCTTTTCATATTATTATGATGGAGTGTGCGCGGAACGATGATTTGAGACAACAATTCTTTGCAAAATATGCAGATTTTCGAAAAGTTGGAGATGTAAATTACGTATTAGCCTTTCCGGAATCCGAAATGGCTAAGTCACTTTATAAAATAGTTTTAGTGGGCCTTCAGAGACGATAACAGTTTCCCTTATTTTTTTATATAATTATTTTGTTACTCTCTTTTGTTGCACAATGGAGTGGCATATTCACTAGGTGAATAATCTCCTTAAATAAAGATAAAAAAATGTAGACAAAAATTCAATCGTTATAGGTCAAGGTACACACGATTTTGACGAATTACATATTTAATTAGAGGTATACGAGGTGTAGGTGTCGCAATCGTTCTGGAAGTCGTATTACCGGATAATTTACCCACCTACCGATCTTTATATAAGCGGAGAAAACAATACGTATTTTGTAAGCCTATGTCTGCTTTTAAAAGGTGCATATTTCGCAAGTTTGCAGCCTAATTAAAACTGAAATTGGACAATCAATTGCACCCGATCGATGAAAGATCTTCCCTTTGTCGTTAACCCAATTCCAAAATATTCCAGTGCCACTCGAAGTTTATCATCAAATGTTTATTTAATTAAGAGAAAGATAAAATGCTTAATAGAAATATTACGACGAAGTAGTTAAACATATGTACATACACATAGCTTATCATGATATCGCACACGAATAATTTAACATTGAACTTATTGAATTTCATTAATTTAACAGGAACTGTCTTGCATGAAGCGTCAAATACGGCTCTCAATTGATCGGTTGAAATTTAGTAGCTGGCCACAAAATACAAAAATGCGGGATGATATTTTTCGAACCCACGTTTTGAACCGCGCCTACGTGGTCCTTGTGTCCAAGACCTACGTACTCACGGATAAATTTCAAATTCAGATCGCGTTCTAACTTCTTCTCTATGTTAATGAATCTATGTTCTGCTGCTCCATATAAAACAACAAGTTCATAAAAAGGTTGCAACACATAGTTTATGCTAAATCTACTTTTCTTATCCCGGGTATAGTCGCGATTAAACAATGTCCCGATAATATGTTATTTGGATGCTGTGATTCGTCGATAAGAATGCTTTCTATCTCCAAGAAAGACCGCGTCTCTTGCTTCAGGCTCCAAAAAAGGCAACAAACGTCTAGAGCGTCTCGAGCTCTATGACCTTAAGTAGAGACCTGACCTGCAATAACGTAACTGAAAAGGGAATGCAATGCCAGCGGCATATCCTTATCTTGTCACACGAATTTTTCTCCATCATATATTTGAGGAAACAGATCTCTGGCCAGTAGTATATCAATGGGAACCGGTGTACCAAAAGTTGGATCAGCAAGTGAAATATTTTGAAATATACGGATCACATCATCTAAGAGAGACCTAGTTGGTAAAATTTCGGCTATTTTTCTCACTATGACTACATCTGTGCTAAGATAGGGCTGTTGCACCGACGAAGCTTTATAGTAGAGGTAGTTAGTCCCAGATCTTTAATAGGCTTGGCACCTATCGAAATCACACTTTCTTCGCCCCAGTCCTAACCTTAACGCAAAGTCTTGAGTTATGTATTATTGTTCACGGTCCAACTGGTAATAAGCGGTAATCGGGGTCCGAAAGCACCACAGCGACTCGCCACCAAACTTTGAGAAACGTAGTTCTTCACTTGTATATCGGATGTTCCAACTGATAATACATTGATAAGTGCATGCTTTGTATATTTGTAATTAAATGTAAGTGTTTTATTTTATAGCTTTAATGCTCTTAACAGAGTGCGGGGGTAAAAAAAGAAGATACTTGTTAATCTTTTCAAAGCTTTTCATTTTTCTTTAGAGTACATACTGACTAGACTAAATAGAGGCTATCGTGGCTTCAAAAATAAGATTTCCGGTACCGAAGTCACAAGAGCGTGTCGGAGTAAATACTTATTTAATACGCGTTCTTGAACTACTTCCCTGATGAGGACATAGCATCGTGGAAGAAAACAAATAAGCTTGGCTAATTAGTAAATGTACCATATTGTAAGACCGCACGCGTGGGTACCACCACCGTGCTTATTTCTACCGCAAAGTAGTCATACATTTAGGTTTGGAGGGTGGAACAGCTTAATGCCTCAATAATCCCTTAACAGCAGATGGATTTAAGCATCTGAACAACAAAATGAACTTCACACTTGGGTAAATTCTGTTGCAGATCGGTTCGAAAGTCAAGAATCTGACAGTTGGTGATCGAGTGGCCATAGAGCCCGGCGTGCCGTGTCGGTACTGCAAGTTCTGTAAGACAGGACGATACCACCTATGTCCCGACATGATCTTCTGCGCCACACCCCCGGCAAACGGAAACCTTGTCAGATATTACAAGCACGCGGCCGATTTTTGCTTCAAGTAAGTACTCGCAAGGAATTGCGTTTTGAAAGTTCCCGTGAGAACAAAGATTGGACAATAAATATTGACATTTTACGTTTATCACAATATGAAGGCATTAAAATCTATTTTCTCTTTCAAACCAAACGAACGAATTTCTATGTAGTACCTACTTAGTCTGGCCATAAATACTGTTACAAAGGAAAACAAAAAAAAACTATGGCAAATAACATTTATTACTTTTATAGTGTGTTAATATATTACATAAATATAAAACAATTTAAAGTATAAAAAGCTTATCACGCACTCTTTCGATGGGAAAATTTTTCACAGCCAATCGTACGGATTGTTTTAGGGACTCCAAATTATGATAGCGTTTAGAGCAAGCCGTAGTCTCTAAAACCGACCATAAATCATAATCCCGCGGATTAAGATCGGGACTAGACGACGGCCAGTCTTCAGCTCTGATGAAGTCCGAAACGTTCGTTCCCAACCAAGACTATGTAGACCGAGCTTTAGTATCTTGATACACTTGTGCCGATTTTTTGATACCTTTTTCACAAAAGTATGGCCCAGGCACTCCTTCATAGCTAATACCACACCAAACCATCACTGAAGTCGGATAGTGCCCACGTTGCACTCTGTCGACTAATTGGGAAGCTTCCTTAGAGCTTTGAGCATAGACACGGTCATTTTGTTTGTTAAAATGTTGCTCAATTGTAAAAAATTTCTCATCCGTAAACAAAAATTTTCTATGACCTCCCTTTGCGTACCGCTTCAGTAGTTGTTTCGATTTTACCACCCTATTCTGTTTTAAATTATCAGTTAAGAAATGACCAGTACGTCTCTTATAGGCTGCAAGTCCTAAGTCATCTTTTAAAATACGCGACATGGTTCTAGGTGCTATCTTCATCTCCCGAGATAAAATCATTTGCTTTCGGACAGGATTTCTTCGAATTCTTTCCCTTACTGCTTTGACCACCTTTTCGTCGAACACTACGTGGACGGCCAGATCTTTTCTGTCACAAACAGAGGAGGTCTCATTACACCTATTAATAGCCCGGTACACAAACATTTTACTAATACCAAGCGTATGGAGAGTTTTAAAAATTGCATTTGGCTCCATACCTATTTTGTGTAATGCAATCACAGCGATTCGGTTCTCTTTATCACCCCACTCCATTTTAATATCGCAAAATATTGTACAATATATTGGCGCCAAAATGAGAAAGCTCAATGAGCAATCATTTAAAAATGACAGATTCCAAATTCAAATGTAATATTTTGTATATTTTTATAACAGTATTTATGGCCAGACTAAGTATATGCAGTCCGACTCTACCTTCACAAGTGCCTCGCCTAAGAGACATTTATTATTTTTGAATCATTGCAAACGCTTGCTCAACCGGTCTTATTTTTTATGTACAGATAGGGTAACATATAGGTAAAGTAGGGTAGCTCATGGTACATCTGGTGTGAAATGGTTACCCATCCATGCGGGCCCACTTACGCCATCCCACCGATAGCGGATAACTCAATATGTAATATGCAAGTTTGATTTTAACGAACAGAGAAAATGTGGTCATAAGTGCTAAAAGTAATTTCTATAAAAATCGTGAACGTATGCTCAAAAATAAAATATTGGACCGCAATTATATTAAGCGTAGGCTTGACAACCGACTTCATTCGCAGGCTTCCTGATCACGTGACCATGGAAGAAGGAGCGCTATTGGAGCCCCTCGCGGTGGGCATTCACGCGTGCAAGAGGGGCGGAGTCTCGGCGGGACACGTGGTGCTGGTACTGGGAGCGGGACCCATCGGTCTCCTTACCATGCTCACAGCTAAAGCCTTTGGAGCACACAAAGTACTCATAATAGGTAGCAATGTTTGTTTGTTAGTAATAGTTTTACCGCGCGGCTTCACTACAATTCCTGCAGTACCTCTCACAGCATGTGTGCATAATTTCATGATAATCGGTTGAATAGTTGAATTATAATTTGCGTAATTACTGGTGGAGGGCCTCTTGTGAGTGCGCGCGGGTAGGTACCACCACCCCGCCTATTTCTGCCGTGAAGCAGTAATGCGTTTCGGTTTGAAGGGTGGGGCATATTAACGATATGACGGTGGTGACGGTTTTTTTTTTTCTTTTTTTATTGCCCTTGTAGGCAGACGAGCATACGGCCCACCTGATGGTGGGTGGATATCGTCGCCCATGGACTTCAGCAATGCCAAGGGCAGAGCCAAGCCGCTGCCTACCGCTACCGTTTCGTCAGCGTAACTGTGCATGATTTGTTCCCAGTTATTTATTATTAATATTTTAATAATCATTATATAATTAATTAATAGCTTAAAATTAACAAATTTACTAACCAGCAAAGCTAATCTGATGGTGGTCTGGGCCCCACTCACGTCGAACGACACGTCAGGATGTCCCTCCAGTATCTCATGAATCTTCCTCACCAGCTCAGCCTCGTTCGAGTCCTTGCCTATGAGAAGTGTGTAGTCGGCGCCTAACGACTTGGCGAAATCCAAACGGCTCTGAAGAATATCTGGAATGAAAACGATTTCAAAGGTGGGTGGCGCATTTACGTTGTAGATTTCCATGGGCTCCAGTGACCACTTAATACCAGGTTAACACGGTAGGCAGCGGCTTGGCTGTGCCCTTGGCATTGCTGAAGTAAATGGGCGACGGTAACCACTCACCATCAGGTGGGCCGTATGATCGTCTGCCTACAAGGGCAAAAAAAAAAAAAAATGTGAGCTCGTCCACCCATGTAAGCAATAAAAAAAAAGGTAACATAATTGCAACAATGTCATAAAAAAACGATGAAAAAGCAATATTATTTTTTTATTTTCTTAAAGATTACACGTTTCGTTAAATGACAGGTCTTTATTGTAAAAGTACTTTGTGTTTGGATGGATGTTTATTTAATTTAAATTATACGTGCCACGTTGCCTTACTGACCTGCTGGTCTAAGTTAACTCATACAGATATTTGTGAAATAGAGTTTGTTTGTCACGCTTTCAGATTTTTTTTATTGCTTAGATGGGTGGACGAGCTCACAGCCCACCTGGTGTTAAGTGGTTACAGGAGCCCATAGACATGTACAACGTAAATGCGCCACCCACCTTGAGATATAAGTTCTAAGGTCTCAAGTATAGTTACAACGGCTGCCCCACCCTTCAAACCGAAACGCATTACTGCTTCACGGCAGAAATAGCCAGGGCGGTGGTACCCACCCGCGCGGACTCACAAGAGGTCCTACCACCAGTAATTACGCAAATTATAATTGTGCGGGTTTGATTTTTATTACACGATGTAATTTACGATTATTCCTTCACCGTGGAAGTCAATCGTGAACATTAATTAAGTAAGTATTTCATTAGAAAAATTGTCACTTGCCAATGGATTTCGAACACCGTTCGTCGCTAAATAATAATAATAAATGCACCGGACGTCTTATTCCTAGGACACGACGACTTCTATAATATGGTCTGGTTTCACTAATAACCAATGTGAACTGTTCGCTAGGCCACCAAGTCTGGCGGCGTGGCGGTGCTGGTCGGCATGGGAGCGCCCGAGCAGACCGTGCCGCTCGCGGGCGCCCTCTCGCGGGAGGTCGACATCCGGGGCATCTTCCGATACGTTAACGAGTAAGTACATAGGTACGTGACACCAGACACGGGCACCATAGTAACACTAGTAAATCGCCATAATGATTTTCTTCATTTTTCATCCTTAAATCAAATTTCTCTTGTAATTGGGAATGCTGTGTATAAGAGAAAAAACCCTTCACATATGTATATTTTAAATTATACATCGATTTTTTTTACATCCTTCATTAAAAATAAAATATAAGATATCTAGTTAATATGTTACTGCCATCTACAGGAGCAACGGAAACTTATTACAAGCCATCTAGTGCCCGACGCCCGTAAACAGAATATGTCTAAGAGAAACGACCTAGCTCGCTTTCTCCCTCTCACTAAGGTCGAGTGGTTCGCGAGACGCCCGGTGTATTTTCTTACTCTCGCTCGTCCTAAATTTTATCTTTTCTCTCTAACCGTAACAAATCTGTCGCGAGTTAAATTTCAACTCTCAACGCACCTAAAGAAGTTTCACTACAAAAACATATCGTTAAATCTTCAGCTACCCCACTGCACTAGCGATGGTAGCGAGTGGGAAAATAAACGTGAAGCCGCTGGTCACCCACCACTTCAGCATCGAGGAGAGCCTGGAGGCGTACGAAGTGGCGCGCCAGGGGGCCGGCATCAAGGTCATGATCCACGTCCAGCCGCGAGACACGAACAACCCACAAAAGTTCTGAACTATTGCAACTAAATTATTCTAAAAAGAGTATACAGATTTCAGTAGGTATCATATCGAGGGCTGAAAGGCTTTGGTTTAAGCGGTATTTCGCTTAATACGCCACAGTTATCTTTGTGATTAAAGGTGCGTTTTATTTGGTACTAGCATCAACAATTCTATGTTTTTGATTGAACTTCAATTAAGCTTACTACATTTAAATAGCTGAAGAAGTTTTTTTTTTGTTATTATATTTTTTCCAAATTTTAAGCTTTAAATGGCTCTTCTGTAAAACTGCAAAAAGTCGCTTTAACCAAATGGCTTTTCACCAGTCAATATAGTGTTCTGTAGCAATTTTTCAAAGGGTAATCAATATGGACATCCCGATATGTACAACAATTGTCATCTCTATTTTAAGAAATAATAAAGATGACAATTCATCTCTATTATATGAAATAATAAAGATGACAACTATGTTATTAATTTCTAAAGAAATATTATCCTGAAATTTAAAGTCAGATGACAATTGCCGATAATTTTTGTGCCAAATTGTAACGAATTTACTTTTCGTGTATAATAAATATTTATATTATAATATAAAAGTGTACGAAACACAGTGATAATTTTTAAATGCAACTGTTTATTGATGTTTTTTAGATATTTATATAAGTTTCAATATAATACTATTAATATAATTTACACAGGGAACGCGCGTTCCCAAAACCGATATAATATTATATGTACTGATACGCTGACATTTAAACAATAGCCAATGCTAAAAAATGTTTTTATAATTTGTTAATCTGAAAACCCGGAAACTGTCGTGAAGACTACTGGAGGTCGCCCCCCGCGTCACACATGGGCGTTGACCTCCCCAGTAACTCAATCATTTAATTAATATTTCTGATTTTTTTTGAAAGAAATTTATTCGTATATGTAATAACTACCTATCGCCAGTCAATTCTTAAGTTTCCTAGCAGAAATCGTGAATTTATAATTTACATTTTATTTATTTTTTGTATGTTAATAAAAAAATGTTAAAAAACAGATCATTCGTTTAAATACCTTAAAGAAACGTGTTTTTTTTTAATTTTTTTTTTTTATTGCTTAGATGGGTGGACGAGCTCACAGCCCACCTTATGTTAAGTGGTTACTGGAGCCCATAGACATCTACAACGTAGACGCGCCACCCACCTTGTGAGATACAAGTTCTAAAGTCTCAGTATAGTTACAACGGCTGCCCCACCCTTCAAACCGAAACGCATTACTGCTTCACGGCAGAAATAAGCAGGGCGGTGGTACCTATCCGCGCGGACTCACAAGAGGTCCTACCACCAGTAATTACGCAAATTATAATTTTGCGGGTTTGATTTTTATTACACGATGTTATTCCTTCACCGTGGAAGTCAATCGTGAACATTTGTTGAGTACATATTTCATTAGAAAAATTGGTACCCGCCTGCGGGATTCGAACACCGGTGCATCGCTTCAACACGAATGCACCGGACGTCTTATCCTTTAGGCCACGACGACTCCTAATAATCAAGAGATTTTCAAGTTAGGGTATTTTGCAGCTAAATTCTTCAAAACGATCCTATATTTTTTATAGATTAGGAATAAATGAAAATCCTGCCTTCACCTGTCCATAGAAATACAGTGTATACATTTCTATAATATCTATAAGCATAACTAAAGTCGAACAGAATTTCGTAAGTGTCTATTTAATTAGCTGTAAGAAATTATATAGAATGTCAACTTTTCCTAGTATTTTCTTGCCTCGTCACAACCCACAACGTGCATTTAATTCGCGAAGCAACTGCTCTGGAATTGCTACGTCTCCTTTGGAGGTGCTTCTGACCGAGCCCGTAGTGGCCCACCTGTCCTGGTGAATCTAAAAAGACTTCCGGGCCACCAGTAATCCTTCAATCATACCGCCATCCTCGTGGCAACAGCCGCAAGTCGTTTTGATCGAAAAAACCTTTGTATTTAATGTACGTTTTTGTTATTTGTATTATGTATATAATACATAATACAAATGTTATATACGTGTAATTATTGTTTTATTTGTTATTGCCTAGATGGATGAACTAACGTACAGCCCATCTTACGCACTGCACAGTTATCCTAGCCCATATACCTCACAGCGTAGAAATATTAGTGGCATTCTATAACGTCCCAGCCTTCAGGCAGGATCGTGTGACATATGATATGATATGATTATTTTCGCCCGAAATGGGCAACATGATGGTACCGCCTTGTGTGAGCTCACAACACGTCCTAATACCAGTAAATGCTATTTGGGCATCGCAGTGTGCTGACGTGATACACAGAGAATGTAGCTCCAATGAATCTCTTAATCGCCTTTTACGATACCCACGGGAGGAGACGCACTGGTGCTTTTCTAGACCGATTTAAAGACTAGACTAATTTAAAGTTGAAATACCTGAAAACAAAATCTATTTTAACGAATCTAGCTATATGATTGTAATGATTTTAATAGACCTAGAAATATATTTTTTTTGCGCATCGAATATGGTTATTGCCGATCATTTATGTATAAAACAGTTATTGTCGCTTCGTCACGGTTGCCTTTCAAGCGTCGATATGTATTATCTGTGGTTATGGCCATGTTTTCATTCATAATGGGGATTTATCTTATGAAGCATAGCTCTAGGAAAATGCGTACTCTTAAAGAAGTATGTAACGGTATTCTCAATTATGTTACAATAACAGCTATCACAATTTATAAGAGTAGTTGAAGTTTGAAGACCCCTAGCCTCTGCAGTCTACTCGTATTTTCTGATTAGTATAGTCTACTTCCGATTTGTAGAATATTATAGTTTCAACATACATAGTTTTAAGCTTTTGAGGGATTTTATGCCTTTTAGAGTTTATTCCAGATTGTGTATTGAATTTCTTTCACTAAAAAAACCTAACGCTATTATAAAAATTCAGAAGAATTTATATCGATCGAGCGCTCCTACAGACGAACATCCCTAATTTTTATTTTAGAGAAGATTTATTATCTGCGTCCAAAGATATCGCGCTCTCGTTACGATTTTGTAATCATTTCTCAAATAATTATCGAAGTTAACGGGTTGCAAGATGACTGAGAACTACGCTGCTGTGTTACACGGAGCCAACGACGTCAGAATCGTGAGGCTCTTTTTACTATCAATATTAATTATATACAAAATATTTAATATGTGTATTTAAATTACTTTATATTTAATCTTTAAAACAAAGACATTAAATTGTTTTATATATAGCTTCTAATTACGTCCAGCTTGTCTTGCGAGTGCACACACGTAGAACGTGTCTATAATTGTGTTCGAAATTAACCTGAGTTTATAAAATTTGAAACCATTGTGTTGATGCATTAATTGATACATATACAGTAGTAGTCATAAAATAATGAAATCTTTCACTTCAATTTAGAGCCTCTTCTAACTGTTATATATCGTCCTTAAAAGCTTGGATCCTCTGGATGCAGGCAGCCAGGACTGATCTTTGTGGCGAAGCTTGGCGGAGACCTATGTCCAGCAGAGAACGTCTGTGCGCTGACAGAACAGAAGCTTGACAATTTGTTTATTTTTTTTTTCTAATGAAAGTACCATAAATGAATTACGATCTATTAAAGACGAGGAAGAATATAAAACTCTTAATTGAACACAGTAGAAAATGCAAAATTAGTTAAATAAAGTAAATATGATAAGATGACTAGTGTAACAATTGGCGACATTAGCAATATTTACAAGGCAAGCTTGTATTTGTGATTTTATTCGTCAATATAAATGTAAAAAAAAACATACTACGCATACTAACTGTTATATAATAAAAACAAATACAACAAACTGAATTATAATTTTATTTTTACGTTGCCTTATCACATTGACCTTTTGAGGAATGATAATGGGACGATATATTTTGATGAAAACTTTCATAGAGCTGTTATAATATAAAATTAATAGTTTTTTTATTATTATTTACTACTTATGTCATTTAATTTCAGGAGAAAATTCCAGTGCCCGAGATAAACGATGACGGTAAAAGTTTTTTTTTTTTTAATTTGAGATATTCGAAAAACGAGAAGTTTCCTTCACACTTAAGATCGAACCCTCGAGTGTATTACACAATAAGTAATTAAGTACACAAGTACTGTCTTATACTTCCAACTGGAATCCATGTCTATCAGGAAATGTTACTATTAGCTGTACGAAGTGTAATCTGGAATGCACCAACATTTGGGAAGAATCATTAACACGCTTCTATTAACATGATCTGTATCTATTTCACAACTCCACAAAAAAAATTCGTTCTTTGTCCTAACATTGAAACTAGGTTTTTCCGATTAATTATTCACAAAAACGAAAATAAAATACCTTTTTTGGTATAAAGTTTGCTTTTGTGATAGTTATAGTAATAATACTCATATTTAATTTTTTTTATAAATTTTAATTAATTTTAATACTTTCAAAAAAACCGCGCTATCAGAGTGGGGTGTTTACACAGTGCCCCTAGATGGCACTCGAGTCATAAACAGCGATCAGTGAATAACGATGCTGATGCATTTTGTTTCATATGTGGTCAATTTATTAAAGTTCAAAAGCAAACTGCTTCATGCCATGTATATTTTTCTCGTCTAATTACGATCTAAAATATCGAAATTTTATGTTTCGCATTCAAAGCCAAATTTGGTGTTGACCCGTGAATTTTTTATGTAAGAGACATTTTTCAACGCACCAATTTAACGTTCGATTTCCTTGAAAATATGCTCACGTGTAAATAACATTAAAATCATTTTATTACTTTAATATTCTGACAAGGATCAGCAGGATTAAATTGTTTTTAATTTATATTTTTGGCTTATTATTCAAGAGCGTTTTTGTAGTATATAACATTTGTCGTTTGTTGTTGTATTTTTATAATAATAATATTATTTTTTTATTGCCTAGATGTGTGGACGAACTCAGAGCCCACCTGGTGTTAAGTGGTTACTGGAACCCATAGACATCTACAACGTAAATGCGCCACACACCTTGAGATCTAAGGTCTCAGTATAGTTACAACGGCTGCCCCACCCTTCATACCGAAACGCATTACTGCTTCACGGCAGAAATAGGCGGGGCGGTGGTACCTACCCGTGCGGACTCACAAGAGGTCCTACCACCAGTAATTAAGCAAATTATAATTTTGCGGGTTTCATTTTTATTACACGATGTTATTCCGTCACCGTGGAAGTCAATCGTGAACAATTGTTAAGTACATATTTCATTATAAAAATTGGTACCCGCCTGCGGGATTCGAACACCGGTGCATCGCTATATACGAATGTACCGGACGTCTTATCTTTTAGGCCACGACGACTTCATAAAGCCTGTTTATTTCCAATCCATAATAATAATCGTTATTACATGAGATTTAATATATACTAGGTAATTTCTTTTATTTTCTTTTACTCGCTATAGTTACTTTCTTCAGTACCATTGATAGAACCCCTTCTCGGGTAAAGGTTAGTCCTTTCCACCTAGTTGTCTGTAATGTTCATCTTTTGTCTGTGCGTCTTGCTATATGGTTCTATTTTTACCTAAATTAAAATGTTTTATTTTTGACGCAGAGGTTTTAATAAAGATAGACTGTGTCGGCATATGCGGTTCTGATGTCAAGTTATACAGCACGGGTACGTGTGGAGCGGATGTTATCGACAAACCGATTGTCATTGGTCACGAAGGTGCCGGAACTGTGGTCAAGGTTATATAAATTATTACATGAATATAACGCTAATCTTCTGTTTAAAGCTGCCCTTAAATTTTAAGAATCACTAAAATAAGTAGTCGTGGATATTAATTAGTTTGACGTGTTGAACGTTATATTCTGGGTGGGTTAACCATGTTCTGGTACAATTGTGCTGTATTTGCCGTATTACGAATAACCTATTATGATAGATACTCAGGAATGGTCAGAATTCAATTTGGCATTATTTCGAAGTAGCTGCAGTGCGCGCTCTGCAAGTGTTCTTTGGAAACTTCGACGATATGGATTTTTTTTTTATATTGCCCTTGCAGGCATAAGATGATACGGCCCACATGATGATGAGTTGTTACCGTCACCCATGGACTTTAGCAATGCCAGGGGCAGATCCAAGCCACTGCCTACCATTAAGTACTCTCCACAAGCCTCGTGTGAAGAACGAGATGTCATAGCGCTCGGGAAACACCGTAGAGGGGAGCTCATTCCAAAGCCGGATGTTAGCTAGCTGTGAATGAACACAGTGACTCCGGGTAGTATGGATGAACTCTACTCCGTTGAAGGGCGGTGCGATGGTAGAAAGGAGATAACGGAATCATCTCAAACAATTCCTTAGAGCACTCCCCATGGATCATACGGTATAAAATACAGAGGGAACTGAAGACCCTCCGCAGACCCAGAGGTTCCAAACGATCCGTGATAGTGGGATTATCGACAATCCGAATGGCCTTCTACTGTATGGAGTCAAATGGAATATCAATTATTCTGTACCTAATGAAATGAAACCCACATGAATTTGTAAATTACGTACCTAATTACTAGCGGCAGGACATATTATGCCTATTTTCGCGATTTATATAGGTATATCGATCGTCACATGATAACGAAAAAAGGTAATACATATCGGCAGGTAGGAGACAAAGTAAGCAGTTTGAGAGTGGGCGACAGAGTGGCAATAGAACCGACGCAGCCCTGTCGGTCCTGTGAACTGTGCAAACGAGGGAAGTACAATCTGTGTGTGGAGCCACGTTATTGCTCCTCGATGGGCGCTCCGGGAAACCTATGCCGTTACTACAAGCACGTCGCCGATTTTTGTCATAAGTAAGTTAACTGTTTTTTGTATTTTAAATTCGTTACAAAGATTATCTATACTAATCTATACTTCTATACTAATATTATAAAGAGGAAAGATTTGTTTGTTTGTTTGTATTGAATAGACTCCGAAACTACTGAACCGATTTGAAAAATTCTTACACTGTTTGGAAGCTGCACTATCCCCGAGTGACATAGGCTCTATTCTTTTTTAAAAAAAATAAGGAATCCTTACTGAAACTCCAACAATGTTACGAAAACTGGTGGTAGAATCTCTTGTAAGTCCGCGCGGGTAGGTACCACCACCCCGGGACCGGGGTCGTATCCGTGACCTGGCCCCCTAAGAGCTAGGGGTCCCACCCGTTTTGTGCGGGGAGGGACCCAGACGTGGGGTGGCGTGCTCTGCACGCTCACCCGCAATAGGAAGCCGGGTGATGGTAGACCGCGTTCCCCCGACCGCTCTGGGGGAAGGTGTAACGCGGCGCCATCAAAGCGGGCTCTCGGCCCGCTGAACGAGGGAACCGGTGGTCGTGTCGCTGGCGGCCACCGGTCCGGCGTCCGTGGGACGGTGGGATGGATGTAATGTGCTCTGCGTCAACCCTGTCCCGCCGTTTCAATAGCCCCGACTGGGCTCCGGCCCGGTCCGAGGTAGGGCGCCGGTTGTGAGCGGCAGGAGTTTTTAGTGAGGTTCAACTCCCACATACCCCACCTGCCGCGCGGGTGGGGATCCGGCGATTTTCTCCTGTGGAAAAAAAAAAAAAAAAAAAAAAAAAAGGTACCACCACCCCACCTATTTCTGCCGTGAATGCGTTTCGGTTTGAAAGGTGGGGCAGCCGTTGTAACTATACTGAGACCTTAGAACTTATATCTCAAGGTGGTCGGCGCATTTACGTCGTAGATGTCTATGGGTTCCAGTAACCACTTAACACCAGGTAGGCTGTGAGCACGTCCACCCATATAAACAATAAAAAAAAATTGAACCAAGTTCAATTCACCCCATTCGGAGACTCGCCCCAGAGAGTTCTCCACTTCAGACACAAGTTTTGATCGTCTCTCTTGCACCACGCTCCGAGAGAGACTCTGATGGCCGATATATCGCGCATCCCCCGTGCTGTCATCCGCATAGCAATGCATGCCATCAATAGACAGCATGTCATTGATATACAGGATGAAAAGCGTGGGGGAGAGCACCGAGCCTTGTGGAACGCCAGCGTTAATGGTCATGGTATCAGAACAGTCACCGTCTACAACGACCGTGATGCTCCGCCCATCCAAAAAGCTAGCGATCCACTTGCAGAGACCCTCGGGGATTCCGTAAGATGGTAACTTCGATAGAAGTGCCCTATGCCAGACCCTGTCGAAGGCCTTCGCGATATCAAGGCTCACAGCAAGAGCCTCGCCCTTGTTCTCCAAGGCTTCAGCCCACCTGTGAGTAAGGTATACAAGAAGATCGCCAGCTGAGCGACCGTGACGGAAACCGTACTGTCGGTCACTGATCAGCTGGCGATCCTCCAGATACTTCAGGAGTTGTATATTAATTATTCGCTCCATCACCTTGGAAAGCAAGGAAGTTATCGCGATAGGCCTATAGCTCGATGGGTCCGACCGGTCACCCTTCTTGGGGATAGGGTGGACGTGGGCAGTCTTCCATGAAGACGGAACCCTGTTAGTGCAATAAGAGAGGCGATACAAACGCGTTAGCGCAGGCGTCAGCTCAGGGGCGCACGTTTTCAGAACCACTGCAGGGATGCCGTCTGGCCCGCTCGACTTATGGACGTCCAGGAGTCGGAGTTCCCGCCTGACTGCACACTGTGTAAAGCAGATCTCCGGCAGGGAACTATCACACCGGAGGATGTTCGGTGGTGTGGCACCCCCGTCGTCCACAGTCGAGTTCGAGGCGAAGAGTTTGACCAGAAGGTCAGCCTTCTCTTTCGCACTATGGGCCAGACTGTCATCGGACTTGCGTAGTGGTGGGAGACTAGACCTGCAAAAGTTACCTTCTGCAGCTTTGGCGAGCGACCAAAAAGCACGGCTCCCAGAGGGATAGCTCTTCAGTCGCTCGCCAATTCTAGCAACGTGCTCCGATTTCGCCCTGGCAATAACCTTCTTGTAGGACCTGGAAGCGGCGTTATATTTCCGCCTTTCCCCTGAGATGTTAGGATTCCGACGTCTCCTGGCATTATCCCATGCCACGTATGCGGACCGCTTGAGGTGTGCAGCATCCCTGCTGGCATTATTATACCAGGGTCTGCTGCGACCCCCAACGGGCACTTCAGAGGAGGGAATAAACAATTCCATCCCCTGGAGCACCACGTCTTTAAGACGGTCCGCACAGACGTCAGGATCAGCAGAGGAAAAGCAGAACCGCCCCCATGGGTAGGATGCGTAAAATTCACGCAATCCATCCCAATCTGCTGACATATACCGCCAAACTCTTCGATACCCGGTCGTCGTTCGACGATCAGGACGAGAGAGTGGTACGGCAGCACGAATAAGGCAGTGATCAGACGATCCAAGCGGAGCGTCGACCACCACACTGTATCCGGCCGGATCTGTGGTCAGCAGAAGGTCCAACAAAGAAGGCTCGTGCCCCTCGATATCTGGGACACGGGTGGGCTGTGTCACCAGCTGGGAGAAGCCGTAGGCCAAGGCGAAATCGTAGGCAGTCCGACCCGGGAGGTCAGTGGTTCTGGACCCCAACCACTCTTGGTGGTGAGCGTTAAAGTCTCCAAGAACCACCACCTCCGCAGATGGGTACTGCTCAAGCACGCGGTTAGTCCCCTCTTGCACATGCTCAAACAGAGCTGAACCTGCATCACTGCTGTGGGACCTGTACAGGCACGCGTAGATTCGGCTACGGCCCCCGTGATCTACGCGCAGCCACAAGAGGGACAGGTCCCGTTATTCGAGGCCCCGAAGACGGCGACAACAGACATCAGCCCGGACGAATACGCACACCCCGGCTTTACGCAGGAAGTTGTGCTCCAATACGTAGCCGGGGTATTCAAGGTATGAGGTATCATCCGGAGCAGATATCTGCGTCTCCGTTAAAAAAAGCAGGGCAGGCTGCGCCGTCTCAAGGTGGTGGTGTACGGCGTCAAGGTTGCTATGTAGGCCCCTGAAATTGCTGAAATCCACATTAAATGTGGAATGGGGAGCCGCCTGTAAAACCCTTTTCTTTTTTTTCGACTTCATTAATTAAGTTGTTATATTTCCGGAGAGTAGGATAAGGAGAGGTAGGATGTTAGAGGTGAGATCGAGGCAACACCTGAATGAAGCGCGGAACATAGTACGTGCTCGACCACGGGTTGCGTGAGAGACTGACGCAGGGCATGGAAGGGCCCCCAGTCCACTCTGCGTGCGATCGCCGGGATCCACTCCGGTCTCCGACTCCGGCACGACGACCGCACGACAGAATTTTACACCGGTTGGCGGGACAGCTTCCCGGGGCGGAGTTTAGTAGAGACACCCGGGTTCAGGTCCCCTACTGACCGGCGGGCGGCAGCGGGTACCGTTTCACTGGGTCTCCCTATACCCCCGTCAAACAATCACGCCCCGTGAGTTCGCACGCACGTCTGCTCCGCAAGTTCCAGGCGTCACCAAGACTCACCCACAACAAGGAAGGGGAAAGGGAAGGGATAGAACTGGCTCTCCAACCCACACGCCGGAACACAGCTAGGCTATTTGGCAGCGGACTCTAGTTGGAGGGTGGTCGCCAGCCAGTCGGACTAAGTCCTACCACCGGTTATGTTTTCGGCTCCCGTTTAGCACCACCCAGGGGTCACTTGTAGGGAATCGCGGGTTAAACCTACGGAAGCGGGAAGCACCAACCCCCACCGGTTATGTTTTCGGCTCCCGTTTAGCACCACCCAGGGGTCACTTGTAGGGAATCGCGGGTTAAACCTACGGAAGCGGGAAGCACCAACCCCCAAATCTGTGCCAAATATTATCAATGTTTCACATCTGCCCGCCTTCCTGCAATGGCTCATTGTTTTTAAACAATTTTTATATTATGACACGTTCCCAGAAGACAAACCCTGCTCCGATATAGGCGTCTATATAAAACATATGATTATATTTTCAGCTACCCCACTGCACTAGCGATGGTAGCGAGTGGGAAAATAAACGTGAAGCCGCTGGTCACCCACCACTTCAGCATCGAGGAGAGCCTGGAGGCGTACGAAGTGGCGCGCCAGGGGGCCGGCATCAAGGTCATGATCCACGTCCAGCCGCGAGACACGAACAACCCACAAAAGTTCTGAATTGTTCCTCAAAAACATATGCAACTAAATGTATTGTTTTAACAAGAGCAGACAGGTTCCAGTAGATATCATATAGTATTTTGTAACAATTTTTCCAAGGGTAGTCAATATGGATAACCCGTTATGTACTATGGCTGGGTCTGTTGTTTTTTTACTCATTACTTTTAGTACAACAATTGTCATCTCTATTAATTATATGAAATAATAAAGATGACAAATTAATTTATAAAGAAATATTATCCCGAAATTTAAAGTTAGATGACGATGAACCTTGCTTGGGCTATCGTTAATTTTTGTGCCAAATTGTAACGAATTTAATTCGTGTATTTAATTATTTCGTGTATAAATATTGATATTATAATATAAAAATGTACGAAGCTCAGTGATAATTTTAACTGCAACTGTTTATTGATGGTTTTTTGATATACATAAGTTTCAAAGTAATGTAATTGACACAGGGTGCGCGCATTCCCAAAACCTATATAATATTTTATATACTGATACGTTGACATTTAAGCGATACCGATTGTTTAAACCATAAATGCTAAAAGTTTTCTAATTTAACATTTTGATAACCGGTAAACTGTTGTGAAGGTTACTGGAGGTCGCCCCCCGCGTCACACAAGGGCGTTGACCTCCCCAGTAACTTAATCATTTAAATATGTTTCTGATTTTTTTTTAATAAATGTGTTCGTGTATGTAATAAGTACTTATCGCCAGTCTTTTCCCCGATACCAGTTTTCTAGCAGAAATCATGAATTTATAATTTACATTTTTTTTGTGACATTAAATAAAATTTAAAACATGGGATCTTTTGTTTAAATACCATAATGAGAGATAAATGAAAATCCTGTCTTCACTTGTCCATAGAGATACAATATATGAATAAGCATAACTAAAGTCGAACAGAATTTCGTAAGTGCCTATTTAATTAGACAAACAACAAGACAATAAATTATAAATTGTAACAAATTATAAAGAATGGTAACGGTTCGTAATTTTCTAGACCGACTCCGCACAGCCAAAGAATTTTCAATAGCTTTACAATTGAAGCGCGTCCACCTAAGCTTAGCACCGAACCTCTCGACAAAGACAGATAATGTCGCCGTCCATCTGGATGCTTGAGCTGTTGCAGCAACACAATCTTCATTATGCATATAGGAATTTAATTTACATTTAACACGTTGAACGCCAGATGATACATTGAGTATTTTAATTCGGGCCACAGTGCTCACCGGTGAGCCTTATATTACTGAACTGTTCGAGCAGTGTATGTCACCCGCGAGCCTTTTAAAATATCTGAGCTAGACGGTAAAAGTCGCTAATTTTTATCTTCCGTGCAAATTATCGCATTTTTTAATTATTTAATTAGGCTTGGCTGGATGGTATATTATTCGACATTTGAGCGAAATAGGGGATACTTTTTTTTATCTGAACCCTTACCCGAAACTCCTACGGGGCCCCCGTGCCTAGTGTATGTGGGACTGGTCCGCGACTGCGAAACCGCGGGCCCAAAGATCTTTTCAGGACTCTACCCACTAAACGACTCACCTGCACTCGTCACCCAAGCGTCCGATCCCGTCTGAGGCCAGAATCTGGATGAGGTAAGGTGGTTACCGCGGTCAACACTACAACCAGATGGCGCAGCTCACCCCAAGGAGGCCCAGCCGACGGAGCCATCGAGGCGAATCGAAGGCTCTGAAGCGTTGGCCGTCTCGATACGACAGCCTATCGGGCCGCCCCAACCTGTGCTGCTGGTGTCCCGGAATACCCCGCTGGACCAGAACCAGCCTGCCGGGTCGGGACGCGATAAAACGCCAACCGGTTGCTCTTTTGTTTTATTTCTGCTTCGTAGCACGCTAGAGTGCTGGTAGCGCGCCGCGCGGCCTCAGCCCTCTCAGATCGCCCCTTGACCTTCACCAGGGGGAAGCCGAAACCTACAGGGGCTGGGATCTACGCTCGTACTGTCTCCTCCAACCTCCGGCTCGATCACGACAGTCGGATCATAAGATCGGAATCATCAAATATTATACTTGCAAATAGTCCATAGTGTTCTTGTACATACCCAAAACACTTCTCAAGAATATTATTCAAGGACGAATTCCGATCCCAAACCAATTCTCGTAAATGTACACTCTGACCAGAAATTATTGTAAAACCAATAATATTCTAAGTTTTGTGACGAGGAAAAGTTTCGATAATAAATGAATAATAACATAGGAATGTTAAAACAATGATAAATTATATGAGTAACAAAAATATATAATAGAAACACTAAGCCTAATGATTCGTTTTTCTTGTATTCTTACGAGTAGTCAAAAACCCGGTCAACTTCGGAGAGCTGTAAAACACAGATAAATTAGTGAAATTCAGCAAATGCATAGTGGAAATTATTTGTTAAAATACCTTCTATAAGATTGCTCTGATGTCAATTTATTTTAAAATGATCAGATAAAAAGTTACAAAACCGAAAATAAAATAAAATAAATAAATAAAACCTGTTTGTTATTTTTGTGTAAGCTTATACTAGCCGCTCCTACATATCCAAAAAATAAAATTGCTTCCTCTAAAAAACGCAACCCTAATTGTAACTTTTCAATGGACTACGTGCTGTTTGGAGGTTACTGAACGTTGTCACAGGGAAGCATAGGTGATAGCAAATGTGTGACTACACATAAAAATGGCCTGTTTTTCTTGCGTGTTTCTTTGCTTACAGAACTAATTCCAATAACGCTTATTGATTAAATTGGCGAAAAATGATAAAATATTAAATTGATGAACCAATTTTTATGATGAAATACGTACTTAAGAAATGTTCACGATTGACTTTTACACTGAAGGAATAACATCGTGTAATAAAAATCAAACCCGCAAATTTACAATTTGTGTAAGTAGTGGTGGTAGGACCTCTTGTGAGTCCGCACGGGTAGGTAGCACCACCTCGCCTATTTCTGACGTGAAGCAGTAATGCGTTTCGGTTTCAAGGGTGGGGCAGCCGTTGTAGCTATACTGAGACCTTAGAACTCATATCTCAAGGTGGGTGGCGGCATTTACGTTGTAGATGTCTATGGGCTCCAGTAACCACTTGACACCAGGTGGGCTGTGAGTTCGTCCATCCCTCTAAGCAATAAATAAAAAGTTCATTCAAAGTAATAAAAGGACCGTCTACTGAATATATCTGAACCTCGTTCCCATACATTTCTGTAGTTTTTCCCATTACTACTTACAAAACGGACACGCCTCCAACGCTATTATTACGATTGTAGCTCATAGCTGCATTCGTGGTACAGACTCATAATAGTTATCCATGATTTATTATTGCATTCAGTAAAACCAAGAGTGTCAGTGAGGTCTCACGCGTCCGACATGGCCACAGATAACATAACCGCTTTATTGTACAAAACAAATGATTTGCGTTTGGTAAGTCAATATTTATTTTTAATAACAAAAAAGGACATATATCAACGTTAATAGTAGTACTATTTACATTTAGACTAAAAAAGTTATCTTTTAAATTGCTATTTTTGCTGTAATAAGGAACAAAACTCTGGTTTTAAAGGGTTTTGTTTACAATATAGATTTAGGTTTTTTGATATTGAGGTATTCAGATATAGTGTCAAATAAAGTAGAAATGAAAATCTAAAATAAATACTACACGCGCGTTAATCCACAAAAAAAGTATCGAGATATAAGTTCTAAGGTCTCAGTATAGTTTTACAACGGCTACCCCACCCTTCGAACCGAAACGCATTACTACTTCACGGCGGAAATAAGCGAGGTGGTGGTACCTACCTGTGCAGACTTCCAAGAGGTCCTAGCACCAGTGATTACGCAATCCTTCCTTCGCATCCTTCACCGTGAAAGTCAATCGTGAACATTTGTTGAGTACGTATTTCATTAGAAAAATTGGTACCCGCTTGCGGGATTCGAACACCGGTGCATCGCTTCATACGATTTAACGGAATCTTGAACACTATTTTGACACCCTTCAAAACGTCGGATTAACTCGAAATTTGGCATACGCATACTTATTAAGGACCGATGACAATTCAATACTTTAAAAAAATTGGAAAAAATTGAAATTCAACTAAATAATGTGAAATAAATAATAGTTTAAAAAAACTAAAAAAATACGCTTTTATAGAAAAACCAACTAAAAATAGAAAATAAGTTTTAATGAATTTGAATTATAAATAGTGTATCCCGCCACGCCAGCATAAATGACATCATCCGTCGGGCCCTTGTCAGCGCCGGCGTGCCAGCCATTTTAGAACCGAATGGTTTGGTGCGAAGCGATGGTAAGAGACCAGACGGTATGTCGATAATTCCCTGGAAGATGGGTCGGTCGCTCGTTTGGGATGCGACTTGTGTAGATACCATGGCACCGACACATCTTCCTGGGACTAATTCTAACGCTGGCAGCGCTGCTTCAACGGCTGAAGGCCTCAAACGACGGAAATATGAAAATCTCTCTAAAGATTTCATTTTTGTTCCGTTTGGGGTGGAAACTTTGGGCCCCTGGGGCCCATCTGCTAAAAGCTTTATTAAGGACCTTAAAAAAAAACTTTTTGAGGCCTCGGGAGACCAGAAGGCCGGTACATATTTTGCACAAAGAATTAGCATTGCTATCCAGCGTGGAAATGCTGCCAACCGGCGGTGAGCTAACGCAGATTTTCTATTTATAAGTAGCTTTACCTAAATAATAATTATTTTTTATTTGATTTGTTTTGGTAATTTTAAGAAAATATAATTTAATGTTAAAAAAGCGTGGGGTGCTTTTCAGGCCATTATCAGAATAACCCTTCTAGTCATATCTGTTCATAAAATATTTATAGCTATTGCTAATATATGATGCACTTTTTTTAATTCAAATTTATTAAAATTTATTTTCTATTTTTTAGTTGGATTTTCTATAAAAGTGTATTTTTTAGGTTTTTTAAACTATTATTTATTTTCAATTATATGTCTATGTGTTTTTGTAACAAGGTATATGCAAAAATCACGATGTAAGACGTAGAATCGTAACAAGAAACGATCTCTTACAAACTCTTGACACTTTTGCACTTATGACATGAAAATTAAAGAATTTAAATCATTTTTAAAATAAATATTTCTAACACATTAATCTTTACCTATAATAATAACTATCTGCCAGTAATCTGTTTTCACCTTGGTTGATAGGCGAGCTCATGGGGCTCAGCCTGTGAGGATTTGCTAACGCTGCAAGAGCAGTGCTTCGCTGAATCTACCGGGTCGGAATCGCGACTTGCCTGGAAAATCCGGCGAGAATCACAGTGGATTGCAACTAACCACTAAAACTTGGTCGGGCGTCTACGAAATACACCTAACAGTCTAACTCACATATCAGCCCGCTGAGTTTCTCGCCGTATCCACCTATTCCAGTGAAACTGGAAAGGCCTTCAGGCTACCAGTAATACCTTCTCCCAAAAAAAAACCGGATTCAGAAAACGAAAAGAATCGAAACTTGGACCTCAATGTCGATTCTGATGAATGTTCATAACCATCATTCAATCATCATCTGGCTCTAGCTGTTTTCTACATGATCTTCAAGCTCTATCTTCTCAATATATATTATAATATATTGAGACCTTGAAGTTATGTCTCAAGGTGGTCGTCGACAATCACGTTGAGACCTCGACGGGTCTGCTAATTGCATACAATCAGGTGGGCTTATCCACTAATCTAGAGCAACAAAAGAAGTATTCATTATAATAATAAAAAAAATGTCATATGAAAATTAAAAATCTGATGTATCTAAAAATCGGAAACCTATTAAAGTTTCAGCACTACTAGAACGGCTTCATTCTAGTAGTGTTCTTCAACGTCAACTTGTGATCGGTTTCATTTTTTTTGTCCTACTTAGGTAGCTTAGGCTGATAGCCTTGAGAGGCTATTTTAGTGTAACCTTAACTAGTAGGTGAGCTCACGGGTCTCAAACCGAAGTGATGCTAACACTGACCCTAGCAAGAGCAATGCTTCGCAGAATCTACCGCCGGATCGGAAACGCGACCCACTGAGAAGATCCGGCGAGAAACTCAGTGAGCTAACGGTTTCAAAGGATCGATATCCTTTACATATACATTGAAGCGTGATAATTATTCCCGATAATAATAATTATGTATGCTAAGAAAAGTACCCGACTCTTAATCATTAATAATAGCTCACAGTCTACCATGCTAACTTATAACTCTTCTTTTCTCCACTTTATCCCACTAGGTGTGGTCGGCACAGCAAATTTTTCTCTTCCATTCTCTTCTATCAGCCGTCATCTCAACACTCATTCCTCTCTCTCTCTCTCTCATATCGTCATTCACACACTCCATCCATGTCTTCTTCGGTGGACCTCTTTCCCCTCTACCTGGCGCTACTATTTTCATACATCTCCTAGTCACATGCATCTTCTCTCTACGCATCACATGTCCATACTTGAAGTCGTCGTGGCCTAACGGATAAGACGTCCGGTGCATTCGTGTTGAGCGGTGCACCGGTGTTCGAATATCAGGCGGGTACCAATTTTTCTAATGAAATACGTACTCAAATGTTCACGATTGATTTCCACGGTGAAGGAATAACATCGTGTAATAAAAATGAAACCCGCAAAATTATAATTTGCGTAATTACTGGTGGTAGGACCTCTTGTGGGTCCGCGTGGGTGGGTACCACCACCCTGCCTATTTCTGCCGTGAAGCAGTAATGCGTTTCGGTTTGAAGGGTGGGGCAGCCGTTGTAACTATACTTGAGAGTTGAGACCTTAGAACTTATATCTCAAGGTGGGTGGCCCATTTACGTTGTAGATGTCTATGGACTCCAGTAACCACTTAATACCAGGTGGGCTGTGAGCTCGTCCACCCACCTAAGCAATAAAAAAAAATTAAAAAATACCACGCTAGCCGTCCGCTCTTTAATTTGTTGCTCAGATGTTATAAGTGAATAACTGGCGAAAATAATTGTTTTATAAAGCTGAGTTCTTAATGATAATTAATCTCGTAATTAATCGGAGAAGTCTATACCTAAACTATATATTTTTTTTATTATTTCCTTTAACAATTCCAATTGAATAATATTTTGGTTACAGGTACAAACACCGATCCCTGAAATATCTGATGACGGTAAGTTGAGTACATTAATACAAAATTAAAAATAGGACACGATTACTGAGCTGTTATTCCGACAGGAATACGCCGAAACTAGTATATGTTAGTTGTACATTCAATAATTCTTTTAACAATGATTCAAAATGTATACAATCTTAAATGAACAGATAGATGTACTAAGTAGAAATGTTTTAATGATAAACAATTAAAAAAAAAAGGGGTGCGTGTACATATGTACGCGCGTAAGAAGTTATACTTTATTTTTATTAAATTTATTTCATTTTTTTTAATTTAAATTTTAATCAATTTGAAAAAACATCGATTAAACAATATCCTCAAACACTCATATTGGACATCCCTTTTCTTGACATCGTATAAATTCGGTAATTCTCGGTACGGTTCGGAAAGTTCACCTGCGGCTATATTCAGACTCGCCAAGTTACGTCGGTTGTATTGTAATGAACGATTTAGTGGGCAACTTCATTCTGTTAATTTTGTGTCATTTTTCGCGCATCGTAAAATTTCACTCATCAATTTTTCATATCCTAACGCCTAACCAACGCCTAAAGAAGTATAACTTCAAAAACATGTTTTTCCATATATCAATTCAATATTTTCTCATGTTTTAGCAAGTCTGTTTATTCAATTTAAGTTGAAATATGTCGCAAAATTTAAATATCATAAATGCGAAAATGAACGTGTATTTGTTACGCAATCACGTCTGAAAATCCCTAAACGGCATCATAAAATTTTGAAAACACGTAGTTAGAGGTTCGCTAAATAATAGTCATAGTTTCTGTTGGTCCCCAGAGGTACTGCTGCGCATGGACTGCGTGGGTATCTGCGGGTCAGACATCCAATACTGGCAGAAGGGTCAATGCGGACACTTTGTGCTGCAAGAACCAATGATCATGGGACACGAAGCTTCAGGAGTAGTGGCCAAGGTAAAATAGTGGTAATTTCTTTCAATTTAGACCAATATACTATTTGAAATTTGTTCCTTAATACAGGGTGTATCGGCAGCGAAGACGACTCTACTAATTCTTGAAAACATTAATTTACGATCGTACAACTACAAAATTATTGTTCGCATGACACGCAATGTAACGCAATTAAGAAAACAGCTGACTGTTAACATATGAGCTCGAGCAAACATGGGGTCGTCGTTATTTTCAAAGAACAAGTCTGATTAACTAATCAGACTTGTAACTACTCAGCTCAAAAAAGTGTACTGTAGCATTTTAATTTAATCATAAAAACACTTCGTACACTCCTTCTCCTCCGTGCGTCGTACATAGGCGGCACTGAAAATTTCGGGAATTAACAAAGTGACACAACATTACTTTTTAAAAATGTATTTATTGCTTTTCGAAGTATTCTCCGCGAAATTTGACACATTTTTCCGTACGATGGAACCAATCATTGAAGCAACCATTCCATTCGGAAGTTGGGGTCTCCAAAATGGCCGTTTTGTAGGCGTCCACAGCTTCTTCAGGTGATGAAAATCTCTGTCCACGCAATTTATTCTTTATTTTAGGGAAAGTATAGAAATCATTAGGGCTTAGGTCGGGGCTGTACGGCGGTTGGTCTAATAATTCTATGTTTTCTTGCTCTAAAAACACTTTTGTTCTGTGCGCGGTGTGAGAACTCGCATTGTCGTGATGGAGGATGATGCGGCGGTTGCAGTTCTCTTTACGGAGTTCAGAAACGACCTGTGGCAAACAAATGCTAGCATACCATTCTGCATTAACAGTTATTTGTCCCTCAAGAGGAATAGTCGTAACATGGCCGGTTTTGGAGACAAACGTGGCCACCATTTTTTTTGCAACACTCCGTGAACGAACAATTTTTGTTGGCTTTAACTCATTTTCGAACACCCAAACTCGTGACTGGCTTTTTGCTTCGGGTTCGTACGCGTATATCCAGGATTTGTCACCTGATACAATGTTGTATACAGCATTTGAGGATCCTGTGTGGAATCTTTCGAGAGTTCTGACGCACCAAGTAACGCGAGCCGCTTTTTGCTCTTCACAGAGCGAATGCGGTATCCATCGGGAAAACAACTTTTTTACACCTAATTGTTCATGCAAGATTATTTGTATTTGACTCATGCCAATGTCTAAAGTTACCTGAATTTCGCGGTATGTCACATGTCGATCTTCCTCAATCAGCTTACACACAGCATCAACGTTTTCTTGGGTGACTGCAGTTTTTGGACGACCTTGACGGGGATCATCACTGAGCTTGACACGTCCACGTTGAAACTCAGCAAACCAGCGATAAATTGTGGTTTTGGATGGGGCTTCATCACCAAATGCAGAAATCATCCGGTCAACACACTGTTTTTGTGTTAAACCACGTCGAAAGTCATAATAAATCATCGCTCTTGAATTTTCTCGAGTCAATTCCATTTTCTCAACGACTAAACAAGTTTGACAAAACCTCGTGACAAGACCGAGAATCTTTTTTTAAATAAATAAATGGTATGCCGCCGCCAACTCAGAATCATTAGTTTCTTTCAAACCATAACGTATGTTTTGCGGTAACGATAGCCCGTCCATGCTCTCAATATCTATCTAATTACCAAAGTAATTATCCAAATCTCTAAAATTTGCAAGTTTTATTTTCTTACACGATATTCCGTTTGCAACATAGAAGTCGAGTGTGCATATGTGTGTTCCAGTTTCTTACATAAAAATATAAATGTAGACAATTGCTCATTTAATGGGGAAGGCTCCTGATCCCAAGTTCAGTTTGTGATGTAGTGGAAGATGCTTTTCTCATTATGATGGAGTGTGCGCGGAACGATGATTTGAGACAACAATTATTTGCAAAATATACAGATTTTCGACAAGTTGGAGGTGTAAATTACGTATTAGCCTTTTCGGAATCCGAAATGGCTAAGTCACTTTATAAAATAGTTTTGTTGGGCCTTCAGAGACGATAACAGTTTCCCTTATTTTTTTATATAATTATTTTGTTACTCTCTTTTGTTGCACAATGGAGTGGCATATTCACTAAGTGAATAATCTCCTTAAATAAAAAAAAAAAAAAGTAGACAAAAATTCAATCGTTATAGGTCAAGGTTATTGAAACGAATGAGATGACAGTTGAGAATGAAGTACTTTATTTCTTGGTAATTGACTATGGTACACTACTAGTACATATTGTAACCACTAGATGCCGCTAGTATAAATTAAACTTATTATTTTGATATTAATAAATAAACATATTTTAACAGCACCACTTATCAAAATAATCTAATATCAATTAACAACAAAATCAAGAACAATAACTTGACCTTGACGTTTTTAAACTTTTTGAACTCCTAATAATTTTACTAAATAGTTATGTTTGGCACCACTTAGACTTTTCGTTAATATATCGGCGGGCATCTCAGACGTTGACAGATAAACAATTTTTACAAGCTTATTAGAAACTGCTTCTCGTATAAAATGGTAGCGCACATCTATGTGCTTAGTTCGTTTGTGAAACAAAGCATTTTCCGTCAACTTTTGAGCTCCCTGGTTATCGTTGTAGATTACAACAGTATAATTACAATCAACAATATCTGATAAAATACTTTTTAAATATATTGCTTCTTTACATGCCTCAGCAATGGCCATGTATTCGGCTTCAGTACTTGACAACGCTACTGTTTGTTGCTTCCTGCATTCATAGGATACTACACAGCCTGACAATTTAAAGCAAAAACCTGTGTAGGATTTCCTATCTATACTATTTGAAGCCCAATCAGCATCTACGAAGCCTTCTAAATTACAAGTGTCTTTAGTAAACTTCAAACCGTAAGACTTAGTTTTTTGTAAATATTTTAAAATTCTTTTTGCATGATGCCAATGAACTGAAGTAAAACAATTATTAAATTGGCTAAGATAGCTCACACTGTATGATATATCTGGACGCGTTAATACTGACAAATACATAAGATTTCCTATAAGCTGTTGATAGGGAAACGGTTTGTCAACACATTCTGCCTTATTTAATCTCAAATTACATTCCATTGGAGTATCTTTTGTATTACAATCATTCATATAAAACTTTTTAAGAATTTGTTTTACAAATTGTTCCTGATCAATGGTGATACAATTATTTTCATATTTCACTCGCATGCCTAAACACCTTTTTATTTTACCTAAATCTTTGATTTTAAATTTTGACATTATCTTTTTCTTGAAATCATTAGTCATAGTCTTACTATTAGAAAAAATGAAAAAATCATCAACAAATATTGCAATGATAATCTGCTCATTTTTACATTTTTTACTATACAAACATGGTTCTGAAACTGACTTTACATAATCCATGTCTATTAAATAATCATTTATTCTGGTATTCCATGCCCTAGCAGACTGCTTCAAACCATAAACTGCTTTTTTAAGTTTAAGAACACAATTACTTGGACAATTTAAGCTAGGAGGTGCGTACATGTACACATTTTCTGTTAAAAAACCATTTAAAAATGCTGTAACTACATCAAGATGAAAGATTTCAAAATGAAATTTTACACTTAATGCAAACAGAAGTCTAAGTGTAGAGTATCTAAGCACTGGTGAGTAAGTTTCGTTAAAATCTACTCCATGCTGCTGAGTGTAACCTTTCGCTACAAGTCTAGCTCTATACCTAACACTGTTATTGCTTTCTAGCTTTTTCTTGAACACCCATTTGCACTGTACTACTCTATCTGCCTCCTCTTGTTTAACAATCTCCCACGTTTGGTTCTCTTCAAACGCTTGAAGTTCATCAGACATAGCCTGCTGCCACTTGTCTTTCTCTGGACCGTTGGTAGCTTCATCATAAGTTATGTCTTCAAACCAAGACTCTGGTTCATCTGAAATACAAAGATTGGTAAAACCATACCTTTCAGGAGGTTTCCTGGTACGCTTTTCCACCAATCGAGGCTCTTCTTTCTCAGATAGCTCTTCTTCTTCAGATAATGTCTGATAAGAGTCTCCTTCAGTAGAAGTTGTACTTTTTTCTGAATCATATACATAAGTGGGATCATCCTGATTTGTCAATGTTATTTCACTTTCTTCAGTAGAACTTTCCTCTTGTGCTGACTGCTGTTTTTCTATCTGTCCTTCGTTTATTTCTATTTGAGTAGTATTTGGTTCCATTACAATGACATCTCTGCTGGTACATATTTTTCTAGTTTCTAGGTTATACAATCTGTAGCCTTTCACATTCTCTGGATACCCCACTAATATGAATTGAACTGCTTTCTTGTCCCATTTCAATCTTTTATTTTTAGGAACATGCATCATTACTGGGCTCCCAAATATTCTGACATGACTGAGATCAGGCTTTTGTCCTGTCCATACTTCAATCGGTGTCTTTTGGTCCAAACCTGAAGCCGGTGATCTATTTTTCAAGTATACTGCCGTGTTAACTGCTTCTGCCCAAAAACTTTTATCCAGTTTGGCCTCGAACAATAAACATCTTGCACGTTCAACTATAGTCCTGTTGAAACGTTCGCTGAGACCATTCTGCTCTGGAGTATATGGGTTCGTCTTCTGATGGATAATTCCACTATCTATCAGATAATTTTCCATCATATCTGAAGAAAACTCCCCTCCATTGTCGGTTCTCAATGTTTTTATCTTTGTTCCTTTTTGATTCTCAACCATTTTTTGAAATTCCTTGAAACGCTGTAGAGTCTGATTCTTCTCCTTTATAAAATATACAAAAGCCATCCTGCTAGCATCGTCAACAAACAATAGAAAATATCTTGCCTGTCCAATCGATCGAACCTCCATAGGCCCACACAGATCTGAGTGAACTAAATCTAGCAATTCTGTACTTCTATGGTTTCGTAATTGGAACGGTAAACGACTCTGTTTCCCTTCACAACATACTTGACAGTTGGATTTTTTTATATTAGCCTTCATATCAAACGATATTCCGTCTACAGCACCATTTTTCATCTTCTGCAAATCATTACTATTAATGTGTCCCAATCTTCTGTGCCACTGTTTTGCATCTGTAGTCTGAACTGCTGCTGCCAACACTTTCTCTGATCTTACTGTATTCAACTTATACACACCATTTTGTAGATTTGCTATTCCAATAAGCTCATTTCGTTGATTATGTATATAACATACATCACTTTTGAAAGAAACTTTGTTTCCTCTTGCTATCAACTGGCTTACTGACAATAAGTTTGTTGTTAGATTAGGTATGTATAAAATGTTGTTTACCTTAATATCAAACTGAGAATTATTCACAACAGTAGTAATCTGTGAATTTCCGGCACACACTACTGGCACAGTCATATTATTTGCAACAATAATTTCCTTCATATCGTGTACTTTTCTCACTTGCAATAAGTTTTCTTTGCTTGATGTCATATGAGCACTAGCCCCTGAGTCGATATACCAGTCTTCCCTATTAAATTCACTATGAAAAAAAGCAGCACTAAATGCGTTTACTTGCTTTTCTTTCAATTCAGGACACTGATTCTTAAAATGGCCAATTTTCTTGCACTTGTAGCATTTTATAATCTTTTTTACATTTTGCGTGTAATTTGAAGTTGGTTTTTCAAATTTTTTATTAAAATTTTGATCTACCCTTCGTTTTTGTTTCGACCATAATGCAATTTCTGAGTCATGGTCACCTACCTCAGAACTCATATCAAGCAATTTGGTTTTTATGACATCAGAATTTATGGCAATTCCGGAATGTTCTATTGCCATAATCATCGGAGCAAACTTTTCTGGCAGCCCCGCCAACAGCAATGATCCGA
The DNA here is from genome assembly GCF_030267445.1 of Bombyx mandarina. Taxonomy (NCBI): domain Eukaryota; kingdom Metazoa; phylum Arthropoda; class Insecta; order Lepidoptera; family Bombycidae; genus Bombyx; species Bombyx mandarina. The sequence continues at coordinate 1,674,205 of NC_143227.1, forward strand.
TCCATTCCTCATTAATTTCAAACCCTGTACCTTTTAGTCTTTGTGCAGTTTCCACTATCTGACTTACGTAACTTGTCATGGATTCACAATTATCAAGTCGAATGGATATCAGTGTTCGAAGTAGGCTGATTTTTCTTGTGAACCCGCTGTCATCGAATAACTTTTGTAGTTTCTGCCACAAATCCTTGACTTTGGTTTCATTTTTGATGTGCACATATAGCTTGGGATCAATGGTCATGACGAGTTTTGCTTTCGCTTTTCGGTCTTCGGCATGACTCAAATCAACCGGAATGGCGTCGATGTCTATGCCTTCCAAGATAAGAAAGTTTCTTGCTGCGAATGCCCAGTCGTCATAATTTTCGCGTCCTTTTAATTTCGGCACATTTAATAAATAACTACCTGACGACATTATAATTTATTTTCTGATACACGACAAGAATTTATACAAAATTATTTGAAACACTTTTGCACTGGGCCCATAACCTATTGAAACGAATGAGATGACAGTTGAGAATGAAGTACTTTATTTCTTGGTAATTGACTATGGTACACTACTAGTACATATTGTAACCACTAGATGCCGCTAGTATAAATTAAACTTATTATTTTGATATTAATAAATAAACATATTTTAACAAAGGTACACACGATTTTGACGAATTACATATTTAATTAGAGGTACACGGGGTGTAGGTGTCGCAATCGTTCTGGAAGTCGTATTACCGGATAATTTACCCACCTACCCATCTTTATATAAGCGGAGAAAACAATACGTATTTTGTAAGCCTATGTCTGCTTTTAAAAGGTGCATGTTTCGCTAGTTTGCAGCCTAATTAAAACTGAAATTGGACAATCAATTGCACCCGATCGATGAAAGATCTTCCCTTTGTCGTTAACCCAATTCCAAAATATTCCAGTGCCACTCGAAGCTTATCATCAAATGTTTATTTAATTAAGAGAAAGATAAAACGCTTAATAGAAATATTACGACGAAGTAGATAAACATATGTACATACACATAGCTTATCATGATATCGCACAAGAATAATTTAACATTGAACTTATTGAATTTAATTAATTTAACAAGAATTGTCTTGCATGAAGCGTCAAATACGGCTCTCAATTGATCGGTTGTTTAGTAGCTGGCCACAAAATACAAAAATGCGGGATGATATTTTTCGAACCCACGTTTTGAACCGCGCCTACGTGGTCCTTGTGTCCAAGACCTACGTACTCACGGATAAATTTCAAATTCAGATCGCGTTCTAACTTCTTCTCTATGTTAATGAATCTATGTTCTGCTGCTCCATATGAAACAACAAGTTCATAAAAAGGTTGCAACGCATAGTTTATGCTAAATCTTCTTTTCTTATCCCGGGTATAGTCGCGATTAAACAATGTCCCGATAATATGTTATTTGGATGCTGTGATTCGTCGA